>NC_140592.1:492397274-492731885 GCF_964204655.1 Triturus cristatus
ACTGCACCAACGGAGTGGGAGGAGGAATCGCCATCATCTACAAAGACTCCATCAAAATCTTAACGAAAACCGATGACACCCTCACCACCGCCGAGCACATGCACTTCCAGATCCACACCGACCCCAACACCACCCTCAGAGGAACTCTCATCTACAGATCTCCCAGACCCCGCCCACAGTTCAGTGACACCATCGCTGACCTCATCAGCACCCACGCCCTCGCTCCCACGGACTACATCCTCCTCGGGGACCTGAACTTCCACCTTGAGAACAACAACGACTCCAACTCCACTGCCCTGATCGAGAACCTCGCCAACCTCGGACTCAAACAGCTCGTAACGACACCTACTCACGCCACTGGACACACGCTCGACCCCATCTTCTCCGCAAGCCCCCACGTCTCCTTCAACCACACCACCGACCACAGATGCGTCCACTTCACCTTCAGAAAACCCACCACACACCACCGCACCCAACAGCTAGCACGCCGCTGCTGGGGCAAGGTCACCGAGGATGAACTGACTACCACCCTCGCCCTGAGACCACCCACCGACCCCACCGACCCAGACACCGCCGCGACCAACCTCACACAGTGCATCAACGACTGCGCCAACACCCTCGGCCCTCTCAAGACCTCTACAACCAATCACACCAACAAGAAAGCCACCTGGTTCACCGAGGACCTCCAGATCTCCAAGCACACCTGTCGGAAGCTGGAGAAGAAATGGCTCCACGACCGAACACCAGACAACCACACAGCCCTCAAGAGCGCCACCCGCATACACCACCAACTCATCAGGACCACCAAGAAGACCGCCTTCAAGGACCGCCTAGACAACAACGCACACAACACCAAAGAGCTCTTCAGCATCGTGAAAGAACTCTCCAACCCCAGCTCCAACACCAATGACATCCCGCCATCTCAAGACCTGTGCGACTCCCTGACCACATTCTTCCACCGCAGGATCACTGACATCCATGACAGCTTCAACTCCGACCCCCCTGCACCCACCACCGAGTCCACAACCCCTGCGACTACCACTCACCCCAGTCACCTGACCCTCTGGTCCAGCGTCAGCGACAAAGACACCATCAAAACCATGAACTCCATCCACTCCGGATCCCCATCGGACCCCTGCCCTCACCACGTCTTCAACAAAGCCAGCGCAACCATCGCGCCCCACCTCCGGAAAACAATCAACTGTTCCTTCGAGACAGCAACCTTCCCAGAAAGCTGGAAGCAAACCGAGATCAATGCCCTTCTGAGGAAGCCCAAGGCGGACCCCAAGGACCTCAAGAACTTCCGGCCCATTTCCCTGCTCCCTTTCCCGGCAAAAGTGACAGAGAAGATTGTCAACAAACAGCTGACCCGCTACCTTGAAGTTAACAACATCCTGGACCCTTCCCAATCCGGTTTTCGCAGCAAACACAGCACCGAGATCGCCCTCATCGCCGCCACTGACGACATCTGGACCCTGATGGACAAAGGAGAAACAGCCACCCTCATCCTCCTGGACTTATCAGCAGCCTTTGACACGGTCTGCCACCGCACCCTATCAGCACGCCTCCATGACACCGATATCCAAGAGAAGGCCCTGGCCTGGACCACATCCTTCCTCTCCGGCAGAACCCAGAGCGTCCGCCTCCCACCCTTCTGCTCCAAACCCACCGAGTTCATCTGCGGCGTCCCACAGGGATCCTCCTTCAGCCCGACGCTGTTCAATATCTACATGGTCCCCCTCGCCCACGTCGCATGACAACACAACCTCGACATCATCTCCTACGCCGACGACACCCAGCTGATCATATCCCTCACCGAAGATCCCCATATCGCCAAAGCTAACCTCCACAGAGGAATGAAGGCCGTAGCCGACTGGATGAAGGACAGCAGACTGAAGCTGAACTCAGACAAGACAGAGGTCCTCATTCTCGGACCCACCCCATCAGCCTGGGATGACTCTTGGTGGCCCACGTCACGAGGCACAGTCCCGGAACCCACTGACCATGCACGCAACCTGGGGGTCACCTCGACTCCACTCTCTCCATGACCAGGCAAGTCAACGCCGTCTCCGCGTCCTGGTTCAACACCCTCCGTATGCTCCGCAGGATCTTCAAATGGATCCCCCTCGACATGAGAAAAACCGTTACCCAGGCCCTCATCACCAACAGATTCGACTACGGGAACGCCCTCTACTCTGGAACTACAAACAAGCTCCTGAGACGACTCCAACACATCCAGAACGCCTCAGCCCGACTCATCCTCGACGTCCCCCGCTGCAGCCACATCACACTCCACCTGAGAGGCCTGCACTGGCTCCCCGTCAAAAAAAGGATCACCTTCAAGCCCCTGATCCACGCACACAAAGCAATGCACAACACCGGACCCACCTACCTCAACAACCGACTCAGCTTCCACACCCCCACCCGAAGCCTCCGCTCAGCCAACCTCGACCTCGCCACAGTCCCTCGCATCCGAAAAACCACCGCCAGTGGCAGATCCTTCTCCTACCTCGCCGCCAAGACCTGGAACACTCTCCCCACCATCCTACGACAGACCCAGGACCTGCTGGCCTTCAGAAGCCTCCTCAAGACCTGGCTCTTCGACCAGTAGCACCCCCCCCTCCCCAGCGCCTTGAGACCCTCTCGGGTATGTAGCGCGCTTTACAAATGCAGTGATTGATTGATTAGTATATGTGTTAAAAGTATGTATTAATTTAGGAATGTATGTTTGAATATTTTTAAAGTAATGAATTTTATGTTATTTAATTTTTGTTTAATTTAATTCCGTAGCGGGTTGTGGGTTTATAGGGGATTAGGGTGGGAAGTAATTTAATTATAGCACATTAAATAGTAATTTTTAGGAATTATTAATTATTTTTAATTTAATTTTGCGTTTTACTTCTGTAGCGGGTTGTGGGTTTATAGGGGAATAAGGTGGGAAGTAATTGAATTGTTATTAAGTAATTATTAATTGGTATTGAAAACTAATTGGTTGTTGATTAATTATTAATTGGTAATTAATTTGTATTAATTGGTAATTAATTTGTATTAATAGTTTAATTATGTTAATTGTATTAATTTATTATTTGTAGCGGGTTGTGGGTTTATAGGGGGAATATGGTGGGAAGTAATTTAATTGTAAATAATTAATTATTGAAATAATTTTTGAATATTGATAATTAATTTATTATTAATTATTAATTGGTAGTATTTGTATTTATTCATTTTTGTTATTGAAAATGAATTGGTTGTTAATTAATTATTAATAGGTAATAAATAAATAAAACTATTGGTATTTATAATTAATTAATTATTAAATGTTGTGTGATTGGTAATTAATTTTAATTCTTTTTTATTGGAATTAATAATTAATTTATTTTTAATAAAATCTGAAATTATTATTTTCCCTACTATTGCACTCACTGGAGTGGGAATAGTAAATTTTGCCCTCCCGCTATCCAACACTTATCCCACTTTTGCACTCTCTGGAGTGGGAATAGTAATTTTTACCCCTACTCTATCCAGCGCTTTCCCTACTGTTGCACTCTCTGGAGTGGGAATAGTAATTTTTACCCCTACGCTATCCAATGCTTTCCCTACTGTTGCACTCTCTGGAGTGGGAATAGTAATTTTTACCCCTACTCTATCCAATGCTTTCCCTACTGTTGTACTCTTTGGAATGGGAATAGTACTTTTTACCCTCCTGCTATCCAATGCTTTCCCTAGTGTTGCACTCTCTGGAGTAGGAATAGTCATTTTTACCCTCCCGCTATCCAACGCTTTCCCTACTATTGCACTTACTGGAGTGGTAATAGTAAATTTTACCCGCCCGCTATCCTACGCAAAAAATATTGAATATTTTTAATTAATATTACGTTAATATATATGTTTTTCTTTTACTTACATTAATTATTTATTAATTTTAAAGTTA
Organism: Triturus cristatus; assembly: GCF_964204655.1. Taxonomy (NCBI): domain Eukaryota; kingdom Metazoa; phylum Chordata; class Amphibia; order Caudata; family Salamandridae; genus Triturus; species Triturus cristatus. The sequence goes on from NC_140592.1 coordinate 492,401,206, forward strand.
TTTAAGTATTTTCAAGTATGTTTAATTAATTATATGTATTATTTCATTAATTTTACATTACTTTTAAGACATTAAAAAAAATTGATATTTTGACCAACTATATTTTTTACAACGAAATTTTTGATTCTATATTTTTGTACATACCTGTTTGTAGATAGGGATTCGATATTTTGGCATTCTATATTTTTTCCTCTATATTTTGGCAGGTCGATATTCTCCTCCTCGATATTTTGTCAGTGATCCACTGGAATAGCAGTTTACTTTGGACAACTGATGATAATGGCCCCAGCTTGGACAAAGTTGAAGGATAATACTGTCCTGTAATATGATATGATCTCTCCTGTAGGAATACTGTGGTTGTTTCAGAATCCTTAACAAAAAGGCAGGATCACATCCCTGTCTCAAATACAGCGCCGTGATATGATCCTGGTTGGTCCTGAGCACCAAGTGGATCTACTACGGCTGTTCACATTTTTGCCCTTTATAGAATAGTCATTGATATGAAGCTGCATGAGGAAACATACTAACTGCAACACGGCAAATTGCATCTATCTACTATCCTGCCCATGAAACCTCACATACGTGGGTATGACTACTAGACCAGTCAAGACCCGTATAACAGAACATAAGAGTAACATAAGGTGCCACAAGACCACAACACGCCTTTATACCCATTTCCTAACATGCCATCACACTTGTGAAACACTCAGATGGGTGATTCTGGAAGCCCATGCATCTATCACCCCTGAAGCTCTATTTAAAATTGAACAGCGCTGGGTTCACCGTCTGGACTCTGATAGAAATGGTTTAAACGAGGAGATCTCCTGGAGCACCCAAAATAACCACCAATCTGGGAGATAAACGACACACTGTCTACTACCTTTTTAGCAAACACCTCTGAGGGTATAGCTCCACTGAAATAAGCTACATCTCCATTACTGGACGGACACCTCCAGTAATGATACTCACACAGAGTCCTTGACTGCCTGTGACGCTGGGCGGCACCCATTTTTGAGCTCATCTGACATGCCTGCGTTTAGCCAGATATATACCAAGACTTAATCAGGATATTATATTCCGTTTTTAACTTTGTCACTAAGCGCATGTCTGCGTAGAGGGACCCCATTTTTTAACTAGTCAACATGACTGCTCTATATCTGTTATACCAATACCCTATCAAGCCACTTCTTCTTTTTCTGCATTACAACTTCTAAGCGATGGCCTCCGCTGATGGACTCGCTTTTTTATTTAATCATTCGACTGCCATTAGGGTGGGATTTCACGACATCCTGACAAGGTGTACTTACATACTTCTCATTACACCACTCTAAGATGGCTGCCCTCCCCCTTTCCTTGAGTTTCCTCCTACTTCATCATGACCGCCACTCGCATTCCCAAAGAGTTTAGTTGGTTAGCACTCTAGCTCTCGTGCCGTGACGCTGACATTCTTCGTTGCACGCTATTTCTGGGGCTAACAGCAGCAGGAACCGGGCTGGCTAGTTACCTTCTCAGAACTGGCATTACAAGTTAGTTCCTCCACCGAGTGGACGCGAGTTACTGTGAGTACCGACCTCTCCCTTTTACTACAGCCAATGAGTTCAGATCCACCAACGTTTAAAGATATTTTAGCAGCGAACATCGCGCAGACTATGGTATTGTTCCCTACGTTTTAGGGATTTGACAACATACCTCTCAGGGGTTATGGGCCCCGGCGACACGCTTGATCCTTTCGGGTCCTGCGCCACTGGGTCCACATCTGTGCGCCTACCTGTGAGCATCACGCCCGGGGGAGCCCTGCCTTTGAAGTATGATCCACCGTTCAGGGATGTATTGCCCCGCTAACGCTATCACTGAACGCTGGGTCCACCACGTCCTAGTCTGCCTCATGTATACATTCCTCATTAACTTATGATACCTTTTGCATCACCCTCCCGATGGCCACTCCACCTCTTTTTAGGACACATGTTGGATGAACGTGTCCACTTGACGCCGCCACCCAATGGGGCCAGTCTTATACTATATATAGGTGCGTGGCTGCACCTTACACTTTGTGCGACCAGCGTCCACTACCCTGTTGCTCTACTGCCACTACTACCGCTTTTGTTTTGAATGTGCTAAATGCTCTGCAATTACACACCATCATTATACTGAATTATTTAAACTAATCCACATCTAATTAGTACTACATTGGTGTGCAATATTTATGGATATTGTTGGCATACTTGGCGGTGAGACAATCCGATTAGGATTCGTCATACTATAAGTGACTGCTTTGTTTTTATGTTTGTGCTCTTCTCCTAGATTGACTACTGCACCCATGGACATCGCACACCGCTGGTGCCACCAGACTGGTAATATTTAGGTTACAACACCTCATTATCAGCCACGCAGTGTAGATTACAACTCTTATTTGTAGGTCCTAAAGAATTGCCGCCTGATCCTCTAGGGGACAAATTAGGCAAGAAACATGTTGACCGCATGACACATTGAGCAGCTGCCTATAACATTACTATAGACAGTCGCCATCACTTCTTTTAGCCTAGGGTGGGAGACGGGATTATTAAATTAGTTGCCCTGGTCCTCCCTCTCCTTGTTTTAACTCACTTTTTAGACACCATTACACTACACTTTTATACTTTAGGGCCCCTTACACGCACTCACCATACGGCAAGGATTAAAAGATCTCTGCTAAAGAGCCCCCACTGAGGGTGCCCATCGGGTATTGCAGAGCCGACCTGACGAGGAGCATGCCCAATGATGAAGCATGACACCCAGCGGGCTGGGTGTGTGAGGGCCCTAAATCTGAAAGGAGGAATTCCCCATCCTCCTTTTTTGTTAGTCAGTCAATTGCACTTTATTCTTTAGTCACTTGTAGCCTCTTTAGGAACTGCATTTTTGATCTTGATACTTGGGCACGTATGCTGGACCTTCTAAAAGCCCGCCCAACTGTCTCCCTTTGTTGATAGCAAGCTGTGGCCACAACCCTTGTTGTGAGGGGATTCTCTCTTCTTCCCCCCTTTTTGCTCACATGCACTGTTTTCTGTCCCCCAGGTGCCTGCTATAATCCGGTGCCCCACCAGCTCCAACAGAAGCCCCGGGCATTCTGTACTACTTGTCTTGGACTACGACCCATCTCCTGGGCCTTGGCGTGGGCATCAAAAGCATTTGTCTCGCTCCTCGAGCTGCTGGGGCTGTATCCTGCACAACACAGCTGCCCTTCTTTGGTCTTCTCTGCTCCAGCATCTCTGGGACTCTCAGGCTCTCCCACAGCTCCATCCTCAGCTTCGCACACTGCGGCTGGTACACCTTCCTCGGTAACCGCAGCCGTCTCTTCCGCTTTCCCGTCATTTGCCTCCTTGTCGTTCTCCGCATTCCACTTGTTGGTCTCCACTTCCTGGTTCTTCCCCTTCCTGTTTCTCTCGCCCTTTTTTCGTCCTTCCCAGGGGTGTGGCGGATCTCCTGTGGGAGCTGGAGCGTTCCCAGTGTTTGAGATGCGGCATAAGCTGTCGGAAATATTTGAATTCCGCCACTCCTCACATACATTAAAGGCAATATTGTTACCTGCTTCAAGTCATCAAATATATCTTACTGTGCGATGAAACATTAAGTACATTGAAGAAATGACCTACAAGATGTGGCAATAGATGCTGACTGCACAGCACTCCTTGAACCAAATGGCCTCATGTAGGTGCGTCTATGAATCATCTCCATCAGTGAAACCAGTTCACGTTTCAAATATTCTGTTAGAAAGGCAGAGTTAGGGAAAAGAAATGAGCCAAAGTCAACTTAAGTGTCTGGCTCAACTTCAGATCAAAGATGTACTATTTTCTAGTCAATTAAATACACAGTGCTTGTGATGGAGATAATCATGTAAAACTAGCCAAACAAGGTGTGCTCTTTTATAGAACCATCCATGTATTTATCAGCCCTGGGCGTAGTGAGGCTACGTGAAGCAATACAGAGTGGGGGCAAATCTACGCCCACCCGCACACTTCGCGTAGCCCCACTACGCGCCGCCCGCCTCCCTCCCGCCCTCATTTTACAATTACTAGAAACATTAGATAAAGAAAAATTACTTACCTGAGCTGCCGCGTCCCGGGGCTCCATCTTGCTGTTTCCTGGATATCTTCTTCCTCACGAGTGCGCATGCGCGGGTGCAAGGGAGGCGGGAGGCGGGTGGCGGGCAACTCTGCTCCGCCACGGGGTGTGCGTAGTCTGCCCCTGCTACGCCTACTTTGCGCAGCGCAAAGTGGGCAGTACTATGCACACTCCGTGGGCGGAGCGGAGCACTGCGCCCACCCTTAGTATTTATTTGAGTTGCCGGTACGTTTTTGTGGGCCCTGTATTTAGGCTGCCTTTCTGAGCTCCACTATAACAAACATCCTGGAATATAACGTGTCCTGGATGATTATTGATCACTCAACAAAGTTGGCGACGAGTGGGAGTCTACCTATTGGACTCTTGATTTCTATGTGGTCTGCTGCCGTGTTTTGGGTACACTTATTACCAGGTACTGAGTTTTTTAACTGTTTTGGGTCTAGAGACTGAATGCTCACCGTCATGCTACCGACATTGTAGCGCAGGCTGAGCCCTTTGAGAAAATGTAAGCGGATATTTATTGTAAGCAGTGTCTGGTGAAAACAGCCATCTAGAGCGCAAGGGAGGACCCCTCACAGGTGGCTTACTAGTGTGCCTCATACGCACTTCCTCACGCGATCGGATCGCGAATTGGAACGCTATCAGCGCGCTATCGCAGTGCAAGCACATAACTCAGCTCCACAGCGAAACGCGCACATTAAAATGCCTGAACACTTCCTGCATTATCACGCAGCTCAAATCTCTGTATATTTTCAATAGATGAGCTGACTGAGTGCTGATGGTTCTAAGTTTTGCTTCATTCAAAAGCTTTTTCTCATCAGTTTCCGGCTGAAGGACGTCCTGGAACAGAGGTCACAGCACCACCTGCTGATCGTCAACCACAGTGATTGAAACACCGTACTTGAAGTATTTCTTGTGATTGGCACATTAGTGTGGAATGTGCCTGCCTTCCTGCGTCCAATGCCACCTGCGGCTTCCAGTGATCGTTACACTTTTGTTTCACATTTTCTCGTTAATGTTTACTGTAGTTTAGTACATTTTTAAGTGCTACGCTGTTCTTTCCTACTGTTACTTTCCTATTGTTACTGTATATTTACCTTTACATCTAATAATTATTATGAAGTATGTTACACCCTCCTAGTCCTTTTTTACAATATCCATGGGAACCTACTTTAAAATGGAGGTTATGGTTCAGATCGTGTGAAGTTTATTTGGGTGCCAGTGATGGAATTAAATTAAAAACAGATCACAAACTCAATTTGCTATATTATTATTTAGTGGTTGAAGGTCAGAATATTTTTGATCATCTAGCAGAGTATGCAGGAAGGTTGGATGATGAGTATTACAAATTTTAGGTGGCTGGCAAGCAGGTGAAAACTTCTATTGAAGGGAAAGTAATCTTGGTGGTACGTCAACACAAATTATTTACATGTATTCAGGCTCCTAATGAATCTGTTGATTCATGTGTCACAGCATTGAAAGTGCTTGTAGCGTATGGTGAGTTTGAGGGTTTCACCTCTCAATTAGTATGTGATCCAATTGTATCAAGTTGTCATAATAGGAAAATACAACAAAGGTTACTGGCTTGCAAAAAACCCTTGCTCAATGAGACCATTAACATATCAAAGAGTATAGAACCTTTTTTTGGAAGATTCTAAACAGTAATGCTCAGATATTATACAATCTTGTGTGGCAGTGGTTACTTCTCAAGCTTTTGCATACAATAAGCACTCAGTAATGTCAGGTTCTTGTGTCATTGCCAATAGAGGAAGAGGCTCCTTTCATGGACCAAACAAACCTTTGTGTTTTAGGTGAGGATCCTGATCCCATTTATCTAATTTCAAAAATTGTCCTGCTCGGGAGCGCGCGCGGCCGCCGAGCAAGATGGCTGCCTAGTTTAGGAGCACCTCTTGTCGTCAGACAAATGGAGCAGGCTGAAGCCGAATATTTAATTCATTTACTACGCAGGCGGTGATTATGAGCATCAGAAGGTAGTGTGAGCCATTATTCATGGAGCTTTTTGCGACCTTTACTAGGTCCTCTCTTTTTTTATTCCTCATTACGACAGCCATTTTAGATGTACTTGGCTTCCGTCTGAAGAATCTATTTTTCCTCCTGGTTTTTCTGCTGTCTTCATCAAAGAGGTTTATTAACTTGCTCCATCATATTCATGGATTTCTTCTGATGCCGTGTGTGCCTCTGGCTTTCCTGGTGTACTCTGCATGGCTTATTTGAGGCTCATCCCCACTGAGGTAATTTTTTCCTCTTAATTCTTCTGCATCTCTTTATTTTTTCAGGCATTAGCAGCAGGGGTCTGTGGTTTTCTGACCAGTTCTCCTTCCTATTCTTTGGGAACTCCCTTGCATGCTCAAGGCGTCTCCTCTTCACAGAAACTGTTGTCATTTTTAAAGTCTGCCAGTTGTGCATTGAGGTGCAACTCTTCTACAACCAACATGTCATCCTCATCCTTCTCCTCTGCAAAACCTGGTTTGGTTGCATCCTCGTCTACCCACAAGACAGTTAAACTGGATCCTCTTCTTTTGAGAAGTCCTGTTCTCTCATTTCTCTTGACCTGGTACTTGAGGAAATCCATGCGCTACAAACTTTCATGGAAGAAACCAATATGTGCATCTAGAACTTGGACGACAAATGGTCTTAAATGGAAACCAGAGTTACGGTTCTTGAAGAGCACGTCAGTGATGTGGATGATGAGTCATTGAAAATTGCAGTTCTGAAAAAAGAGGTAGTGGCATTGAAGGCTCATTTTGAAGATTTAGAAAACAGAAATAGAAGGAATAACCTACGCCTCTATTGTCTTCAGGGGAAGGATTGGAGGGAATGGATCCTATCTCCTTTTTTATCTCTATTTTACCTCACTTAGTGGACCTAACTTCCTCCACACGCTTGAATATTCAGAGAGCTCATCGTCTAGGTCCGAGCTCCATTTCACTCTTCTCGTCATCCAAACACAGAGGTGTCATATTTTTGGGGAATTTACTGACTTGCTGAAAGTACTCAATGCAGCGAAATCGAAAAGGCAACTTTTAGGGCAGGGAAATAATTGTTTTATTTCACAGGATGTCTCAAGAGCTACAGCCACTAGACAGACAGAGTTCCTGGATCTCCGTCCTCAATTACGCTCTTTGGATGCTGGCTTTGGACTGTTTCACCCCGTCTCTTCAAAGTGACATTTCCGAATAAAACTTCCTCCTTCACTGCTCCAGCAGACCTGCGAGATTTTCTTCACCTGCACTCATCCAGCTCCATGAAGACTGTTGCTTCTTCATCAAGATGAATGCTCTCCATGTTGGAGGACTTCCTCCTGCATAGTATCCTATTCTTTTATGTTATTTTTCTTATGCGGTCTTATGCTCGCTCTTTTATGGTTCCTTTCATAACAATTGTGCTCTTTGCGGTTACTGACTAAACTTTTTCTTTTTTTCAGGTTCCTTGATGTTTTTATCCAGTCATTACCTTGTCATGTTCCATTTGTCTGTCCACACGTCTCCTTTGCTGTGCCGCCTTGCCAGTGCTATCGTCGATTCTTACCCCGTGTTTATACTCATTAAGTATGTTTTTACAGTCGTCATTTTTTGATATGTATCATCTCTCTTTTTTGATCTTCTCTTTCCTTCCCTTTTCTTCCTGCTGATCTCTTTACTTTTTCTTTTCTCTTTGTTATCCTTTTCGATGTCTTGCCTTTTAATATACTTCCTGTCTTAAAAGACCGACTTTGTGTATACATCTACATTTGTTACTTCATTCAGAGTTATTTCTTGGAACATTAAAGGAGTAATCAACCCTATCAGGACGCAGAGAATTTTATCTCATTTGTCTCCATATTCTCCTGACCTCGTTCTTTTCCAAGAAACTGACCTCTCTGAGTTTGAGGCAATAAAATTTAAACTAGGGTGGGTGGATTCTGTTTTTGTTTCTCCTTCTTTAAGTAAGAAAAATGACGTTATTCTTCTTTGTCAAAAGAATTAAAAATTGGTTACTGTTTCTCAAGATGTTGATTCTGAAGTCAGATGGCTTTTTGTCAAGTTAATTGTTAATTATATCCTCTTAACTATTTGTAATATTTATGGTCCCACTCAAGCTGATAATTCCTTTTGGCCTAACATTAAAAAAAAAATTATACAGTATCCTGATGATTTTTTTTATTTTGGGCGGTAATTGTAATCCAGTAATAGATAGCTTTATTGATCTTCAATCTCCAGTTAGATTCGTTCCCCCAAAAATGCATAAACAATTTCTTTCCCAACGTTTTTGGGTGGACTCATGGAGAATCTGCAATCCTTTTAGTAAAGAACTTTTTGTTCTTCTCTCCTCCTCATGGTTCCCTCTCCAGTGTAGACTATATCTTTGTCTCTAAATCGCTCTCCCAAAATCTTATTGGTTCGTCTATTGAACCAATTGTGATTTCTGATCATGCCCTTTTATTACAGATTTTTTATCTACTCCTGGTGCATTCCAAATCCAATGGATGGAGATTCAATAACTCTCTCTTAATCTACCCTGTTTCTTCTTCTTCTTCTTTGGCTTTCTCTGAAAAATCTTTTGGTATCCACGCAGACCCTACTATTTCTCCACAATTACCTTGGGACACTTTTAAAGCCCCTGCCAGGGGTCATATTATTGATTTTGTATCTTGGAAGAAAAAATATCTTCTTCAACAATGCCGGTTGCCAGTGTGAGGTGGCGGGGGCAGGCACACAAGCTGCATCTCCAGCGGACACTGGAAATGTTCTCCAATGCTCGGAGGCGCACTTTTAAAAAACCCTTGGGGGTCAACCAGCGTGGTACGCCCGTTTCCTGTGTGAGGAGGTAGGGGCAGGACTACATGCCCTAGATGCATCTGCGGCGGATGCCGCCAATGTTCTCCAGTGCCCGGGGGCACACATTTAAAAAAAACACTGGGGCGCCTTCATCATCGGCCAAGAGCGGGCCCGTCTTCACCCGTCATCCCCTGGAGGAGGCTGGGCTTGCCCCCCGTGCAGTTTAGAAGCCTGCAGGACAAGTCTGGTGGGTGAGTCCCAAATACATTATTTATTCCTTTCATATCTTATACATTGTTTTTTAGGCAAGCTATGCGTATTGCCTGCTAGACTAGGCCTGATTCTCTGATTACCAGGAATAAGGTGGATATTGTACCAAAATGGTTAAGCATAAAGTACTGGGCCCAAAAGAGACTGCCATCAAATTTACAAACAATACCATTTTGGATTCTTTCCTGGCCAGAGCAGTAGGGGTTATTACCACTGAAATTAACTTGGCCAAACGTAGATTATCGATGGAGGCCGGGGGTCCTGGCACTATATTAGGGGCCGTGGTAATGCATGACCAACACTCTGCCGCCCAAAGGCATCTAGAGGTCCAGAATAACCATACCCCACCCCAATGTCTCTCTAGTGGATCACCTCCATGACAGTCCCATTTTGGAAACTCTAAACAATAGCATCTGTTCACCCTTGCCAAAAGAAAGCAGCAAACTAAATGCCCAGGAATAGGGTCCGAAAGGTTCTTCTAACATACCAACAAACCAGGTTAACTCTGATTACCCGGAGTCAGCAAGCCCTGCAAATGTGGACTGGACTATGTTGCTTGGCAAACTCAAGGACGTGATCCTGCAAAGTACTGCCCTCCAATCGAAAGACTATCCGCATTGGAGTCTGCTGTAACAAAACTGACTGAAGGGATTGAACCAATAAAGGAATCTATTAAGTCCCTTTATTCCGTGGGGCCAAAGTTACCAGGTCCGAACATGATACATGGGCGTGAAGTTTTGTCTCATGGCCAAGTTATGGAAGGATCGGTTGTCTGCGCTCCTAATCCTCCCCAGTTGCCTCTCAAATATTTGGCACCTCCGGTATTGCCTGCAGCAAGGAACCTATCGGATGAGGATTGGATCTCAAGTTGACCACCAGACCGATTAGAGTCAGGGGTAGTGGTGGGAAGGAGGGTGCAACAGGAGATGGGGTATCCATGCTTAAGTCTACCCCCGAATTGCAGTGCCTATGTAGCTATTCTGTCAGGGGTACCATGTATTAGTGCCAATACAACAGAAACTACTGGATAACCTAAAAACAAAGTATGTCATTGTTTAGAAAAAAATGCCCACTTTGATTGTAAGGACTATAATGACATTTTGTTTTTAGAAGGGTGGAGTGGATCGGACCCATGCCTAAAACCCTAGAGGGAGATTGTGTTGTGATCAGCTGTAGGTCCCCTGCCTTGGCTAAGCGATGAATACAAAGCTCCAATCCATTAACCACCAAGGAAACATGTATTAACATCCTCCAGCTTGGTTTTTTCTATTGTCGCTTATGGCCCAATACCTCAACAAGGGTCTGCATGAATTACTGCCCTTCCAGGCAACCACTTATCTCTACTGAACAACTAGCTATTCCTGTTACAAATAGATTTTCTCCTCTGTCTGATCTGGACCAAAATGACTGACTCCAGGGTACTCTTTCCCACCCATCCAGCTATAGCTCCCAAAGCTTGGTAAATGGTCACACACGTAAACAACCCACTGAGTTTTCACCCTTAAGTATGCTGAGTTCTTTGCTAAGAGTTCTAAACTGGAATATAGCGGGTATTAGTGATAAGTTGGTGGAACAGGATGGCTTAATTTTATTACTGATTTTGATGTGTTTTATGTTCCAGGAGACCTGGACCTTAGAGCCAGTTGGCTGGGATGGGTATGAAAGCTTCAATTTGGAGCAACTCCCGCCCCTGCTCATATGCCGCGAGGGGGGCTAACCACCCTGGTTCGACTTTCAAAGAAATTAAGGCTATTTACAATTTCCATAACGCATAGTGGAATACAGATATTATGGGTGATTGTCTCTAAAGATTTCCATTTCTTTCTAGTGAATTTTTATAATTCTATCAGCGATCCGGGGTGTCAGATCGAGGCGCTGATGAAGCAGTGTCTCTCTTAGAGGCCAGATCATATGCCAATTTCAAATCTTTTAATATTATAATAGGTGAGGACTTTAACGACAATCTAGGATAAAACTCCAATGATCGCAACCCTTTTGTGGCAGAAAGTTTTGTGACTAACGACTCTGGGTCTGACCAGAGAGGTCACAAGTTATTGGAGGTGCTTAGACAGGCTGGTTTAAGAAATGTTATGTCTACGGGCTCTAGTTTGTCCAGGGAAGTGCCCACCTTTGTGGGATGGGGGGAAGGGACCATTATTGATTATGTTTTTACTTCAAGGTTGCTTGACGGCTATGTCAGCCCTGGGGTGGTACATGAAAGCAACTTTAGTGACCAAAACCTGATAGAAATTAGGTTAGGAGTAAAAGCCTGTCCGGGCGCAAACCTAGACCTAGGCTTGACTGGTTTAATCGCGAAAGACGGGGGACGTAGGGTGAAGTGGCGCAACCTCCCAATCTCAACATTGACTAAATTTGTAGTCAGTCTTAACATAGGAATTATCATGGAGTCATTATTAGCTCTCGAAACATCACCCGTTTTAACTGTAGAAGCATATGATCAGGTAAATAATTCTATAATTGCCATTATGAGGTACATGTTGAGCAATCGCCGGGGTACAAAACTGGGCTGGTTTATTAAACCATGCAGGCAAGCTGGCAACCACCTGCGTGAGACCCTTAACACCAAACTCCGTTATTGGGATATCATTAAGGACGCTAGAAGGGCATACAAATAAGCTATAGGGAAGCAGAAAGCTGAACTCAAAGAAGCCTCTTTGGACCGGTTGCTGTCTACTTGCACCACTAGAGATTGTAGGGGTTTTTGGGCCGTGGTCAATGGAAGGCAACCCAATGTGGCCACCTAAAATGGCATCGGTTCTTCTATCTCCCCAGCCCTCTGGGTGGCCCACTACCATAAGGTGTTTGCACTGGACACAATTCTGCCCATAGATAAAGGTAATGATGGTAACCTGTTCTCAATCGAGATCAGGTTTGATTATGAGGTTGTGCATGCAGCAATTATTGGGAGCCCCTCCATTAAAGCTCCTGGCCCAGACAGGATACCAATGGATTTTTACAAAGCAGAACCACACCTCTGGGACTCAGTCCTGACAAACTTACTTATTACTGTGACCCAGTTAGGTTTACCGCCGTCCTGGAAATCAGTGACTATAGTCCCAGTTTTTATTAAGGGGAATAGGCAGGACCCCACCTACTATAGACCAATTTCCCTGTTAAACTCAGTTATAAAGGTGGTAGGCCGTATTGTTCTAAAGTTCGTAGAAAAATGGGCCCAGGATATTGACATTATTTGCCCTGTCCAATATGGATTTATGTATGGGATGGGCATGCTGGAACAATGCTTGAATCTTAACCTCATAATAGGGAAATATGTAGTGGCGAAACAGGGGTCAATTTTTCTTGCATTTATGGACCTCAATAGAGCCTTTGACCGGGTAAACAGGTCAAAGCTCTGGGACATCCTTGGTGTATCTTTACTGCCAGTTCACTTGATCAATTTCATTACAGCTGTGCACATGGACGTAAATGCCTGTGTCAGATACAGCATGGAGGGGTAGACAACCCATTCATTTAGCCTTCCACGGGGGGTCAGGCAGGGTTATGTGATGGTGCCAATTTTGTTTTTGTTATATATATATATAGCCCCAACATTTTTTGATTGAAAACTGGCTTGACCTGCCCAAGATAAAGTCAGTCAGTGTGCCCACTCTGCTCTATGATGATGACACCGTATTGATGGCCAGAGCAGCAAATGGGTTAAAGCTACTGGTTGATAGGTTTGTCAATTTTATGGATGATTTGGATCTGGATTCAAACATCTCAAAGACCCATTATATGGTTTGTGGGAGGAAGGCTGCTAAAACCAGTCCTATTGACATTAAGGGGCAAAAAAATAACAGGGTTCCTATCTTTCCATATTTGGGAGTATCATTCGACCAGCACAATATTTGGCTCTCTTGTATTTCTAATTGTTGTTCTAAATATAGCCAAACTTGTAGTGCCCTGTTTAGATTTGTTGATAGGTAAGAAGCCTATTCTGCTCTGAATGCAAATCTACAGAATGAAATGTCTCCCAATCCTGACATACGGTACAGCCATATGGGGGTACCGTAATTGCAAGGTGATTCAACGGGAAGAGGACCCGATTCTGTAGAAAACTATTGGGCCTGGGTCCAAATAGTGCTTCTTTTTTAATTCATGAGGAATTGGCTCTGGATTATGTGGCAGATCAAGTTAAACTGTCCCACTGCTACTTTGGATTTCAGTTTGGGTCAATGAGAAATTGAAGTTCAATAGCAGCCCGATTGAGGACTGTTTGGAGTGTAACCACAGCCTAAAGATACCATGGCTAAATTATATTAAAGGTGTCGCCCACTCCCTAGATTGTATGGACATTTTTAACAGGCCACATCTTCACAAAAAAGGTAATCAGACCTTTTTAGGTAAAGATATTTTAAATAGATTGAAAGTTGAGAGAGAAATTAGGGCGCTGGAGAAACACTCCAACAGATCCTGCCTGCTCCTGAAATCTGTCACTGGTAGTGCAACATACATTATAGCAGTTACACATCCAAGGGACAGATCATTGCTCACAACATTTTGTCTGGGTTCCATTGATCTGTTTTCCCCTGGGTCAGTATGATCCCCATACACTTTTAACTTGTTCTTGTGACGATCACTCGCCTCAAACCTGAATACACTTGGTTTTATTCTGTAAATGTTATCATTTTTTGCGTAAGAGGTACTTATTACCACTTTTAAAAGCAAGGGATTTTTTCCAATTTCGACCTGCCTTTTTATATTTACAGTTATTTCCTTGATCATGTGGTGATGTTGGTGGTCACCGACTATCTAAATGGAGCTTGATATTGGAATAAAATAATGTGTGCCTAATGTATAGAGATGTGTATGATTGGTTAGCTCGCTGTTTTTAAACCATACCTAATGCTTAGAGACTGTGCAATCTGAATGAAGTAAGGTGGACTGTAAACATTATAATTTTTAAGGATTTTATGAGGTTTTTATGTTTCTATCTTTTATGATTATGAAGCATAATCAAATAAAGAATAATTGAATTAACATCAATCCCTTTGACTTGTTATTAAATGGTTGGAGCATCAATATTATTCTTCATCTACTCCATCCAATTTGCAAGAGCTTATTCATGCAAAATTTCAGTTTAACAAGATATCTACAGATAAAGCCTCTTCAATTTTACTTCGTAGTAGTGCTTGTTATAAAATGGGTAAGCTTTTAGCTAATTATTTGAGAATCCGCAAGCAGAGTCACATGTTAGATTCAGTAAAAAATGATATAGGGCTTCCCGTTTTTAAAGAGTCAGAGATTCTCGCAGAATTTGTTAAATATTACCAATCTCTCTTCACACCTGAATCTCCACCCTTGCCTTTTCAGATAAAGAGCTTATTTACAAAACTCCAAGAATTCCCATGGCGATCATAGAGATGTCTCTTCCTAGGAAGCTGACATCTCCTTATCAGAGATCTTTCATGCACTTCATTCTCTTACGAAGAACAAATCCCCTGGTCCAGACGGCTTCACAGTCCAATTTATTCTTCACTATTCTATTCTTCTCCTTCCTAAGCTGTTATATCTCGTCCAATTTTTCATTGCACCTGATTCCACTGGAGGCTCCTTCCAAGGGGCTACTATTGGTCCTATGCATAAAGACGGTAAGGACCCGGCTTTCACTACTTTATGTGGATTAGAAAATCTTCACCAAATTACTAGCTTTACATCTTGAACCCTTTCTTCCTTCCTTGATTAGTGAGGAGCAGTCAGGTTTTATTAAAGGTAGATTTACCTCCGATAATTCTAGATCATTTTTTAATGTTTTAAACAAGGCATTTTCTCTTTTTCACCCTCGAGCAGCTATCTCAATTGATGCTGAGAAAGCATTTGATCAATTGACTGGTCCTTTTTAGGTCGAGTCTAGCACAGCGCGCATACGCTGGTCTATGGGAGGCTTCTTGTGAGCACTTTAAACTTATCTGTGTGGGGCTGACTCCTCCCACACATTGGATTGGCCTTTGCATGTGTCTTTCAATAATGAAAGCACGCAAATGACCAAAGGCGGGTGCATGTCCCACCTCCTTTCCAATGTTCACTCCCATGGCATTTTGCTCTCGGGAGAGAGCAGCGGTGCGCAGGGTGGCAGCCGCATTCGTCGTCGTGGATCAGGTTACTAATTGAACAGAACACGCAGCCGTGCTTTTTCTTTCAAATGCTTGTTTCATTTGCCTAGGTTGTGTTCTCGGATTGTTGTGTTCTTCGGCAGTTTGAACCAAACACGCTTATCCAATGCTATTTTTAACTTTTGAACACAGTTTGCCAAGATATTCTTAAGTTAGCATGTAAATATAGCACCAACTCGACTCAAAGGCTATCAGAGCGCTGAGTTGCTTTCCACACGGACACGTTCATTTTGTTAGGCAGGGGAGAATAAGTGATTTGACCATTCACACTCTTATCTGTCTTGGAAGGATGAAAGGTGCGGTCAGGGTGACTGGTTTAGAATCACACAGATTTCTTGGATGGGCGGAGTTGCCAGAGAGATGATTCCTGTTTCAGACCAGCGCGGACACAAATCTGTTTTTACCTTAACATGGGTTACAGAAGGGGCCCGTTTTTGCAGCTGAACCCGCGCCTCATGCAGGCAGCAGTGAACTTTTACTTGGCTTCCTCTAACAGTTTCCGACCAGGGTGTGCCTGATGCTGCAGGAGAAAATACAAGCCATAGCTAAAATGGCGAATAATATAATAGCTTAGTGTGTATTTGTAAAGCGCACCTTTGCCCGCACCTCATGCAGGCAGCAGTGCATTTCTTCTGGAGCCCTTCACACGCTGAAGCTTGCACGCTCACTCTTCGGGGTATGTGTGTGTGTGCTAAAGTGAACTTTTACTTGGGTTCCTTTAACAGTTTCTGACCAGGGTGTGCCTGCTGCTGCAGGAGAAAGTACAAGCCATAGCTAAAACAGCGAATAATACAATGACATAGTGTGTATTTGTAAAACGCACCTTTGCCCTCACCCCTAGGTGTCTTGGTGCTGATAGGACAAACATTTATTTCTACCCAACTAAATGGTACTGATTTTATCAAACTCGTAAGGATGAAAGGCTCAGTGGATCCGGCTTCATTGGAAACTGTGATAATGCGGTGCGCAGGGTGGGAGCTGCAAGGCAGGTGCATGTCCCACCTCCTTTCCAATGTGTCACTCCCACAGCGTTTTGCTCTCGGGAGCGAGCAGCAGCACGCAGGGTGGCAGCTGCATTCCTTCCACAGAGGGTGCCTTTAATAAGGCTGTTTACGATTATGTGCGCTTCTGGGAAGGGTCAAGGGGCGAGGGCTTGGACTTTGAAGGGGTCAGTTTAAAGCGCAGGGCTCTTGTTTTCCTTATAGTGCGCGCGCACCACTCGCGAAGAGACTGTCTCTCATTCCTGATATTTTACTTGCTGTTAAAAGGGACTGGTTACTATCGCCGGATTCTTTAATTCTTAATCACCTTTCTCTTCTCCTGCCCTCTGCCCTTGCCCTCCAAATCTACTCGCCCTCTATCCCTCGCTCTAAACCGCTTTGCTTGCATGCTCGGCGTGTGTGAACTTCGGGTGTGGGAAGGAGTGATGAGCATGTGCTTGTATAATGTAGCTGGTGGTGCTCATGTAAAGTAAAGCCCTCCTTGGTTTGAGTTATCTTTAACTACACACAGAGGGATAAATAGACGGCTTGCCCCATTTCTGTTGTCTTCTCATTCGACACCCCCCCAACTCTGCCCACACTGTTGCAAACGGTTCCCACAAGCCCACTTGGTAAGCGTTTGCAGTCTGTTTTTTCTGAAAACATTTCCCTTCTTTGTCTCATTAAAAGTTTCTAATTTTAATTTGTATATTGTAAGCAGCCCTAGAGGCGGGGGTGAGTGTGGAGCCAGTCAGCCCCTTCATGAAAAACTGAAACCATACTGAGCTTGGCTGCCAAGTGAAACCGCTCCGCCCCCACCCTGCGCGGCCTCGCTTACCCCATTAGAGGCGGCTACTAGTGATGTATGTTTTCCTGAAACGCAGCTGGTGCAGAACTCTGTGTGCAAATCGAAATTCACGCATTCAATTGCTCACGCGGTAAGTACTCTATAGTAACCAGGTTAGGACATGTCCTTTGGTTCCAAAACAAACACCATCGTCAGTTCACATCAGGTAGAGCTCTGTAAATCTTCCGCCTGAGCAAGGCACATTACCAGCTTTGAAACAATTGCTTCCTGTGGACACCATGTACCGAGAAAAGCTGCAACATTGGTCAGAATATCTAACTTGCAGAAAACATCAGAGGGCAACATTCCACGTTCCCTCTGTGTTTTGCTTCAACCTCCCAACTTGTGCTTTAAAGTGCCTTACAATGTGTCCATAAATGTTTACTAATGCAAGCATATATTTCTAAATCAGACTACTTGAACTAGTGTGTAGCAGTTGTATAGTTCTTCAATTCCTGGCTGCACAACACCCAAAAAAATGTGCTGCATGGCTAAACACTTATAAGGTCCCAAAGGCGAGACCTATTGGCTATGCCAATGCTTGTTACTCAAATCTCTGGCCTGGCATGGGTTAGGTACCCATTTTATTTTGTTTGTTTCCTTACTCTCTCAATCCCCCATGGCCTCCGTTTTAGTTAATGGGAAGATCTTAGGTTACTTTCTGTTGGGTTGTAGTGTCCGTCATGGGTGACTGTTATGACCTTTATTATTTATACTTGCTTTAGAACCTTTCCTGTCCTTATCAGAAATAATACCAAAATCAGTGGATTTCAATATGGAAATGATCATTTAAAAATGGCAGCTTATGCTGACGACATACTTCTTTCCATTTCCACTCCGGAGTAGTCCGTCCCGGCTTTTCTTAAGGAAATTGATACCTTTTCCTCGGTCCTTGGATATAGGGTTAATTCTGTCAAAATGGAAAACATGCCTCTTACAAAGTTTACTTTTAGTCATTCTTTCGATGCCACAGGGTTTCATTGGAACACCTCCAAAATTGAATATTTGGGCACCTGGTTTTTCCTTCCCATTAAGGACTCGGTTTCAGCAAACATCAATGTTTGTTTAGATAAAGTAGATAAGCTTCTTTCCTCCTGGAATCCCCCCTTTTTTTCCTGGTGGAGTTGTATGGACTCTATCAAAACGATGATTTCACCCATAATTCTATATACCCTTTCAAGGATCCCAGTTAGTATTCCTGCTGCGTTCTTTAAGAAATTAGTTTAAAAACTCTCTAAATTCTTTTGGTTGAATAATAAAGGCAGAGTTTCTCTAGTTTCTCTTAAGAAGGCTAAACAGGAAGGTGGAGTCAATTTCCCTGACTTTCAGTTATACCATAAAGCTTTCTGTCTCCGACAAGCCACTAAATGGCTTTCTTTGTTGCAATCCTCATTTACCCCTTTGTGGCTCTTTTCTAGCCCCCTTTCTTACCTGTGAAGTTATATCTTTCTCGGCTAAACCTTACATAACTTCTTCTCTCTTTAAACATACTTGCTCGGTTCTAAAACCGATATATCAGTCGGAGTCTGTGTCTCGTGATTTCTTTCATCAATCTCCTCTCTGGTATAATAATCTTATAACTATCAACAACAAACCAATTTTTGGGAAAACCTGGAGACAAAAAGGTACCATCGGGATCAAAGATTTATTTTCTAATAATGATCCTCTCTCTTTTTCTCAATTTCAGCACTTATTTAAGTGTCCCAGCTCCTTTTTACCTAAATATCTCCTTCTCATCAATATTCTCCTCAATGTTATCTATTCTCTACCAAATATTTCCCTTTCTCCCTCTTTGCACTCCCCCTTGGTTCAATTCTTACTTCTGTCCCTGATTCTTCACCTATATATAGACGTCTGTGCTCGCTGCCCTACGTCAGATCTAAAACTAAGGTCGAGCTCCAGTGGGAATTGGATTTGGGATGCACTTGTACTCTTCCATTTTAAAATTAGATTTGGGATAAACTCTACAAAACCTCCAGAACAGCCTCTACTTCTTAATCTTTTTTTCTCTATTATAGACTATATATTACCCCTTCCTTACTAGCTAGATACTTCATGGATTCCTCTTCTAAATGTTGGTTTTGTGACCATCTATTTGGTGACCTTATGCATATGCAGTTTCACTGCCACCATACAGCTTCTTTCTGGGACAAGGTCTGGTCTCAGTTATCTCTCATATTTCATATAAATTGTCCGCTAACTCCCCTGATACTCTTTTTGGGCAGTCTCTCCGCCATCCAGCAACTTGCTTTTGTTCGATCTCATGCTAGCTCTTGCCTTTCAACACATTTCTACTAATTAGAAATGTGCTTCAAATATTTCTTATAAAGCCTGGTGGAATAAAGTTTGTCATTACCATAAATTAGATACTGCCATTTCCTTTTTGTATACTCCATCTGCTAATTGAGCTGTATATTGGTTACCTTTGACTGTTTTTTTAGATGATGTAGCTCATAAATCTCCTATATGTACTTTATCTGAAACTTTTAAGCCACCGTGATTTTTCTATTTCTCTGCCATGGGTAAAAAAATGTGCTACTCCTTGTTTGTTTTTATTACATTACATTATATTGTTATTTTTTCTTTTCAGGTATTGCTCTAAGCTGTTGTTAACTTGGTCTTCCTATATACACTCCCCCTCCATCCTCTTTTTCCTCCCTCTCCTCATCAAAATCGTTAAACAGCTTCAATTCTTTATAATATTTTTGTCGATTCCATTCCTGCAGTCAATACCATTTTCTGGAATGTATTTCTGCTATGTTTCTTTTTTCTAATAAAGCTGCTTTACCTTAAAAAACAATTGTCCTGCTACTACATAAGAGTGTTGGAAATGCAAGAAAACTGGTTATTTTGGGAAAGTATGTAGAGGGGGTAAGTCTGTAGGGATTAGAAGTATGTCATATAAAATATTGGAAGATAAGGATATCGACAAGAGAGTTCTTTCTGTAGATTGCATTGAGGTTGGTTGTGTACATAGTAATAAGAAGTACAGTGACCCGCACATTCCTATTTTGATTGAAGGTAGTCACTTTCTTTTACTAATAGATTCTGGTACTACAACTACTACAATATATTTCGAAAAATACAATAAACACTAGTCTGATAAAAAAAAACGATTGCCTCCGGATGTCCTCACCACTGCATTTTAAGGTAGCCGTATTTAGCTAAGGGTATATGTTTTGGCGAACATTATTTTTGAGACCAATACTATCAAAGGAAATTTCCTTGTAGCCTACAGGGGCATTAATGCCTTGGGCTGGAGGCACCAGGCTGATTTAAATCCAATGATCAGACTTGGTCACAACCTGCTATTTACTCTTATTAACGATGTCACAGAAGAAAAGCCATGGAAAGAGACATTCAAAAATATATTCCAGGATAAAGTGGGCAAGATTAAAAACGTTATCCATAGTATCAAAGTTAAAGAGAACAGTGTTCCGGTCAAATATAAATAGTGCAATGTCCCTTATAGTATAAGAAAGGATTTATCATTGATTTTGCAGATGATGCAGAGTGATGAGATAATTGAACATGTTGATGCCATGTTTATGGCTTTCGCTTATTGTGCTGGCTAAAAACAAATCGGAGAAGTTTCACCTTTGTGTTGATTTAAGGTCACTTAACGCAGCAATTTGGATGGAAAGTTTTCCTCTTCCACATACTGAAAACTTGATTAACGCAGTGGGTCTGTCAAAATGGCTTTCAAAACTGGATCTTATGGCAGTTTATCATCAGGTCGTGCTAGATGAGCAGTCCAGTCATCTCACAGCCTTTGTCATGCCTGATGGTGTGCTCAAGGTTTGTCATATGCCGTTTGGACTAGCCTCAGTCGCATCAGTATTTCGAAACGTAATGGAGAGAATGTTTGAAAACATGTCAAATGTGGTGATATTTCAAGGTGATGTATTCATTTTTGCCAATATGGTACAGGGCTAAGACAAGTGTGTTGAAGAGGTTTTACCCATTTTGGAGAATAATGCTGTAACTATCACAGTGGACAAATGTGTCTTTGGTGTAAATGAAAAAAATACTAGGGGCATGTTTTGACTTCTGAAGGTGTTAAACCCAAGCCCACTATTGTGAATGGCACTGTGAATGCTCCACATCCCACTGATAGGGAACAGCTTAAATCCTTCCTAGGGCTTTGTGAATTTTACGCCAAATTTATAAAACATTTTGTGGATTCTACTGAGTTTTTCAGGAATCTGCACAAAAAAAACGCTGAGTTCGTATGGTTGGATGCATGTCAACAAAACGTTGATTGTATTAAGCAGAGTATTTTATTGACTCCCTCCTTGCAACTTTATGTTGAAAGTCTTAACATTTTTGTGAATATGGGTGCTAGTGCATTTGGTATGGGGGCTGTTTTGTCTCAAGTTAATGACAGTATGGAAATCACTGTGAGGTTTGCATTTGGAAGATTGAGGGGGATTGAACCAAGATATTCCATAATTGAAAAAGAAATGTTGGCATGTGTCTGAAATTCAATCTTTACCTCTGAGGCAGGAAATAAATTTCGCCTGAGAACAGACCACAGACCGTTGCTTGATTTACTATCTGGAAATAAGATTAAAAAAGCCCAGCCAGATTGGCTAGGTTTTCAACAAAATTTCTGCAATACAATCTTAGGGTGATATACATAGAAGGTGGAAGAACTGTCAGAGCAGATTTTTTTGTCCCATCTACCTGTGGAGGAAGATACTTGCAAGGATGAAGTACATGAGGAGATTGAAGAGAGTATTATTTGTGAAGTTGAAGATCTAGTTATCTGCGCTGACATGAATGCAAGGTGTGAACGATTGAAGGAAGATGATGTTTTGAGCAAAGTTTTAACATTGGTGAAATCAGGATGGCTGAGGGAAAAGGCTGTAGAAATATTATTGCAACCTTACAGCAAAGTGGCAAATGAGTTATCATTAGTATGTGACTTATTGGTAAGAGGTGAAAAGTTAGTGCCACTAGAATGTTTTTGTCAATGTATTTTAGAGACAGTGCATGTACGGCATCTTGGTGTGAGTGCTACCAAGCAAAGGATAAGGAATGATTTCTGGTGGCCAGGAGTGGATGTGGATGTAAAAAGGTTGGTAAGGAGTTGTGTGAAGTGCTGTTACAGCTAAAGCACTTGGAAACAGTTGTACCTATACCTGTTGCTACTCCGGGTAAAGTGTGGCAGAAAATTGCTGTACACTTATTGGGACCTCTTCACATATTACCTTTTAAGATGAGGAATTTCATAGTGGACCATTTATCTAGGTGGGTGGAGGTGCGTGTGTGGCAGAACCCAACACTGATTCTGTGATTTGTTTCTTTTGTTAAATTTTTGCCAGGGAGGGGACTCTGTAGGAACTGCTTACGGATACGAGTCCAGTTTATGTCAACAATCATGACAAAATTTTTGGACAAGTGTGGGTGTGAAGCACTTGCGTACAGCATTGTATCACCCTCAAGCTAATGGAAAAGTTGAGAGATTCAACAGTGTTAGTAGAATGTATCTAGAGTGCTGTGAAGTCTAAGGTGGATTGTGAGACTGTTATTAGAGAACTGATCTGAGCCTATAGGTCCACGCAGGGGCGTAATACAGGTCTCCGCAGCTCCCGTGGAGCGGGGGGGCCCCAAGCTCCAGGGGGGCCCCTCAGCAGAGCACTCTGGCGGCAGAGCTCTTGATTGAGCCCAGAGGGGGCCCATCCAGGGGCATTGCAGGGAGTCCCCCTCGCGTTTTGTTACGCCAGTGTGTCCACGCCTCAGTCGATTATGGGGTAGGTACAATTTGAGCTTATGATAAGGAAAAAAATGGTGTCTTCTCTATGTCCTTTTGGAAAATGGAGGTGATGGATCAAGGGTGTGATGGGACTGTGGCCAGCGACAGCGCAAAATTATTGAGTGACAAACACAGTAACACAGTGCCATGTGTTGTCAGAGAGATTTGAAATGCAAAGACAAGACGGTCAGGAAAACCAGAGTTGAGGTAGGTGATATGGTACGAAATAAAGACACTGTGTTCCTCAAGTAAGCCCTGGGTTAGGAAAGAGTGTTCGGGTTACCAGGTTGCTTAAAAGATATACTGATAGATTGAATGCTCTGGTTTATTAATTTTACATGCTAAACAAGGTATTGGCATCATTTTGGTGTCTTTTGTATTCTAGAAATTATTTGATCAATTAAATGTAGCTGGATTTGCTTTGTGGTTTATTTTCTTTTTTCTTGCTTTGTTTAGTGAACCCACATCTTTACATGGTGTTTAGAATTATATATATCTATAAAGGTAAAAGATGTGTGGTATTTGTAGAAATACTTTCTTCTATGTTATATTCCTTATGTGATGTAATGATTCATTACAAGGCTATTGGTTCCTGGTGTATTCTTTTATAGAGTCATTCATGTATTGATTTGAATTGTGGGGAACTGGTCATATAAACGCCGCCTACCTGCGCTGGGATCCTCTTGCTGGTCTCTGCTGCTGGGGGTCCCTCATCGTTGCTGCCAGCGATTCTGGGTGTCCTTCTGCCTGTCTCCCCCGCCGCCGCTTCCTCACTCGCGGCCGAGAGCGGGTGGAGACCACATACCCCAGACTCCTTAGCGCGCCCTGACGCTACCAACGCGTCCGGAGGCGCATAAAAGACTGCGATTCCTCCGGGGGAGCAGGAACTGGTCATATAAACGCCGCCTACCTGCGCTGGGATCCTCTTGCTGGTCTCTGCTGCTGGGGGTCCCTCATCGTTGCTGCCAGCGATTCTGGGTGTCCTTCTGCCTGTCTCCCCCGCCGCCGCTTCCTCACTCGCGGCCGAGAGCGGGTGGCCATCAATACAGTGTCATCATCATAGAGCAGAGTGGGCACACTGACTGACTTTATCTTGGGCAGGTCAAGCCAGTTTTCAATCAAAAAATGTTGGGGCTATATATATATAACAAAAACAAAATTGGCACCATCACATAACCCTGCCTGACCCCCCGTGGAAGGCTAAATGAATGGGTTGTCTACCCCTCCATGCTGTATCTGACACAGGCATTTACGTCCATGTGCACGGCTGTAATGAAATTGATCAAGTGAACTGGCAGTAAAGATACACCAAGGATGTCCCAGAGCTTTGACCTGTTTACCCGGTCAAAGGCTCTATTGAGGTCCATAAATGCAAGAAAAATGGACCCCTGTTTCGCCACTACATATTTCCCTATTATGAGGTTAAGATTCAAGCATTGTTCCAGCATGCCCATCCCATACCTAAATCCATATTGGACAGGGCAAATAATGTCAATATCCTGGGCCCATTTTTCTACGAACTATTGTGTAGGCTAAGAAAGTGTCTCATGTGTTATAATTAATATACTTTGGCTAAACTCTTATCTTTGCGTAGGCGTTCTATCTTTGTATTTTTATAGCCCGCAACTGTTTAATTAAATCTTAAATCTAAATAAATCCCGTGGTATCCACGACAATGTCGAAAACAACGACAGGAACCAAATCTACCACTGCTACAACACTAGATAACTATCTAGTAAAAGTTGTTACAAAAATAAATAGTGAAAGACGTAAATCACTAGGCCAGGCCTCTACCCCGACCACCATTTCCCCTCCTTTGATTAGTATACCCACCTTGTTATCTCCGCCCATTCATGGTGTGAACCTTTGTATTGAAAACCATGACTTGGTATCTTTGGGTGACCTAGCCCCTATTCCTTCTGAAATAGAATTGGTTGAAACTAACAGGGACACCTTAAAAGATATAATTGAGGCTCCTCCAGAGGTGTCCCTTGACCCGGTAATACAGAGAGTCCTGAGACCCCGCAAACATATCCAATCCAAACGGGGAGGTGCTCGTAGTAGTCATAAAAAATCAGGTTCGTTGTCCTTAACTGGGGACACCCTGAGGGAAGACCCATCTAACAATCTAAAGACAAAAATAGATTCTGATCAATTAGATTGTTTGGTAGGTATTTTGGAGACCAAAATTCTAAAGATAGTTGAACCATTAGTAATCAAAATTGACGAACTGTCGGTGGAAATTGAAAGTCTACGAAACCTCTTAGGCCCTCGTAGTAATCCACCTGTGATAGCTGGTATTGCAGTCGGGGGTCCATGTGGACCTGTTGAGCCATATAAATCCCTTAAGGAAGTCTCAAAACCTGTTGAACCCTCAGCTGCTGCATCTATGATAGCAGGGAATAAAACTACACCCCTAGGCAGTTGCCCAAAGAGCAAGAGGGAAACCAGGATTACATGTATAGCAGGAGCACGACCAGATCTACCCCCTGAATGTGCTCCTTTTGTGGCAGTGTTGACAAATGTCCCTCCCCTGATGGATGGTAATCAGATTAATAAATCAGAATCCCATGAATCTCTTAAGAATAAATCTGTTTCATGGTTAAACAAACAGTGTGGGTTTCCTGTGCAATTATCACACCAGATATTAACCACTAGAAGAGTTTCATGGATAGGGCATTCTCGTAAGGATACTAAGGGGGACTGTGTTATAATAAACTTTAGCAATCCTTCTCTAGTTAGCAATGCCCTATTAAAAGCCACCCTGCTCCCTCAAAATGATCAGGGTATTACTCTCCGTCCACTGGGATATTTTTATAGGCATCATACAAATCAACCCATTAGTGACATGTTGAAGAGTAGAGCATTTAGCCATGAAGGACAGTTTTTTCACGGTGTTGTTACATCCAACCGTTTCCAACCTTTGAGTGATTTAGACTCAAATGATTGACTTCATCGTGATTGGGTTCTTCCTAAATCCACTAGGGAAGCTTCTACATCAATCGTGGAGGAGGATCAGGGGATAGCAGAAATTCAGTCAAACAAGGGGGTGGAGGGCTTACCAATTGTTCTGCCAATAGAGAGGAATGTCAAAGATGGTAATGTGGATAGCTTAGCGAATGTCCTACCCCAGACTGTAGGTACAAGGGTCCTTAGCTGGAATATAGCCGGCCTTAACAGTAAAGCGGATGATCCCTTGTGGAGGGATTGTTTATTAGGCTGTGAAATTATTGGGCTACAAGAGACCTGGGACACGGAAAGTACCTTTTTGTTGGATGGGTATTCTGCTTTTTGGTCACCCGCGGTGGTCTCCTGTAGGGGGAGGGAAAAAGGTGGACTTTTAACCCTCATCTCATTGACACTTGAGGGTTTTTATAGTAAAGTGGAGACAGGTTCGCCTTACTGCCTCGCTGTGGAAATTCAAACTAATATAAACGGGAAATGGCTTATTGTCAATTTTTACAATTCTTTTACTAAGAGTACGCCAAACGAACATTTAGTCAGTCTATATGATTTCTTGCAAATGTATGATGATAAAAATAAGAATCCTTATTCGGTTATACTGCTTGGTGATTTTAACGTTCATCGTTGTTCAAGCAACTGTTTTGTATTGGACAGTTTAGGTCCTTCAAACCAAGGAAATATTCACTTTGAACATACATCGCAGGGTATGTTCCTAGATGAGCTCCTCGCAGGAAATGCTTTGGTTCATCCTGCTAACTATTTGGATGATATTCCAACCTATAAAGGAAATGGCCTGGGCTCCACCATTGATTATATTTTTGTAAGCACAATCCTAGCAGATAATGTAAGCCAGTATAAGGTCAACTGGTCTATTCATGGCGACCATACCTCTATCCAGATGACCTTGTCAAACGACCTAAGGAAAAGAGACTCTGATAACTTTACCGTTGGAACTCTGGATATAAGGCCAACTGACCAAACACGTCGCTTGAAATGGTGCGGAGTAGTACCAAAGGACTTTAATGAAAATGTGTGGGGTAATGTTGGGGATGAAATGTTTACATGTTTGCAAGATGGAATCATTGGTGAAGTGGTCCTGACAGCTTATGGTAAAATCTGTTCACAGGTAAATAGTGACCTCAAAAAAGCATATAAGGCCAAACCCATGGATGGGGAGAAATGGTTTGATCATAATTGCTCATTAGCCCAAAGGAAGTTAATGAGAGCATTGAAAGTTGTCCCACCTGACAAAGCAGAAATCGCTGTACTCAGGAAAGCCTATAAAAAGGCCCAAAGTAAGCGTAAAAATGAAATTAGGGAAGAAGCTTGGGATGAACTTTTATCTATAGATGTCATTAAAAATAGTGCCAAATTCTGGTCCGTGGTAAATAAGCCCTTTTTTAATGGTAAAAGTAATAATGAGCTTGACTGCGGTATACAAGAAGATAAATGGTTTAGTCATTTTAAACAGGTGTATGATGGAGATGGTTCCAGGGTGGCACCTACATTAAATTTGGAGAATTATACTCTGACTTTTACTGAATTAGAGGTCACACACGCTATCATGCAAATGACCAGTAATAAGGCTCCGGGACCCGATGGAGTCCCGGCAGACCTTTTTAAATCAGACATAAAAACTTGGTCAAAAATTTTATTCAACGTTTTTGTTAATGCATGTCAACTGGGTCTGCCTCCGACTTGGGCGAAATCTGTTATAATACCTATATATAAAAAAGGCGACAGAGGAGATCCGAGCTGCTATCGCCCAATATCTTTAATTGACTCCTCTGTGAAAGTTTTGGGGAGGGTGGTCCTTGCCCAACTGACTGGTTGGTTAGAGGAGACAGGAACACTCTCAAAGGCCCAGTACGGATTCAGAAAAGGGATGGGCACCATAGATCAATGCCTAAACTTACAACTATTAATAGGCAAATATACAGTGGCCAAGAAAGGAGTTTTATTGGCAGCCTTTATGGATCTGTCATCGGCTTTTGACCGTGTAAATAGGTCAAAACTGTGGTCCTTGCTCTTATCCCGTGGAGTAGACAATAACATCGTCTACTTCTTAGCTGACCTACACAGGGATTTAACGGCCACGGTACGGTATGACCAATCGGGCAATTGTACAAAAGACATACCCATATCTAATGGAGTTAGACAGGGGTGCATTTTGGCACCCCTGCTTTTTATGCTTTATATAAATGAATTAGATAATGCTTTAATCACCTCTTGTAAAGATATCCCCCGTGCAGGGAAATGTTTAATTCCCGCACTTTTATACGCCGATGATGCCGCCCTACTTGCAAGAACGGGAGTGGGCCTTCAGTTACTGCTAGATTCATTTGCGGGTTTCATGAAGGCGTTGGACTTAACTGTTAATTTTGCAAAATCGCATGTCATGGCCTTTGGTCCGAAATCTACAAAGATTAAAACTTTTAAATGTGGTGGCCACCCATTATCCAGGGTATCATCATTCCCTTATTTGGGTGTTCTTTTTGATGATCAAGGTTCTTGGGTAACCCAAATAACTGCAAAAAAGATTGTTTTATCTAGAGCGACTGTGGCTGTTCTAGGCTTTGCTAGAAAGTTAGGTGCCAGGCCAATGAAGGCCCTTATTCAAGTCTATAGAGCCAAGTGCTTCTCTTTGGCAATGTATGGAGCTGAGGTATGGGGTATTAAAAATGTAAAAAGTATACAGATTGTCGAGGATAGGTTCTTAAAAAACCTCCTCTCAGTCCCGACCTTGACTGCCAATTATAATGTCCATCAGGAGCTTGGGATTGGCTTCGTAGAAGACTCCATTGCCCTGGCCCCATTACTGAAATGGATCAGTATCTGGTTAAACCCGGACTTACAGCTCAATCGCATGATCATGAAAGATTGCATATCATTGGACTATGGGTCACGCATACCCTGGCTGAAATATATTCAGAACCTGGCAATAAAGCTAGGTAGACCTGAATTATATCAGTCACCAGAAGCCCTAGTAAAGGGAGATATAAAATGGTGTAAAGAAATTTTTATGCATATAGTCACCATGGATAGGGAAGGGAATGAGCTGGTAAAGGGTACCGTTAGGGCTCACCAACTATGTAAAACAACACCATCCATGGAATTATACCTAGGATATGTCACAAATGCTAATCACCGTTTTTTATTGACTAGATTCAGATTAAACCAATTACATCTATTGTATGGAGAAAAGAAAGGTTGGGAAAGGCTTTGTGCAGGTGAGACCTGCTCTTCTTTACCTTCAAATGTTAAATGATGTTTGGGAAACCTATAAGATTGCGAATTTTTTATCGGTTGTAATTAGATTTTTGAGGAAATGAATTGTATCCTCTTTTAAATGTCTTTTAAATGGTATTATCACTTTTTAGCCTTATGAATTATTTAAATTGAAATCTGTATCTTTTAAAGTGTTTTTAGAGTAGTATGCTTTTATGGTTTGCAATTTAACCGAATAAAGACTTTTGACTGACTGACTGAATTGTGGGTCCATTATTGTGATCTCCGGGGCACTGTGTATAATCTGTTTCATGAGCTCTGCTATATTAAACATTCTAGAATATAACGTGTCCTAGTGGATTATTGACGACTCAATAGACTGTACTACAGATCTTAAATAATCCATAAGTAGAACATTGTGCACCACTAATGTATACCATATTGTGGATCCTTGTAGTAGAAACATGACTTTCTTTTACAAGTTTTAATAAACAAACTTCTTTGTCCTTATTTTTTAATGAATTAAGTCTCTGTCATCCCAGTGATCTAACCTTTTTATGTAACGTCATACTTTTTATAGGACCAGGTGTTACTATGTTTCTTGGTTGACATCCCTCTCTTTTTTCCAAAGGTGTCACCACACCCAGAATAGATCTATAACTATTCTGAAAGCGAGAGGAAATTATCAGGCTCTTTGGTGATAGCCAAAGGAATGGCCAAATGGCCATCCACTGGAACATTTTTAAAGCCCCTGGGCAATATATGAGATAAAAGCATGTGGGATGAGGCGACACTATTGTGGAGATTGACAATTTATTGAAAAGATGAGCATCGCATGCTAATGGGGTCAACATGGGGTCTAAAATGTGAAAATCTGAAATGAATTTGAATATATATGCTCAGCATTATGGGTTCGGCCATCAACATGCTGTTTAGATCCTTAAAAATCCTATAGGGCTACAAAATCTTCAGATACCGGGTTATCTTCATCCATTTTAATGTTAAAATCCCCAAATATAACAATTTATAGTGTAGATTTTAAAGTTATTCATCTGGTAATTGAAATTTAGATAAAATAAGGTCTAGGGATTATTGCGAAGTGTCCACCTCGTTACCCCCACTTTTCGTGAATTATCAGGACTCTGGCAGTTTGTGATGCAAAGCCATTCAGTTACATTCGCATAAACGTTTTGCACAAAAATCCTTTTATGTGGTCAAGTTGAAGGACATTGTAATCTCTGCATCACATAAACACCCATATTAAAGCTGAGCAAATCTGGGAGAGGATTTGTGATAAAATATGAACATTTACCAACATAAACATTGCTGCAGCTGCAGGAGTGGCAGTGCCCCTCAATGCTGTGCTCAGTAAGAAAACACAAAAAAATCACAAAAACTAGCACTAGCATAAATGAAGTGGCAACGTGCCCATCTTTTTAGGTTCACATGGTACAGGAAGGATGTGTGGAGAATAGGCAATGAAGGCTAGTGACTTGGTCAGAGACTTAATATAAGGAGACCTTATTTGAATTCTAGTGTCCCCGCTTGATCAAATTGTTTGCTCTGGGGCAAGGTTAGTCTTTTTACTTCAGTTCCTCTACCTTGGTGGGTCAATATTACATTCCAGACTGGAGTGCAGTCTCTTGTATTGCATTTATAAAGAGCATTTATTAAGAGTGATCAATTCTTGAGGTTGGCAGAAGGCATAAGGGCTGCCAAACCGATGGCAGACAGAGTAATATACAAATACCAATAACATAACACAAGACCACGCCCAAAAACAGTGCTGCCCACTGTCCTCTGTCAAGGATGTGGCTTAACGGTCAGAGTGGCCGACCTTGAAATTGGGTAACCAGGTTCGAGTCTGGTGGGAGGCTCAAGCATCCTATTATTCTGTGAAAATCACTTAAACTCCCCGTGCCTCAAAAAAAAAAAAATTAAGGTGTTCGTCTGTAATGCACCTGGTGCTCATTTAAAGCGCTCTGATATCTTGGGTTCCAGTTTGCGCTATATAAAAGTGGAAGAAAAAAAATGGGCACTCTGGACAGAATTCTGGGGTGTAAAGGATAAGAAACTTTGCAATTCCCCGTGCCCCTGCTGCACTTTCCTCTATGTATACACACCCCTCACCTCCTGCCCTCAGCCAAGACTGACAAGCCTGATCCTGGCTCAGCTGAGAGTGAAAGGCCTGCACTGCTTCAGAGCTCCATTTCCCATGTGTATGAATAAGTAGCCAATCCATTCCGGCAGGGGTTGCATTCTGGGATTTGTAGTGATGGTTTAAACTGCCTGCCAAACTCTAAGTTTGACCCATTTTTGTGATAAATCATAATAGGGAAGAGTGCATTTTCTTCCACAATCGGGTGCACCTGTCCGTGACTGCGCCCAGCTCCCATACTTGAGGGCAAGCATTGGCGACGAGGACACTGCACCCTAACAGTAATATGTTATCCAGTGCAGATTAATGGTGCTGAAGAATTCGTGCTCGCCTGTGACGAACTGTCAATGCTCTTAGTTGTTGAATAAAACATATTCCTAATTTAGCGACACTAAACCGTCCTCTGCCGTGCAGGTGCAAAAACAGGTGTCCATGTAAATCATTCCCTGGGTGGCTGTATTTAGATCTAGAGGAGGGAGACAGATGTTCCATTAGTCAGCTTGGAACTCAGCGGGTAGACTGGCAAAAGGACAAAGAAAAGGTGACAGCAAAGGAGAGAGGTCTCAATAGGGAACTTCCCAGCCACACCTCCAGTCAATCACTGTCCTTTGTGTTTACATCGCCATGGAGGTTTTCACGCAGAAAAGGTCAAGTGCGGCACGACATGACAAACAGGAAGCTTCCTGAAGGTGGGTGTGTTAATTCTGCACCACTGGAGTTAAGGATGCACGCGCGGTCCTGTTAACTCAGGGTGGCTAGAAGTAATGGAAATTCATACCTGCCAACTTGAAGAACAATTTCACAGTGTGAGGAGGGGGCGAAGCCT
The DNA here is from genome assembly GCF_964204655.1 of Triturus cristatus. Classification (NCBI taxonomy): domain Eukaryota; kingdom Metazoa; phylum Chordata; class Amphibia; order Caudata; family Salamandridae; genus Triturus; species Triturus cristatus. The sequence continues at coordinate 492,433,247 of NC_140592.1, forward strand.
TGAAGGGGCAGGGCCTCGTGCCAAGAAGTACCTGGAAGGCATGTTTTACCCCATCCTCACCCCAAGCCTCCCCTCCCCCCAAAAAACATACAAAATTGCTGAGACTGGTGCTGATGTCCTGGGGTGTTTTCACACCCCTTAACCAGGGCTGGACTGGCCATAGCGGACACCAAGCATTTCCCCGGTGGGCTGGAAGGGTGGGGGCTGTTCTTTTACTATTGGGGCAGTTTCTGTTACTGGGGGACGGTTTTGCAGCAGCAGTGGTCATGCCATCACCCCCCCCAACCCCCCCCAGTCTAAAGTAATTGCCAGGGCTGGTTTGCTATCCCAGTGTGATATCGGCTCCATCTGGGTGACCGTGTGATGGGAACCAATATAGTGTGTCGCGCTTTGGCACGGTGTGAGTTGGCAGGTCTGGAAATTCTAGCTGAACCCTGAGGATCCCATAAGGAATGAGGAATTACCTGGCCAATTGGTAACTCTGGAGCCAGTTCTCCAGACAAATCTCTCTCTCAGGCACTGGAGATGTTTGAGTATCAATGGAAGCTACATTGTAAACACCAAGGCCATGGCTTTGAATTAATGAAAGAGTGAATTTATACAGCGCACAGCTACTCCAAGGAGTGTCCTGGAGGTAGAAGCAAAGCAAAACATATTTAAACTTGCAAATTAGTGAGCGGAAAACAGGTAACTTTTCAAAGCTTTTCTAAAAGAAGGTTCATGATGAGTGGTACGTAGGATATAAGGAAGCTGATTTTATGCAGTACTGGTGAGAGCCGTAAAAGAACTTCATCCCATCCTGACATGACGACACCTAGGCATAGAAACCAGCAAGGCTGAGGCAGAACAGAGGGATAATGAGGGATGATAGTGCTTGATCCTGTAAGTCAGATGCTGTGAGCCACGCTTATTTAGGGGAGAGGATGTGGCCTAACGGCTAGGGCGGTTGATCTCAAATCTGGGGAACCGGGTTAGAGTCTTGGCAATGACGCTCAGCATCCTGTGATTCTGGGCAAATCAATTAATCTCCCCATGCCTAACAAACATGAATGTGTCCTTATGTAACGCAACAGGTGCTCATGGAAAGCGCTCTGATACCTTCGGGTCAAGTTCGGGCTATAGAAAACTAAAAAAAAAAAAAAAAGGCCCGTGGTATGCTAGTTAGGGCCTTAAAAAGAATCCTTTTCCTAACAGGAAGTGGTTGCAGATTGCAAAGATGTTGATGATGTTGGGACGAATGTTTTAGTGAGGCTCAAGATGAGGCAGGTCAATGCGTGCTGGACCACTTGAAGGTGATTGATTGATTGATTTGATGGGGAGGCCAAAGCACAGAACATTAGCCTAGTCCAGCCATGCTGTCATGAGTGTGTGGACCACCGTCCTATGTGAAGTAAGAAGGAGAAGATGCAAGAACATTTAATGGAATGAAGCGGAGCAAACATGTTCCCACTACGACCAAGATGTGGGGTGGGATAGACGGTTTAGTGTCCAATTGTCCTCCAATGTTATTAACCATAGAGGACGGCTGGGAGGGGTAGGAAGATCAGTAGGCCAGCAGTTGTACAGCTAGTGCTCACTCATCTGCCAGAACAAGATTTCAGCTTGCCCCATATTGCAATAGGCAGGCTCTCCTGCAGTCAGTGCAGTGCGTAGTTCAGGCTGGATTTGAAAGAAGCAGCGGTATCTAATGAAGATAGGTCCACAGTGATGAACAGTTGTGTGTCATCTGCTTATGAAATGGGTTTCGGGCACAGGATTGTATTAGATTAGCTAAAAGGGCCATATAAATGTTAAACAATGTATGGCTCAGCGAGGAGTCCTATGGTGCCATATACGCCAGCCTTTTGCGAGATGATGTGAATGGAGGTAACCAGATTTCTCCCTGCTTGTCCTCATGGAAAGACTTTACCAGCTCCATGCAGGCCCAACAACACCAACCAACAACAATCACTGCAGCAGAATAGGAAGGTACACAGTGTCACATGCCACCGACAGATCCAATAGGATCAGCGCGGCACCTTTCTCTTTATCCTAGGTGTCTCCATGACATCCAACAGAGGTGATTCTGTACTAGGACGAGGACGGAAGCCAGATTGAGTGTAATGCGGAAGTTTGTTCTGTTCTAGATAATCTGACAGCCTGTTTTTCAAGCATTCTTCAAGCAGTGATATCGGACGAAAATTTGACAGTACCGTTGGGTAGGCACCAGGTTTCTTCAAAAGTGTAACCACTTTGGACTTTTTCCAACTGAGCGGAACCATGACTGACTCAAGAGAATTATTGTAGAGTTCGACAAACCCAGGGGCAACCACTTCAGCCATCAGGCAAAGAGTAGAAGGAAGACAGGGTGTGCTTTGGGAGCTCCATTTCCATTGCTCCAGCACATGTTTAGTTTGTTTCAAAGAGATAGGACCAAATATGTCTGTGACGCAGGGAGATGCAGTGCTAGACAGAGAGCAGGCATTGGCTCAGGATTTGGTTTTGGTTAGATTACCTGAATCAAAAATAGATTTGTTTTGAAAGCAAGCAGAAGCTATGGTTGGTCAGGAATTAGTGTATTTTGCCCCGGAAGCTACGGGCAAGGAAAGGGCTGAGAAACTGGATTGGATATTTAGAATATTTTTTCCTCAATCCAGAGAGTTTTTCCACCACAAAAATCCACGAAAACAGGGATTGCGGGTTTACCATCTCTGAGGTTAGGAAAATATTTAGTGATTTTAAAGATTTTGCAGGAGGAATTCTTGGTAACGACAATTTTGTAAGCATATCAAATCAAATAGTGCTAATCCTCAGCCATTCTAATGTATGGAACATTCTTTCGGAGGGCAAGTAGTCTAATTGTTTTCTTAATTTAATGTAAATGTTTAGGACTAGTCTAGATTTGGAGGTGGAAATTGATATGGTTAGTCTTTTTCTCGAGAGACACCGCTTGGAAATGTTATTCTTTTACTACACTTGGTACATAGTGACTTTCTAAACTTGAGTCAGTGGAGGACTCATGTAGGGTGTGGAACCAGGAATGGATCAGTGACTGAGCACTTTTGGTCTTTAGGAAGGCTGTGAGGTGGTTTCAAACCTGTAGATGTTTCATTGGTTCCTGGAGTTGTTGTTGGTGCAGCATGGTAGAGGTGCTTACAGGGGGCAGTGGGAGTTTTGTACCTGGCACAAATCCATTGTGGCACTCTGTTTCATCTTGCGATTCAGCTCGAATTGTTCCATTGATCCAAAGTTTTCTGGCACTATGCTTCCTTCATGTTAGCAGTTTATGGTGCCTTTAGCCTCTTACAGGAAATCACACAATCACATTTTTGATCAACACTCTAGAAATCTTGTCTGCAGTGTTTCCCAGCACCAGCAACATCTGACGAATAGCTGATGAAATTGTCTTCAATAAACATTTATACCGTCAGCTCCCTTGATGCAAGCAGTCACAATTCACACATAGCTTGCTACCTTTGCCAACCTTGTGGTCTTGTGCCAAATTAAAGATGTCTAGCGAACTATTGATTTCTGGTGCCAGAACTGTACCATTGTTGTACCAGGAATTTCTACCTGTGCCAGCATAACTTGGTAAACATCTATAATCATGCCCTGTGACAGCTACAACATTGTGTATCTGCAACCCAAGAACTCACTACACTGTATGTCTACACAGGCTGTATCTGCACATAATTCCTGAATGTATTTACACAATTAACAACTGTCAGTAATCTAGAATACATCTGTAACCAATAGCATCAGCCACCTTTTCTCTGTTCCTACATCACACCGCAGTCCTAGCTTTCACCTGAAGTCACAAGGTACCTTGCATCACATATCTTGGCCTACTTTCTGTTGTAAAGCTATACACACATTCCACTACTATGTCAAACATTTAACTTATTCACCTAGACTGTGATTAGTAGGCCCCGTGCCTCTCTTTGTGTTATAGCAACCCACAGTCATCATAAACAAAACACATTTGCTGTAGTAGAAGCTAGTGAAGCGGCATAAAATCAAGGATGCCGAGCTCATGCTTTTTTTAGGTTCAAGCACAATCTAGCTCCCAGAGTCGGGATCCCTTGCAATTTTTGCATTTGTGATCTGCGCATGCTGCCCTATTATACTACAGATACAACTAAGGCTAGTGTATTTCCAAGTAATTGATTAGCCTAAAAAGTAGGCGGGTACTTTCTTAACATGGATAGTTAGTGGTTTGTATTTTTAGCTTTTTAGCTAAATAGTTTAGGGAACATAGAAAAATTCAGTATCAAATAGTATTCCTAGATTTTTTTGTCTTGGAGTCAGAATTGGGCATGGTCCCAGCAAGGAAGGCCTTGCAAAAGGTAGGAGTGAGTAGGAGATAGGATCCCTCCCAAAGACAGAAAAAAACGATTTTCTCTATCCAAGCAGAGGAAGCTTTCCTTCATCCACAACATAAGCGGTCCAGGTTATTTAGTCATGCTACTTTGATCAGCCACGTCCTTCCCCAGCTGGAGGAGGATCTGGATTTCGTTGCCATCTTTCTGAAAATGCTGGTGGCAGAAATCGATGATCTACGCATTGGAAAGGAGTGGGGACATCCATGAACACTGGGTACCGCCCTACCTCACTGGCCACAAATTCAATACAGATGTTTCAAACTTGCTGCCTTCTGCAAGAGGCCTTGTTTGTCCTTATGGTTTTCACATGACCCCAACTTCTATGGTCGTGTACTGTTAAAAACTCTCGCAAATATGGTGGGTCCATCTTGTTGCATTTCTCACACATTTGATGACGATAACGCAACATCGCAAGGACAACCAGACAGTCCCAGCCTAATTTGGAGATTTAATCGCAGTGCACATCCAAACACCAGTCATGGACGCAAGAGTTGTGAGTTGTGGCCAATGGTAAAAATAAGGTCAACGTGATGTGTCTGGGAGTTAAGAGCTGTACAACATGAAAAAAAAACACTTTAAAAGGGAACCTAAAGATACTTGGGACGAGGATTTTGATGCCTCAATTTAAGGTAGATTGAGAGGAGAAATCTTGTGTCTTCACATTGGAGCAACATGTCAGGAGGTACTTGCACCTTTTGTCTCAGTACAGTAAGAAAAGGCTAAAATGTGTCGACTTTTGTAGGAGGCTTTGCAAGTTAAGAAAGAAAGTGGAAAAATTATAGCAGCACTCTAAGTAGGATAATGAAAATTTCCTACACGTTTAAAATAAGCCTCTTGGTAATTAGTAGACAACAACATTTATTTGGTTGTTGTATTTGTGAATGGATTATAGGGACGCTTTACTGTTTGTAAACAGAATAATGACACCTTTTAAGCAATTTATTGATAACACATAAAAATATTTGGATATCCATATATTGTATGGTCTTTTTCAATATGTGAGGTTGAAGGTTCTTGATGAGAAAGTAATACAAATAGCTTGATTCAACCCAAGATATTTATTTAATTAAACATGTGACTTGTTGAAGCAGCCCATCATGGTGGAAGTGCTCTGAGTGAGCTCCGCTGGCCCGCACATAGTCCTTCCATACCCCCCTGTAAATGCTTTACTTCGTCAATCTGATGACCCCCTTGTGCCTGCCAACCTTGGGGGAGACATAGCGGCTGGTTTCCGTGTTCAACGGCACAAACAAGACCATCTATAGCCTGTACCGCCCCGGCTCAGCGTGCTCTGCTGGCCGCGGCCTAGTGTATGTGGTGAACGTCTCCTAGAGGAGCAGTGCACTGCCGCTGGTGGATGCCTCCGGGACCCTGGTCTGCTGGAGTGGTGCTCGGACCAACATCACAGCGGTGCAGAGCCCCATCAGGGGCGAGGATTTGCTGGAGTTCATGGGGCCCGAGCAAGGTCTGCGGCACATAAACCATGGGACGCTGAGGCCTGGAGTACCAGCCCGGGGAGGACGTCTTGGTGACTCGGCCAGCAACATAGGAGCCACGGATCCTGCAATTGCCACACAGGAGAGAGGTGAGGCACCCATTAGGGAGATGGGGGTGTGCTCCTGGTCGCGGAAGTGGCTGGACAAGGTCCTGGTGCAGCTTGCGGTCGGGGGGGGGGGCTCCCTTTTGCTCTCATGCTCGAGGCCGTGGTCCGGGTGCTGCCTCCTGGCCTTTAGAATCTGGACAATAACAGTAGGCCATAGGGCCCCAACAAGGAGTGGAGCTTGCCAGGGCAGACGACCTGGGGCGGGGAGCTGGGGCCCCACGATCAATTGGCATCCCTGGCAGCAGTGCAGTGCAGCGGATCCTGCGGTCTTTGCATTTCCCGGCCCGCGGGGCAGACTTACAGCCCGGGCGGCTACCCGAGGCCCGGGGCAGCTACTCAGGCTCGGGGGTCGAGCCTGGTGGTGGTGCCTGGGGCATGTCCCCTCTTGGCCGTCAGCTCTGAGTCGTGAGGGCTTATCGTGGTAGTTTATTGGGAGGTGCCATGGGACCTAAGAGGGTGGCGGCGGCAGAAACACAGATCCCTACAGAAAAGCTGGTGCAGTATGTCTAAAGATGAGACCCCTAGGCCTGGCCCGAAACAAAGCACCATGGACCGATTCACAGCCACGGCGGCACAGCCCACTGAAAATTCAGACACCACATCCAGCCTACTGGATAACGTTGCCCTCCTAGCTGCCATCACCCAGTCCAGGCAAGCACTGGAAACTCAGATTGGTGCAGTGGGAACAGAAGTAACTCTCCTGTGCCAGGGCCTCCGGAATGCCATGGACCGCATGTCCAGCAACAGCGTTAGTCCTTCACCGCTGCCAAGGAACGTCTCCGAGAACTCAAGATCCCCTATATGCATCTGTACCCGGCCCATATGAGGGTGGTCTTCAACTCTTGCACCATTTTATTTGACACCCCAGAGGAAGTCTTCACATGGACTGATGAACAACGGCCTCTAAGGCCACATACTCCATCACACATAGACTCTGACTCCTCGACAGGAGATTCAAACTGTTCACAGTTGAAACCTAAAGACATAAGATGTCACAGATCCAGATGGCATTCTAGGAACAATAAACAGGACCTGCCCCAAAAGAAATAACATTATCAGTTACATGGTCTGGACCCCCTGGGAAGGTAGTCTTGGCTCTCTTAATGCACATTCGCAGGTGTTCAGGTCAAGTATGGGCCATATCTACGGGTTTGCTCCAGTCCCCCCAATAGGACTTGGGCCAATATAGGGACCCAGGGGATCCATTGGGGAGACTGTGTTTCTCCTCCCCGTTGGCGGTGGGAATCAGTACTTCCCGCAATAGATACCTCAGCTGTTTTGAGGTAATGGGGTGGGATGGGAGTGGGTAGGGGTGTTGTAAATGTTCCTGTTTGCTTTGTTCTGATATGTATTTGCTGCATAGCTCAAAAGTCCCTGGAATCGCACCTTCCCGGATCATCCGATACAACATATCACTCCCACATGGTATAACAGTGGCAGAACCCATAGTGCATTCCCCTGGGCAGATATACATAGTGAACTGGAATACGAGGGGCGTACTGGACAAGATCATGCGGGCGCGGTAATCCGTCATATCAAACACATAAGAGCAGACATTGTCCTATTGCAAGAGACACACATGCTTGGTACCAAGGCTCCCTGCCTAGCCCGATATGGATCTGTGCACGCTTTCCACACAGGATTCACATGGGGTTCCAGGTGTGTCACCATCTTGATTCACCACAGGGTCGCATTCACACTGATACAGAAATGGGATGACATACATTGTTGATATATACTTGTACATGGGTCTGTGGCTAGGGAGCACATTGTGTTTGGTAGCATCTACGCCCCCCCCACCCCTTGGTCAGAGGTTTTTGGACCACTTGGTGGGGATCAGGGGTGCCCTGCCAGATGGGCTTGCAGTGGTGGGTAGAGACAGGAACAACGTAATGTCCCTGAATATAGATAGGTGGCACCCAGCGGGCGCTGCTGCAGGATCCCCTGATTCCAAACTACGGACCCTGGTGGACATGGTGGTGGGTAGACACAAGGCGGGCGCATAATCCCACGGAGGCCAGTTACACTTACTTCTCCCACACTTCATTCTTCAGGCTTGACTACATATTTATCCCTGTGCCTTTGTTCACAGACTACTGATGGCAGAGATCCTTCCCAGGGGCCTGTCAGAGCATTCTCCCGAAGCCATTCACTTCCTGATAGGCCGTAGTCGGCCCCCCTTTTGGTGGCAGCTCTCGGTGTGGAAGTTACAAAATCCGGCATATCGCACTCTCTGAATACATATCACATAATGAAGGGACAGTGACCTCAGCCTGTACTCTTTGGGAGGCCATGAAACCTACACTGCGGTCAGTGGACATCATTTTTAGCACAGCAGAACGCAGATGACGGAGACAGTCGCTCATCCCGTTAGAGGCTCAAATTATAACACCAGAATGCCGGGCCCAAGACGAAGACGGGGCCGTGATGCGCGGGCAATTGCACCTTTTCCAGCAACAATATCATAGCATGCTGATGGATGAGGCATGGAGCGCATGGCTCGCTACACAAAGTAGAATCTATCAATGGGGCGATAAGTCCAGGAGACTCTTCTTCAGGTTATGCCATCAGGCGCGAACATACTCTCCACTCCCGGACTTCATGACTCTGATAATACGCTAGTGACGGACTCTGCGGTGCTTGCAGACAGTTTCACGGACTACCACCAATCTTTATACACTGCCCATGAAGTCCTTGATGCCTCTGATAGCAAGCAGATCTTTGATGATATCTCTCAGAGGGCACTTTCCGAGGAGGCCCGGAAGTCTCTCGAGGCCCCCTTAACCCTAGAGGAATGGACCACCGCTTTGGCTGACCTACATACGGGAAAGGCACCTGGCCCTAATGGCCTTCCCAGTGAATTCTATAAAGCCTACATGGCCCTGCTAGGCCCTCATTATGTAGCTGGCATACAAGAAGCTGCCCAGACTACATATATGCCCCCCAACTTGAGGCATGCAGAAATAGTTGTGTTCCAGAAACCGAGTCGCCCTCCAGAACACCATGCCTCCTACTATCGGCCAATCTCCCTTTTAAACGTAGAAGCAAAGCTCTTTGCCAAAGCACTTGCCACCAAACTCCTGGCCTATCTTCCCGACCTGATTCACCCAGATCACGTGGGATTTATGCCCCGGTGTGCCATACATATATTTTGGCCCAAAATTCATATCATACATACGCATGCTATATCACGGGCTGACTGCTTATAGTCGGCAGGGTGTCCTCACCATTCCCAATCGGCCAGGGCACCAGACGGGGGTGCCCACTCTCCCCATTACTGTTTGCCTTAGCCATCGAGCCGCTGGCAGCCTGGCTTTGCATAGACGCCCAGATCATGGGCTTTGAATAGTCTGCCGAAATCTCAGATTGAATAGCTCTGTACGCAGATGACGTTCTCTTCTTCATGACTGACCCGCTTAGGTCAGGCCCCAAAACCTTCACATTATGTGAATATTCGGTGACACCTCTGGGCTCTTTATGAACGTGAATAAGTCTATACTATGGCCTCTGCGCGAGTCTGCTGGGGACTACAGATGGGTCACAGATCCCTCCCAGACTCAGCAAGGCATTAAATATCTGGGGTCTTCATGAAAGACAGACAGGAGGGCTCACAATATTGACATGGTTCTCGCTAAGGTCAAAACGGAGCTGAAGTTATGGGCGGGTTTGCCCTTATCCTTGTATGGCCGTTCGGCAATCTTCAAGAGGATTTTCCTCCCTCGGCTCCTATACCAATTACAGAATCACCCCTATCTTATTCCGCAGATGTGGTTCAGACAGATTAACTCTATGCTAAATGGGTTCCTTTGGGGGGGTGGAGTAGTCAGACTGGAACTCCGCACCTGTTTTCTCTCCACTTACTGTGGGTGCATTGCAGACGCCGACATACAGTTATACTATGCTGCCTCTCATCTACAAATTCTCAACGACTGGTGGTATTGCCCAAGAGATAAACCAGCATACGCAATGGAAAGATGGTTACTAGGAGATTTGTCGCTGTACAAATATCTGTATGGCCGTGGCAAAACCTATGCCCTGCCCTCCCCCCCCCCCCCCCCGCCCCCCGGCAGCCAAAGTCGTGCTGACTATATGGCAACAGCCTCTTTGCTGTATAGGCTGGCTGAACCGACTCATAGGTGAGGCCCGCTATGGTGTAATCGTCTTCTCCCACATTCGCAACATTTACAGGGGTGACCGGATTGTGATATCCACACTGTAGGACGTTCTCCAGGGTCTCACTCTCAAATTCTTCTCAGACCTACAGGAAGAATATTCCATACCGCACACTCAATTCTTCAAATATTTTCAGTTCCACCATGCACATGCTCCCTATCTTAGGAGCCTTACAGCCCTTCCTGAATTTAGTCCATTAGAGGGGAACCTCCTTATGGGAGACCTGGCAGACCATAACATTTCCAAAATATATTGAACACTAGTCACCCACAGTGCATCAACATTAGAGTCCCTTAGAGAAACCTGGCAAGCTGATATTGGTCCTATTGACAATGATGACTGTAGACAGGCTTTGGAGTCCCCCAGGGGAGCTGCCGTATCCTCGCGATTGCATTTAATACAGCTATAATACCTGCATCGATCACACTATACCTGGTTGTGGCTATATAGGGCTGGGCACATTGCCTCCCCAACGTGTCTACACTGCGGGTGGAGGAAGACGCTTTTATTCACACAGTATGTCTAGCTCTTGACAGGTTTTGAAAGGATGTACACAGATGCCTAGCTGAGGTACTGGGGTGGACCATACACAGTACACCACGGCTAGAGTTAATACACATTGCTGAGGGCATCGAGGGTAACAGATACAAACACCATTTAGGCCCACATGCATCAAAGCAAAAGCCAGTCGCAAACGGGCAGATTCTCAGAATCTGCCCCTTTGCGACTGGGAGTTTTGCATTTGGGATGCATCATCCCAAATGCAAAAATCGCAATTTAAGGAATCTCTAAATTGCGATTCCTTAAATTGCCATTGCCATTGCATTTAAGGAATCCCAAATTGAGATTCCTGAAATGCAATGCATGAAAGTTTAAAAATTAGCGATTTCGCTAATAGGGGGAGAAAATTACCATGAAGTTGAACTTCATGGTAATTTGCAAAAACTTTGAAAAATGCACTAAAGTGCATTTTTCAAAGTTCCATTTTACACACACACATGCCCTTGGGGCATGTGTGTGTGCAAGATGTATTCATATGCAGATTTCAGGGGTGCAACAGGGTGTCTCTTTGACGCCCTGGCACCCTTGAAATAGCATGAGCAATTTGCGATTCTCTAATTGAGATTAGCAAATTGAGAAAGTCTTCCCATTCATTCCTATGGGCCTCTAGGCCCATAGGAATCAATGGGGAGGTATTCCTTAATTGCGACTCGCAATTTGCGAGTAGCAATTAAGGAATGTTTAGAAATCGCTATTTTGTAAGCGATTTCTAAATGCATAGCCTTTTGCTATTCCTTATTAGAGAATCCTTATTTTTCGCTATTAAGGAATCGCAAATGGCATTGTTGATGCATGTGCCAGTTAGTGTTTTGGGGTTTGACCTTGGCCAAACGAGACATAGCCCGCTCTTGGAAAGCACACTCCCCTCCCCTAGAGGTCCTGCCCCACACCTAATGTAGCGTGTACGTGTATTGCCACTGAGTTGATGATGGGGATGGGTTACTGGGATGGCATCTGAGGACATGGTCATTTCTTAAGAATATTACTCCTTCTCTCTTTTATCACAGCTTGTTTCCTTTTATTTCTTTTCCTTTTTGTTTAGGTTGTTAAAATACAAAAGTACAATTTTGCTTACGTGTGCCAATATTATTTCTTGTCTGTACATGTATAAAACGACTTGTGTAGCATGATGTTGGCAAAAGGAAAAAAAACAATGAAGTATGTTCATTAAAAGAAAAATGTGACTTGTTGGAAAGCTACAGCTCCTAGTCTTGCTGAAAAACTACTTGCTTCATCCCCAGAAGAGAACATCATTACGCTACTTTAAATGTGCAAGTCCCCAGTGCTCTTGCGGTTACAGGGATCATCCTCTACTTGAATCCATTTCAGAAGCCAACACCTCTCACCACCTCACTGACTCCTTCTGGACCATGTACAGTGCATCTCGCAGAGGCAGCAGCCCTTTGCAGGCTCCAGGGACACTGCCTGCAGGACAGGGTGGCCAGTGAGCATTCCATGCATGAATGGGGACCGTGTTAGCATACAGCAAGGCCTGCACTGTCTGTAACATTGTAGAACACTTAAAAGTCATGCCACGCATGAATGACTATTGGCATATTAGTGGTGAACCCCTATAGGCTGAGAAAGCTTTGGGCGTTTGACAAAACAGGAGTACTCATCATGGGCACAAACCCCGATGCCTGGAACGACACCTGGTGGCCCCCCCACCCTTGGAAGCCCACCCATCCCCACGGACCACGCACGCAACCTTGGAATCATCCTGGACTCTGAGCTCAAAATGGACCGCCAGATCAACCCCGTTGCATCCTCCTGCTTCCACACCCTCCGCCTCCTACGTAAGACCTTCAAATGGATCCCCCTCGAGCACAGAATGACCATAATTCACGCCCTCGTCACCAGCAGACTCGACTACGGCAACGCATTCTATGCCGGAATAAACAAAGACACTGCCACATCTCCCAGCACCTGTGCACACTCCACTGGTTCCCCATCAAGGCTAGAATCACCTTCAGGATTCTCACCCACGCACACAAGGCCCTCCACGACACCGGACCAGCATACCTGAACAGCCGACTCAAATTCCACACACCCCAAAGGACCCTACGATTAGCCCAGCTCTCCTACGCCGTGGACCCCCGCACCAGAAAGACCAGATCAGGAGGCCGCTCCTTCTCCTTCCTCGTGGTCAGAGCCTGGAACGCCCTTCCGCTCCACCTCAGACAGACATCGCCCCCCATCTTCACAAGAAACCTCAAAACCTGGCTCTTCGACAGACCCCCTCCTTGATGGTCTGGAACCTGCAACCCCCCCAGCACTTTGAGACCCTCACGGGTGAGTAGTCACACTTAATAAACACCTGATTGATTGATTGATGAGCTCCTGTTGCAAGCTGGCACAATCAGCTTTGTATTAATCAAGGCACTCTGACTTTTTCAAACTATCCCCAGATGTGACTGGCCACACCATGGAGTATTGAAGCAACACCCAGATTCATATGGAAGGTACCCTGACATCTGAGGCAGCATTTTGGCAAACAAGACCATCAATTCAAATTATGTTTTTATTCCTGCCATAACGTATTTGATGCACAATTAACTGGTTCAGGAATAGTGATAGATATTGTGCCTTGGCAGAGTATTTAAAACTATGTTATTATGGGAGAACTGGAACCCATACTCCCAAATTCTTTAGGCCAATGGTTCTTTTTAAGCAGCATGAGTGGTAAGGAGAAAACTCCTTTTCTAACACCTAAAGTTTAATTTCGACACTTCCAGATAAAATACAAGTCGACAGCCAAATTCATGTTAGTTTGTTTAATTATATTTTGAAACAGATTAATATACACCAATTGAAGCATTATGGTGTAAAAATACAAAGTAAACAGAATGAAGCTAAATCTCCAAAACCAATTGAGGTGGCACAGCAAAAGGAAAACTACTAACTCTATCACTGCAATAAATGTTATCAAACAACAAAAATGCACTTTGGGTTGCATCAAGTTTCAGGTAAAAGCCCTACAAATCCCTAGCTATCCCTACACTACCTTAACATGGAAATCCTAGTCTACAGTAAAGTTTAGCAAAAAATGGGAAGGAAAGGTGTTAGCAGTTAGAGCCTTTCTAGGAAGTAACTCCAACCAGAGTCAAGTAGAATGAAGCCACAAAATCAAGATGAGGTCTGTACCTCAAGGCGTCCTAAAGCAGTGTCAGCTATCCCTAACTACATAACAACATAAGCAATCACTGAAGTAAGGCACCTCCCATTATGCCACTAGTAAATTTGCATCTCCATCGTCCTTTGGCTTCCTTTCTCCACCTCCATGTTTGCACGCTGAAATATTTTGTAAGTTTATGGTGCCATCTCCTTCTCCCATGAGGACCTCATCCTCCATCCAGTAATGCTTTTCTCCTTCTCAGGCCTCTCTATCTAATTGGAACAATAATTCTTTCTCTCAACTAATGAAGCCTTGTCCACCTGCAGTGGGAACAAAAGATACATGCAACATTCCACAATACAAGCAAAATATGAATTCAAACGTTAGATGAAAAATACATTAGAGATGCATTTCAGGTCTACAATTAGGCTAAATAAATTATGCACAGGTTACACTATGTGTAAATTTCTATAAACAAGAAAGAAATCCTTTCAGCACATTTAAAGAGTTATGAGTGGAAAGTCTTAGCGTACTAAGGGTAATGGGTGTAATCAATAAACACATGTAGCTTGTTATCCCTACACACAATACTAATTCACCCCCTTGTCAGTCCTTTTTTAAAGTACACACCAAAGTTTGGTTAATCATGAGGATATGTATTCATCTTATATTCCTCTTTCTTCTTTTCATAGATCAGTCACACAGAATAAATGTGAGTGCATACTAACTGTGATTCTAATGTACTCCTCATGTCACTTCAAAAAGGGTCCCAACCTAATCTCCTCCAATTCCACATGGGAACTCCGCTCCACACAGCTTCCGCTTAAGCTAGTGTTTTAGCCCTGCTTATATCTGATGAAGGATTGTGAAGAACAGACATTAATGCATTTTTCAAATCCATGTTTTTGCACTTACCTTATCATTGTTTTGCAGATATTTATTCTCTTTTGGGATCTTGCCGCTTTCGAGACAGAAGCATACTTGTTATGCCTAATTAGTTTCCATATAGATTTCTAATATTGTGTCAAGATGATTTATCATGTGGACAGTGTGCTTTCCAAGTCAGCTTTATTATACACAATGTACACACGTAAGGATTGAAACCTGGTTTTGCACAAGGCACCACGTATCAGCAGGGCAGGTCTGGTAACTCAAAGCAGCCCTGGCAATTTTCTCCGAGCAGCGCCTGGGGCAGCACTACCTGGCCCCGGGAGGCTGGAAAACGCTTGCTTATTGCTTTTGATTCTGGGGACCGATATTGCAGCACCACTCCAAAACAGTCCCCCAGTAACAAAACCGTCCCCCACAGCTGCAAAATCATTCCTCACCCTTCAAGCCTCCCGGGGAAATGCCCAATTCTCGCTACGACAGTCTGGCCCTGCATACCAGTGCAAAACTCGATATGGTAGGAGATGTGTTCATGCGGCTAAATTGCAAACTGGGGAACGAGGAACTCTGGGACATAATCTTTCTCTCTGGCTAATCTAGAGAAATCACTTTACATCACTGTGCCTTATTTTCCTTAAATGTCACAAAAAGGGAGGTAACTAAATTTAAGGTTACCACCTTGCTAAACACTGTCAGAAATAGGGGTGGGCGGAATTTGCGAAATCCACTTTAGCAAATTATCGCGAAAATGTTAAAAATTATCGCAAACGCGGAAATATCGCGAAGATGCGGAAGTTTTTTTCCCGCATGTTCGCGAGATTTTCTGCATGGTTGCGGCTCGCCAACTTACCCATGTGGTTGCTCGCGGGCGCGGCCATCTTGTTTTCAGTTGTCTAGCGGTGCATGATCGCGAGAAGAAAGGCGTGATCGCACGACGCATGACGTCACTGCGGGCACGAACTGTCACGAGGCAGCGCAAATGGCTAAAAAAAATACAACATCTCATGGAGAACGCGACCGGATCAAGAAAACTTGTCGGCGAATGCAGGGATTCAGGTAAGGCGATCGCGCGTGCGCGAGAATGTATTATTTTACAGCACGAGCAAGAACCAAATTATCGCTAAGCTGCGGAATGCGGAAATTTTGACATTTTTGCGCTTTCCGTGGAACGCGAAAGTGTCAAATTATCGCAATTTCCACGAACGGAACGAAATTTTAGCCCAGGCCTAGTCAGAAACCGTATTTCCAGTTCAGGGCCTTCATTTGACAAACTAATACATGAGGCAAGAATGCTTTATTCGACAAATTAATGTCATATAAGTAAACATGTTATACAGCAATACATTTCATTGGGACATTTTAAAAAAAAATCAGAATTTAAAAAAAGCATTCTTAATATCGAGCAGGAAACCAAGGCCTAAAATACACAAAAACTAAAACGTTGCATAAATGCAAAGTGCAAATAAGCAAATACAATCAAGTACAACGATCCCCACTTACGTTGTTCATAATATCAACCAGAAGATTAAAATCTAGAATGCATACAGTATAAACACAATATATAAAGTGCAAAGTGCAAAGTGCATTAATGGAGCCGGCTTGGTCAGGTGCAAAAGTCACCTTTTGTTACCTCCCTGGTATTAACCAAAAGGCTGAGGGCCCGGATACATACAGTACAGAAGCATTGCAAAAAGTGCAGAATGCGATAGGGCCGACTCGATCAAATATGATGATCCCCGCATATGACAAACTAATACATTTCGAATGTTGTAGTTTTGTGGGCTGCCATTAAACCATAAAACAAGGTGGTAACTTCTCCAAAAGTTATTTAGCTCACAGTGTGCTCTATTCTCGAAAGCCTCACCCTTATATGATATAATAGTATATAGTAGTTCTGTTTTAGCTTTTTGTCTTGCCAGGCAGCCAATGAAATCCTCACCAAAGTGATGTGTGAAGGGAGGTATGCTGCATAAGCATATACACATGCACAACAGTGGTGCGGGATGTGAGCAGTGGGGTGCAGATATGATTGCTGCACCCTACACGGTCTACAGGTATGTAACTTGCCACTTTTCTCTCCCTACACTTCCCACATGTGTTCTAGGGAGCCTCACTCCAGGCTCAGAATCTGCGCTATGCCCGCAATAGGGTGAACATCCAGTGAAGGGCAGAGCCATGGCAGCTATGGGTTCCCTGAGCTCAGGGTAATAAATGTGAGATTGTTTACCCGTTCATCCCCCAATGGCATCATAGGACTGACCCTTTGTCCCATCCTTTGCTGATCCGCAGCCTCTGCTTGCTAGGGTGGTCCTATGAGTGGAAACAACAAAAAGGAAACAGAGCTCTTGCAGTAGGGTGACCAGATGTCCCCTGATTTGCCAGGACAGTCCTGGGTTTTCACCAGCTGTCCCAGCAGATTTCCACAATTTTGGCTCATGTTCTGGTTTTTTAGAGGGGGGCAACTGAAACCAGTGAGAGGCACTTTTTGGTTGTTCTAAAGCTGTGCTAGTTAACAGCTGTTATAAACAATGTAATTAACAGGTATGATGATGGTTTTATAAATAACATTTTATTTATTTTCTTAGTGCCTCTTCCATATTCCTATGTTGATAAGAGCTGTCATTCTGCGCTGCTCCGTTGATGTAGAATTGTTGTCCTTTTATTTTTGCAAAATGTCTCGGTTTGTGGTTCTCAAGATCCGGTCACCCTATCTTGCAGCCCTGTTCTCTTAGGTAAGGGGTAGCAATGGCAGTACACAGTGCTCCAGGGGACATGGCAGCCATAGCAACCGCTGGTCGGAATTGGCATCAATTAGGAAGAGGAGTTCAAGACTGAGGTAAAGAGAGCACACATTCTACCTGGAAGACAATGGAACAAATGCTTCAGGTACATAACGGGAAGGAACAGAATACAGGAGTAAACCCGTTGACCCAGTTGAGAGCAGGTAAAGTGTATAACAAAAACAACAATGTCTCAACCGGTTTATCATCAATGAAGACCGTTACATGAAGTGTACGGATCACTGGAGGAAGGGAAAAAGGGGAGGGAGACCAAGAATAGTATGGAAGGGTTATATACAGGTAGCTAGAACAGCACTACAATGCAATTGAATTGGAGTAACCATAACAACCAAATGTGCACTGAACGTGCAGGTGCAAGTGAACGGTGCAGTGACACAAGTAATAAAAAACAGCGTGAAATAGGTTCACCTGATCCTGGCATTAGGTGGGAACCAGTCAGAGTCCTTCTCAGAGTCACAATCTTGAGGCTGGGTCAACCCTAGCGAACTGTCTACTGTGTCCCAGTGCAGTGTCCTGACATCAGGAGAGATGCAGCTGCGCCAGGACATTCAGGGGCTTATGTACAAGCCCTTGCGCTGCCGGTGCGTCACTTTCCACCACACAAAAGGTGACGCACCGGCGGTGGAAAGGGCTTGCAAATAGCCCGTCAGTGTGTGCTTCCTGCTTCAGAGCAGTAGCCAGCAGGAGATGCATGCTCCTTTTTTCCATTCAAGCATGGCCTAGCTCCAAATGCCTCACTTCATTGACAATCACTAATTCCTTTGGTTCAAGTTCTGTCCTGGTTGAGAGCAGGCGAACCATTCACCCCTTGCAATAGCAGGCAGTTGTTTGCAGCAGATGCACAACTTAATGAGCTATTTTACCAGGAATGAAACTTGTGACCTGCAGGTTACATAAAGATCTCTCCAACACAAGCATTAACCCTCAGAGCTATTTTAGGTAAATTAGAACTCTGTGCCATGTGCAGATAGGCAATGCTGTGCAGCAGGCACCAAACCAAGTGATCTAAATTATGGTAATTTAAATGTTTGTCCACATATTTCCTACTGATCGCTGAAGAAAGTGCCCTGGTCACCTGGGTAATCCTATCTGTATTTTACCAGAGATTCTTACCTTGAAGGCTCCTGGAGATACATGGATCTCTGCAGCCCGTGCCTTGTCCACTTTTCGCTATCCTAAAGCAGGATTCTCCAAACTCGGTCCCCAAGGGCCGGGTCCATGCCAAATATTTGCATATCCACATTTAGATAATGTAGTTATCTTAAAAATCTGGCATGGCTCCGGCCCAAGACAGATTTTGAAGAACCCTGTCCTAAAGTACAGTCTGTTTGCGGCAAATGTAGTGAGCAAGGGCAAATTTGCGGTCTTATTTTTCCAGGATGCTGCAGTAGTTCCTGTTGTAGATGAAAAGTGATGTCTCAGGCAGAGCTGTGGGGAGGAAGTGGAGTGGGAATGATCAGCATTTATGTCAGTACAATTACTGAAAGGACTTACTCTTTACCACAATCAACAATGCAAGAACACTTGGTTAAAATTAATTATATAGTTTTCCCTCTGGGTCGTCTATCAAATACCCCCCACCCCCACCCCCGCCCCACTGCTCTTACCTGCATGGGCCATGGCTGTTTAACTGTACAGCTGCTCATATCAACCTCTGTGTTGCTATCACATATGTTCTGGCTGTAGCTAAAGCTGTTTCTAGGCAGACCTAAAAGCAGTATCAAACAAACCGCACCAGCACATTTCATTACTTTTATTAAGGTATTCGTACCACTTGGTGGGTACACTCTGCACCACTTTCTAAAGCGTATTGTTTTCAGCATCAGAGCTTCTCTAAGTGAGAAAAGCTCTCAGCCATGAAACCCTGGCCTGGGAGATTGACTAAAACGCTAAACGTGCACCAAATACACACAGCCTTCATTTACAGAAACAAGAGTATAATTACCTCGACACTCTCCATTGAGTATTCACGTAAACCTTGATAAAGCCCAACTGTGTCATCCTTTGCAGGGCAGGGAAAACATGCATTGGTTGTTCCCTTATCATTACAAGAAATTCAACAAGCCTGAATTACCATGAAATGCAACAGTAAGCTCAGGAATGAACCACACTTTATTACAGAAATTGCTATCCTCATGTTTAAAAGGAACTCAATTTAGAAAGTAATTAAAGGAAACAAAGAAGGAGACCTAATAAAAAACTCAAGACCAAGCATTTAATGGACAAAAAAGATTTTCTTTTGGCATGGATTCGAATTTGCACTGTAATGGGTAACGGTAAATGTGCATGGGATTTTACTATTATCATGCAGTAATTTCACACCAATACAAGTTAAGCCCTGTGGAATGGGGAATTACCTCTACGTCCCTCGTCCTTGACACAGTCATAAACAATATGATGTAGTGTCCAATCACAGACAGGAACAAAACAGGAAATGCTTGCTGACCCCACCCACCCACCAGGTAAGTGCTATAATTACACTAGCTTTACCATAGCACATTCTGTTTTGTTTCCTGCCTGCAACAGGACATGGAAAATGTAGTGGTAACTGTTGGGCTTTGGCCTCCATCAAAAATGCCACAGGTTTGCTCCCTCTGTTGGGCTCTGTGGAGCACCTGTGACCTACGAGGGAACATCAGAGTCAGGACACGTTTTATTGCCTTCTTTGACCTGATTTGCAAGAGGCAAGTCCTGCAAACTAGCATGACGGTTGCGGCACACTGGGCCTCCGAGATCACTGTGGCGAATCAGCGGCAGCATGGATTTAAGTCTCGAGCCTTGCTCCACTATGGGGAGCCGGGGCTTGTCAGCAGCGTAATTTGGACCAGTGAACAAAGGTGGGCGTCAAATTCCGTTCCGCTCGCGGAATTGGGATATTTTGACATTTTCGCGTTCCGCGGAGAGCGCGAAAATGGCAAAACTTTCGCAACCTGCCGCGAAACGGAAGTATTTTTCTTGTTCGCGCTTTAAAAATACATTCTCGCATGCACGATCGCCTTACCAGGATCCCTGCGTTTGCCGACGAGTTTTCCAATCCGTTCGCGTGCGCCACGAGATGTTGATAGCCAGTCACGCTATCCCGTGAGAGTCCGCGATCACGTCATTCTCCTCGCCATCAGACACTGCGAGAGTCTGCGATCCAAACACGTCATTTTCCAGCGCGAGAGAGAGCGTGAGGTCGCAAACTCATCAATCTCTACCGCGACAAAGACCATGAGATCACGAACATGTCATTTTGGACACGCCATTGACATCCGGCTGAAGTGTGGTGAAGGTCGCGATCGCGAACATGCCAAATTTTCCATTTGGAGAAGAGTATTAACTCTAGCTGCATAAAACCTTCTCTAAATTATGATTTGGGTGGAAAAAACTCCTCTGATTGACATTTGGCTGTCCTTTTTTGTGCAAGGAGTCCTTCTAACAAAAAAAGCTTTTGGGGGGAGAGGGAGGAAGTGCCACAGAGTCTCCAACTTCCTGTTCCTGTCTATCAGGCTCCTCCCAGTGCTTTGTCCATCTCCTGTTCATTCTGCCTTTGGATTTCAGCTGGAAGGATCACTCTTTGTGTCTGCTCCATCATTATCATTGGATTTGAGGACTTTTGAATTTGATATTCTACAAGTAAGTTGGTGTTGTGTTTGTTTGATTGGGGGCATTGCAGTTGCTGCAACTACAATTATGGTACTTATCATTCTTTTTTTTTAATTGTTGGGGGTAGCCATTAGGCCCAGAGCTAGTCATGGGTGTGTGCATGATGAAGCAACTGTTCCTTTGGTGTGTGTTGAATATTTTTCAAACATCATTTAGGGCATGGATGGCATTGGATTGAGTTGGAAAATATGTTTTTTGGGGGGATTTCTGTTTTTGGGGGTGTGTTAAAGAAATACCTTTGTTGTGTGTGCTTGGTGTGTTGTTGTGCACCCTGCAGACCTTGTTTTGCCCTGTGGATTTTTGTTTTTGTATTTTATTGCGTTAAAAAGGCACAGCAGTGTGGTTTAGCATGCATCTTTTGCCTGGCTTCCTTATAGGCCTTTTGGCAGTTCATTGATTGCCAGGCCTCCAGCTTGTTGCTTTTGATTTGCGAGTGTGCATGTGGCTGTGGGCCTTTTATGGTGGGAGTTATTAGTGTGCAGCTTTTGCCATATATATATATATAGGCCTGCATGGTATTCCTTTGTGGCCTAGGCTGCTTGTTGTGGGCCTGGCCATGAGGCTGGCGGCCATTTTGAAGGCAGGCAGTGTGTTTTTTGCAACAGGCCTGCATTGTCTGTCTTCTCTTTCTTGTAGTTGGGTGGGCCTGGCCATGTGTCTGGCGGCCATTTTGAAGCCTAGGCCTGCAAGCTTGTGTGGCCTTGTCTGCCCACGGGCCTGCCTTCATCCAGTAGGCTCAGAGCAGGTAGCCAAAAGTGCATTAAACAAGTGTTTATCTGTGTGTTCTGTTGAATTTAAACATCATGTAGGGCATGGATGGCATTGGATTGATTTGCAAAATTGGTTTTTTGGGGGGATTTCTGTTTTTGTGGGTGTATTTAAGAAATGCCTTTGTTGTGTGTGCCTGGTGTGTTGGTGTGCACCCTGCAGACCCTGTTTTGCCCTGTGGATTTTCGTTTTTGCATTTTATTGCATTAAAAAGGCACAGCAGTGTGGTTTAGCATGCATCTTTTGCCTGGCTTCTTTATAGGCCTTTTGGCAGTTCATTGATTGCCAGGCCTCCAGCTTGTTGCTTGTGATTTGCGGGTGTGCATGTGGCTGTGGGCCTTTTCTGGTGGAAGTTATTAGTGTGCAGCTTTTGCCATATATATATATATAGGCCTGCATGGTATTCCTTTGTAGCCTAGTCTGCTTGTTGTGGGCCTGGCCATGAGGCTGGTGGCCATTTTGAAGGCAGGCAGTGTGTTTTTTGCAACAGGCCTGCATTGTCTGTCTTCTCTTTCTTTTAGTTGGGTGGGCCTGGCCATGTGGCTGGTGGCCATTTTGAAGCCTAGGCTTGCAAGCTTGTGTGGCCTTGTCTGCCCACAGGCCTGCCTTCATCCAGTAGGCTCAGAGCAGGTAGCCACAAGTGCATTAAACAAGTGTTTATCTGTGTGTCCTGTTAAATTTAAACATCATTTAGGGCATGGATGGCATTGGATTGAGTTGGAAAATGTGTTTTTTGGGGGGGATTTCTGTTTTTGGGGGTGTGTTAAAGAAATGCCTTTGGGCCACATGCATCAACGAGAAAACTGGTTGCAAACGGGCAGATTAGCAGAATCTGCCCCTTTGCGACCGGTATTTTTGCATTAGGGATGCATCATCCCAAAAGCAAAAATCGCAATTTAAGGAATCTCTAAATAGCGATTCCTTAAATTGCGATTGCATTTAAGGAATCCCAAATTGAGATTCCTTAAATGCAATGCATTAAAGTGAAAAAATTAGCGATTTCGCTAATAGGGGGAGCAAATTACCATGAAGTTAAACTTCAGGGTAATTTGCAAAAACTTTGAAAAATGCACTTTTGTGAAATTTTTCAAAGTTTCATGTTGCGCACACACATGCCCTTAGAGCATGTGTGTGTGCAACATATGTGCACAGATCAATTTCAGGGATGCAATAGGGTGTCATTTTGACACCCTTGAAATTGCATGAGCAATTTGTGAGTACCTACTGGTACTCGCAAATTGCTCATGCAATCTCCTATTCATTCCTATGGGCCTGGAGGCCCATAGGAATGAATGGGACAGCATTCCTTAATTGCGAGTCATAATTTGCGAGTCGCAATTAAGGAATTTGTAGGAATCGCTATTTTTATAGCGATTCCTACATGCATAGGCTTTTGCAATTCCTTAATTGCGATTCCTTAAAAATCGCTATTAAGGAATCGCAAAAGTCTTTGTTGATGCATGTGCCAGTTTGTTTTGTGTGCCTGGTGTGTTGGTGTGCACCCTGCAGACTTTGTTTTGCCCTGTGGATTTTAGTTTTTGCATTTTATTGCATTAAAAAGGCACAGCAGTGTGGCTTAGCATGCATTCTTTTGCCTGGCTTCTTTATAGGCCTTTTGGCAGTTCATTGATTGCCAGGCCTCCAGCTTGTTGCTTTTGATTTGCAAGTGTGCATGTGGCTGTGGGCCTTTTCTGGTGGGAGTTATTAGTGTGCAGCTTTTGCCATATATTTATAGGCCTGCGTGGTATTCCTTTGTAGCCTAGTCTGCTTGTTGTGGGCCTGGCCATGAGGCTGGCGGCCATTTTGAAGGCAGGCAGTGTGTTTTTTGCAACAGGCCTGCATTGTCTGTCTTCTCTTTCTTTTAGTTGGGTGGGCCTGGCCATGTGGCTGGTGGCCATTTTGAAGCCTAGGCCTGCAAGCTTGTGTGGCCTTGTCTGCCCACAGGCCTGCCTTCATCCAGTAGGCTCAGAGCAGGTAGCCACAAGTGCATTAAACAAATGTTTATCTGTGTGTCCTGTTGAATTTAAACATCATTTAGGGCATGGATGGCATTGGATTGAGTTGGAAAGTGTGTTTTTGGGGGGGATTTCTGGTTTTGGGGGTGTGTTAAAGAAATGCCTTTGTTGTGTGTGCCTGGTGTGTTGGTGTGCACCCTGCAGACCTTGTTTTGCCCTGTGGATTTTCGTTTTTGCATTTTATTGCATTAAAAAGGCACAGCAGTGTGATTTAGCATGCATTCTTTTTCCTGGCTTCTTTATAGGCCTTTTGGCAGTTCATTGATTGCCAGGCCTCCAGCTTGTTGCTGGTGAGTGTCCATGTGGCTTGTGGCCTTTTCTGGTGGGAGTTAATATGGGCCTGCATGGTTTTCTTATTGGCTTACTGCTTCCAACCACCCCCTTTGCCAGCAGCAGCTCCCTTCCATTACATTTGTATTTTTGTGGTTGTTCTTATTCT
Organism: Triturus cristatus; assembly: GCF_964204655.1. Classification (NCBI taxonomy): domain Eukaryota; kingdom Metazoa; phylum Chordata; class Amphibia; order Caudata; family Salamandridae; genus Triturus; species Triturus cristatus. The sequence continues at coordinate 492,457,619 of NC_140592.1, forward strand.
TTTCTATCCTTCCTGAGAGTGTAGTGTGTGTATACTGTACACAGTAAGTAGTATACCATAGCCCTTGTTGCCAAAGTCTCACCAATGGCTACACTATATCTTCTATTTTTTTGTTTGTACTAGTAGGAATTGAACCACAACAACAAATGCAACATTTCACTGATGTTCTTCTCCTGGCTTATTTGCTTTTAGGTGCACAAAAAGACACAGGAGGAGGTAACTATCAACATACTGCCAGACAGAAGTCCTGCTGCGGACCACATCACGTCCAACTGTGACCACAGACATCTCTGCAACTTGTGCACCTGCGTCCTGTCTGACCTCTGAAGAAAATGGGCCCAAAGAAAGGTACCAGGTCCTCCAGTACCAAGAAAGTTGCCAGTGAGAAGAAGGAACAGAAAAAGCAAGAAGCACTAACCACGACTGGTGTGCCGGCAAATGTGTTTTTTGGGACCAAAAAACACACGCCTGCAGCATCGTTGTCCGGCGGGAACCAAGCAGGGAGCAGCACATCCGCACCAGCGGGTCAACCCCACCAACCTAGGCCCAAGCCCATGAGTGTCGCAGAGGTAGCCAGTCTACTAACGAGCAACAATGTTGAAATGTCAGTATCGCAAAGTACTACACAATCAACGCATGCGGCAACTCAGCAGAAAAGTCTGCAGCAGCAGCCGCAAGAACAGTAGCAGCAGCCGCAGCCGCAAGAACAGCAGCAGCAGGCGCAGCCGCAAGAACAGCAGCAGCAGGCGCAGCCGCAAGAACTGCAGCAGCTGCAAGAACTGCAGCAGCTGCAAGAACTGCCACAACAACTGCCGACAATAGTAGTTGTTCCTCCTGAAGTAGGGGCATTTCAGGAAATCGAGCTTCCTGCAGACAAAGAGGGTCAAGCCACTGTTTCAGGAGACCAACATTATTACCCTATCCAAAATGGCTGCAAGGGATGTAGCACGGATACCACCAACACAGGTAACACCACCACGACCTCCAGCTTCCATATTTTCATTTGCAAAGGAAAGGCAGGGACCTACATCCAGCTCAACCACCACCTCAGTAGGTAGTGGTATTAGTCGCAGTGTAGCTGCTCAGTCACATTCCAAGCACACCCTCCAGTTCATCTGGTATTGAAAGTGGTTCATCCAGCAGCACCAGAAAGTTCTCCTCCCCAGTTTGGGACTTCTTTTCAGTTAGCAGTAAGGAGGAGAACATTGCTATATGCTCAATTTGTCGCCATGCTGTTCGGCGGGGTAAGCTTGGTACAAACTATGGTACCAGAGGCCAAACAAGTCATCTCAAAATACACCACACTATTGTGTGGGAGGCTCACCTACTTCGCTTAGAACAAATTAAACTCAACCCATTGTTGTTGGGCATGAAGAATCAGGGGACGATATTATCGCGGTGGAAGGTGAACAAGAGGGAGACAATTCTAGCCCTGTCCCCAGTAGTGTAGTAGTACCGCCCACATCCTCCTCAGCAACATCCCAGTGGCACCGCAGTAAGAGTCTGAGTCAGGCTGAGACACCAAGGCGACCAAGTAGTACTGCAATGATTATGAAACAAAGTGCATCATTGAGCCTAACTGGGTTGAAGAAAACTGCACTACAAAGGAAAATAATCCAGACTACCGTTGACAGCATGCTTAGGTTGGAGGGGCAGTACCAACGCAACCACCCAACGGCACGGTTGTACAATGCGAAGCTGGCTAAAATGTTAGCGTGGACCTTCTCCCTTTTTCATTTGTGGAAGGGGTGGGTTTCCTTGAATTTGTGTCAACCATCTGCCCTAAATGGAAGGTTCCCAACCGGTCCATTTTTGCAAAAGTTGCTGTTCCAGCACTACATCATGATGTGCTGGAATTGGTTGGACAAGCTTTGCAGCAGAGTGCTGTTCACAATATCCACCTAACAACAGACATGTGGACCAGTTGCCAAGCCACTGATTACATGTGCATCACTGCACACTGGGTCTCATTTGTGGGGGTTAGAGATAAGCTATCCGAAGGTGCTGTTGACGCAGCTGAGATTTTTAAAGCTACTTGGAAACATGCAACTGTATCCATGTTCACCATGGAGAAATCTCATACTGCTGTAAACATATTGGAAGAGTTTCAGAGCAAGGTTTTTGAATGGCTGCGCCCAAGAGGGCTTAAGATTGGTTTTGTTTCCACGGATAATGGCAGTAATGTACTTAAGGCCATGGAGCTTGGTTCCTATTTAAGGGTTCCATTTTTGGCGCACTGCATTAACATTATTGTTCAAGACTTTCTAAAAAAAGAGACCATAGTCAGCAACTTATTGACCATCTGCAGAAGAATATGCACTTATTTCAGCCATTCTGTTAATGCTCGGAAGCAGCTGAGGATCATTCAACGTGACTATAGAATGCCAGTCAAAGCACTCGTCCAGGAGGTGGCAACACGTTGGAACTCAACTTATTACATGCTTGACCATCTGAGCAGTACAGGCCAATCAGTGAATATGTCATGTGAAGAGGGGATGCTACTGTGAAAGGCATGAGCCTTCAGATGGACCAATGGTGCCTAGTTAAATGCCAGACTGAGGTGCTTCTTCCTTTCGAGGTCTTCACACGTGAAGTCAGCAAGGAGGACTGTACTATGGGCCAAGCTATCCCATTGTTGCAAATGCTAGAGCATCATCTGAAGGAGGTGTCAAAAGCATACAAAGATGTAGAGGAAAAGAAAGAAGACTATGAGTTGGTGGAGAGCTTAGCTCGTCGCTTAGCTGACAATACAAGGGTGCAAAATAAGATTTTGTCACAAAAACATTACATTTGTGCCACAATTCTGGATCCACTGACAAAATGGGCACTGAAGACATTAATTCCTTTTTCAGAAATGGATGTTGCCCGGTACAAAACGTGGATAGCTGAGTCAGCGAGTAAGTTGGAAAATGAACGGCTGCTAATTAAAAGCCCGCTAGATAAACCCACAACAAGTACTGCAGCAGGGCATCCGGCGTCAAGTTCAACTTGGGAGCCTGAGCGCAGTGCGTTTGGCTCAGAACACTCACCAACACTATCTACAACAGCAAGAGCTGTATCTTCAGGCTCAGTAAAATCGTTACAGGATTGGTATTTACAGCAAGGAATTGGTAAGTCCAGTGCTGATGCAACAAGAAAAGAGCCCGAAAAAAGTTTTGCACCCCTGAACATTGAGCCGATGGTTCAGGTCTATCTGGACAACCCAACAGAGGTGTACATTGATCAAAACCCATTGAGGTATTGGTATGGGAAAAGGGCCCAATGGCCAGTGCTCAGCAGGCTGGCGATAAACTATCTGGCTTGCCCTGTCGCAAGTGTCTCTTCAGAACGTGTTTTCAGTGCTGCTGGTTCCATTGTAACAGTGAGAAGGACCAGTCTCTCACCCAAAAACGTGGAGAGGTTAACAATTATCAAAATGAATCAGCACTTTATACCACCGAATTACACAATACATGAATCAAGGGAGGAAGATGAGGACAGCAGCTCAGGTGACGGAACTGGTGTGTTAGATGATGATTACCTACTTCTGGTTGAACCCCCAGAGTTTGAGGGCGAGCTATACTTCCCTGACAATTAGGCTTGCACTTCCAGTTCTTACTGTCTTCCTCACTTATTTTCTTTTATTGATGTATCTGTCTTTCTGGTTAGAAACTTTGAATCACAACAAATCCATCACCACCGTCTTCTAATTGTTTTATTGCCATATACAAGTTTCGGCTGGCTGCGTTGCATATCACAGTACACTCCTCAAAATCCTGCTCCTCCATCCTACTGAATCTCCCTAAATCCATTGCCCTCAAGAAGTCAGATGATTGGATGATGCAAAATAGAAGAAAAAAGAAAAAATATTTCCAAGTCCCTCCAAAATAAGTGGAACATGATTGATGATGACTACTATAGCTATCCTCCTTTGTGATCCGAGAGAGACTGCCCATTAACTGAAGATGAGAAGGAACAGGTACTGAATGATGCCATGCATTGGACGCTGACTGAGTGATTTTGATGTTGTTTGTTGTGCGTGAAGTTACTTCATTGTGTACTTTATGTAATAATCTACACACTAAAAGTAACTCAAGTCCCTTTTCCCTTCTTGTTTTTTTTAATACCAAATTTGTACTTCTACTGCAGGCCGATACATTGCATTTTGAATATAGGAAGGGGACTCACTCGGTACACCCAGACTGAGTTGAACAACACCATCATGATGACCACAGTGACATAGTATCTTCACAGTCACTCAGTACACGGATCGGAGATGATTGATGGAATAAGTCAAGCCGTTTCATGAGTGGAATATAAGGTAAACAAGTAAACAACAACCACAGCAGACCTAAATGTCTGTGTAGCGGTGGAGTCAAGTGTAGCGGTGGTATGACTGCGGTAAATTGTAAAATGCTATGTTGCTTTGTCCAACTCTTTCAAAAAATGTACGCTAAATGGAGGATGTGCAAAGGGTGCCGTCACTGTGGGCCTGCTTTTACCTGTTGGTATTGTAGGTTAATGCTGGAAACAGACTAGAGTAGAGATGATGCATCCATGCTGCCTCGAAAAGTGTTCTTGTTGCACTACAACATTAACTTGTCCATTTTTTTCAACTTGGTTTCATTCTCAATATCCCTTTTGGTTTTGCATCTACAATTACAGGCCGGGCCTTACCCTGTTCTATACTTGGGAAAACAACAATGCACACTTACCTTACCAATGAATCTACATCTGCCAGGCAGGCAGTGGCGTCACCCAAGATTGGACAGCGCATCCATGGAAGGGAGGACCAAGAGGAATGCCGAGATTCAACTCACCATTTGACCCGGATAACACAGTAACAGTATCAATTTTCATCTTTTAAATAATTTGATTAATTTTTTTGTCTACAATCATTACAACAGTGTGTTCTTGTTGTTATTACTGTTATTATTAGGTTTGCTCTCTGTCTGTAATTCATCCCTACAGATATTTTAAAATGTTTTTGCTGTCTGTAAAAGTAAGCCCGGTAACACTGAACACAAACTGTATGTAATCCGGGTCTCTCCTTATCATCAATCATCATGCATGCCTTATTTCCTTTTTCTCCCTTAACATATTGATATGGATATGGTAGTCTACAAAGATTCTGTCGTTTGATGTTTGTCCATGCATACTGTTTTTCTTTCTCAAACCTTTCCCCAAAACCCCCTTCCCAACCATTCAACAAACCCTAACCCTCTTCCTCCGGGCTGTGTGACTTATTGAGGTATGACTACATTAAATGTACATCAATAATTTATCACACGCTTGCTGGGGCGGATGTGGTAAAAGCAACAGTATTTCAATTTCAAGACAGGGCGGGGATCTTCTTCTGCTTGCCCACCTGAGCAGTATATTTGTGAGGTAATTTTTTTTACCAAAGGAACTGGCTAATACATCAGCATTAATTCACGGCATTGATTGGATTAATGGATTTCATTTGTTGTCATCCTCTACACAGCACTAACAGTTACGCTTGTGCCAGTGTGTTGTAGGCCTAGTCAAGTGACTTGACACAACTAGAGTTGCTGTGTACTACTAGGCTATCTCCACCACCATTATGTTTTGTTGTATTTGGGCATATTATTGTTTGGCAGTAAGTTCTGTTCTGTACTGTACTTCATTCTACTACTCATCAAAGACTCTCTCTCAGGCTACTGACTGTCTCATTTTCTATTTTGGCAAATGTTGCTGCCAGTGTCTACTACTACCACCACCACAACCATGGCATGTTAGGAAAGAAAACCATCATCACCATGCAGCCATCACTGTGCCTAAGTTCAACATCAAGCAAAGGTAAGAGAAGCTTGGGGGAGGCATAATCAATAATGGACATGTTTTCATTAATTCAATTTCACACACAGGGAATACGGGGCCGAGCTCTTTCCCTATTTACGACAGAACTGTGGTCTATCCTTGAGTACGGGGGAGGTCCCTAAAAACTGGAAGGAAACAGTTGTGACCCGTTTACCCCAGGTGTGTGGCCAACTATCGGCCAATTCTTTATTGCCATATCCTGTTAAAATTCTGGAACGCATCGTCAGTAAGTCTCTATCCCAGTATCTTGAGGAGTATTCGCTGCTTGACGAGATGCAATTTGGCTTTTGGCCCAAGCACGGTACTGAAACAGCACTTGTTACCGTGCTTGATGATATGAGGATGCGGGCAGACAGTGGCCGGTCAGTGATCTTGGTGCTGTTGGACATGTCAGCGGCTTTCGACACTGTAAACCACGGTATATTGTTGGAGAGACTTAAAGACCAGGATGTGACCGGTCGCGCCCTTGACTGGCTTTGTTCTTATCTAATAGACAGGACACAGACAGTGTGCCTTCAGCTGTTCTCCGCTAACAAGTCTTCCTTATTACAGGGGTTCCCGCAGGGCTCAGGGATTAGTCCTGTGCTCTTTAAGATCTATTTGCAGCCTCTCATTCCGCTTATTAGATCTTTTGGAGGGGAGGTGGTGAATTACGTGGATAATACCCAGCTTGTGTTTTCCTTGGAAGAGAATGATTCCATTTCCTTGGAAAGATTTTACGAGTGTATGACTAGCACCACGAAGTGGCTTAAGAAGAACTGGTTACAATTTAAGAGCTCTAAAACAGAAGTGGTCCTGTGTTCTTCCAGAAGATCTGATCAGCCTGTTTTACCCATCTTTCAGCTGTCCCCTACTGGCGCACCTATTACCCCTTCTAGCACAGTACGCAATCTGGGGGTGATGGTGGATCAGGATCTCCAACTGATTTTTTAATTAACAAAACAGTTGGCACTTGCTTCTCGTTAATCCGAGTGCTGAGAAAGATCCTCCCTTTCTTGCCTAACTCTGCTAGAACGCAGGTTGTGAGATGCGTAATTCTCAGCAGACTTGATTATTGCAACTCTCTATATCTGGGTGCGCCTAACACCCTTATCGGGAAGCTGTACAGAATACAGGCCATTGCAGCGAAACTCGCTTTAAATAGGCAGCGAGGGACCTCAACCAAATTAGCCTTGCCAGATATGCATTGGCTGCCGATCCACCAGCGAATTCAATTCAAAGCTCTATGCACTGTCTTTAGGGCAGCTCATGGAATGGGCCCTAAGAACCTGCAAAGAAAATTCAGCTGGTATTCTCCAACAAGAAACCTTCGTTCTGCTTCTGCATTTCTGATGAATTTAGTCAGGTTCAGGCGGTCCAGAACAGGTGGCAGATCCTTCTCTGCCGTTGCTTCTCGGCTATGGAACACTCTCCCTTTGGATCTACGTCAGGTCCAAAGTCTTATGGATTTCAGGAAAAAGTTGAAAACGTTTTTATTCCCTAGGCTGGAGTAATTTTTCCCTTTGATATTATCTCTCTTTTCCTCCCTTCCTGTGTTACACCTCGGCTGCCCCTATTAACTTCTGGTGGGGACTCTCCTTTTTAAGCACCAGGATACCCGTCGGGTGATAAAGCGCTATATAAGCACCTCATTACATTACATTACACACCCCTTTGAGTCCAGTTGCAGAGTGCCTAGAGTAGAAGAGACTGACAGTACTAGTAGTAGGACAAGTCACTCGGTGAGGCGTGCTGCATCTATCTGTTTCTGTCTTACAAAGTCATCCAATTATAAAAATTAAACACTGGCGGTGTGCGGCCCTGCACCAGCAAGGAAAGAAGGATACAGTGTGATGTAAAACAGTAACCCCACCCAGAAAACATTAACAACATTGTATGTAAACTTAAGTAGAAATATATTATTTAATACCCTTACAAAAATAAACGATGTAAAAAAAAATCCCACATCTGACCCACCCCTATCCCTAACCCCAACCAATGTCCGTAAAGAAAATGTCATTGTCCAAAAGAGGAAACCCAACGCCCGGATCCCACCCACCCCAAGAATGATTAAAAAAGGGGCAATAAGAACGGGGTCTAAGTTCGGCTGGCTTTTTTCAGGAGGACACAAACTTGCTCCTCCAGGCGGGCAACACGGCGCTTCAATGCGCGGCAGTTGCAGAGCACTGATGGAGGGGCGGCGGCGGGCGGATGCCAGACGGTGGCGCCGTACCACTGGAGGGTGGTGGCTGGGGCCCAGGGCATTGGAGGAGGCTGCAGCTGCTGCCACCTCCTCCTCCTCTTCCAGGACCACCAGCTGTCGATATGCATTCTGTATTGCCTACAATTTCCGATGCCGTGCCTTGGCTGCCAACTCCTTCCGGTCAGGTTTCCCCTTGGAAGGAGTAGCTATATATGAAGAAGAAAAAAACAAAACTATTGTAAAATATACTCTTAGCAAAGCAGTAAGACAATTATTTCTACAAATAGTGTCACGGTAGCACTAGCAAGCACATAACATTTGTGGTATGTATGTACTATCCTCCCACTTTCTTGGACTTTAACATTTGTGGGAGTTTCAGGTATTCAACCAACCATGCATCTGATTCTTATCAGCCACCAGTATGCATGCTGCATGCATCCCACGAATCCTTCTCTGCCAGTCATAAATCTTAAATCTCGCCCGTCCTTCTTCCTTCCACTCTTCTTTCCCTTTTCGTTCAACCCATCTATCAAGGTCATCTGATCTGACTTTTAGTCTTCTCCATAAAACTTTCACAGCTGAGTTGAAATCCACAGATAGAAGAAGCCATTGGTTACTCAACAACACTCCCGCCACTAATGCTTTTACTAATGCTAAGTAAAGGGTGTCTTCAACCTTTCACAACAACCTCTTACTTAGTAAGTCTACTGTACAGTATCATACAGTACACCCTTGCAGTGAGTGTAATGTCAATAAGTAAGGATTAGGTATCTAACTTACCACCGCCCGCCACTGCTGCTGGCTCGCCCCTTGCAGCTCCTCCTGCAACTGCTGCCTCCTCCTCTCCTCCGTCAGCAGCCGCGTCGCCCCTGGCCCCGGCACTGGTGGTTGGTAGTGCGCCTTGAAAAAACATTACACATTTTTTAGGTGTCATTAACCACCTCTCCCTATTTTTCACTAGCAAGATTGAAAAATGAGTTAACAGTAATACAAACATATACAACATACATCACTAGTATAAATCAGCTAGTAGTAGAGTAGACACTAGTAATTATATGGTCCTTAGAGTCATTCTAGTCTTTGCTTAGTTAGCCCGAGCCATGCTACCATTTTACCTTAGTGTTTTTTTTTTTTAGCACACGCGTCGTTACCTTGCAGCTTGTTGTATAAAGAGTGACGCCTTTGAGCCCACATGAGCTCATACTGCTACTGTCTAAGCGCTGCGTACAAGGTCAATCAAAACAAGCCACTTTGTTATGGAGTTCTGGTTTTAGTCCATATTGCTTATCCAAAATGCTACACTTTTTGCCACGACTGAGAAATGCTTGCAATATACTAATGCGCACCATTTTTCTCCTAACAGACAGAAGATTTAATTCTAAGAACCAGAGCTTTGCAGAGCTTATGATGTAACCAGTACTAGCTTCTTCTAAGGTGAGGGGTCCACATAATTCGCTCAGATCTTCATTTATAATTTTATAAAAACTATATTCCTATTCCTACAACTGTTCACTTATTTATTAATCCTGATTTCGCTTTTTTTTTTCTTTGTTCTATGGAGTTGTACTTGTTGTAAGTGTAACTAAGTGCAACAATGTTTATAGTTTTAATCTTATGGATTTTGCTGTTGATTATAGAACAACGAACATAGCTTGCCAGTTGCAAATAAATTAATTTTTGAACTTACATAGACTCGGTAGTATTTGGTGTGGATGGACTTACACGAGTGAGCGAGCGAAAGGAAGGGTGTGCAAACTGTGCTTGTGCATTGCTTCCACGACTGGGAGGTCGGGAGTGTTATGTTCTGGGTTGTCTACTCATTGGGTATTGGGGGGGGGTTCGGAGAGCTAATAGTAATAAAACACTATTATAACTAGTTGGGCAGGGGATTGTGGTGGGTTCTATTCTGACTGAGGAGTGAGTGTGAGGAAGGTGCAAACTCCCATCACCAACATCCTATTTTCTTGAGCAACTGCAATGTTCTGTATGTGGAAAATCCCTACAACAGTAGTAGTATGTCCTATCAAAATAGTAAAATCTGGTTGGGCATTTTGTTGGTGGGAATTGTCGAAAAACATCAAGATTAATAAAGCCTCAAAGATTAAGAAGAATATAAGGAGTACAAGAGGACAACCCAAAGGACTGAAGTAGATTAGAAGTAGATTGGTTTATTGTGCAGTTAATTAAAACCTTTACAATCGTGCTATACATATTTCCATACACTTAAAATTAATTATTGTTAAAATGACACATTAAAATGAGAGAAATCTCAGCATTGAAATTCAAAGGACGTTATTGATCAAAGTTGCAATTTTGGATGCAAGATGTGGTAATCTTAACATTTGCTAAATTAACCGTTCTACAACAGCTGTATAGTCCTGAGATTTCGTAGTATGTTAATCCTGATAATACTATATTTCCTATATAGGCCAGCAATGCATGCGTTAGCCTCTATGGGTTGGCTCAAAGAGCCGCAGACAGTTCAGCTGTAATTCAGTCTGTGACCAGGGGGCCTGCCTATTTCATAGTTATTTCTGCAATGGATATGTATTTTACCAACCGGCAGCTTAGTTGAACGTCCTCACCAGAAAAAGATGATTTTACTGCTTGCCTACAGGTTCGAATGGCTTTCGTGTTGAAGATGGGTCTTAGCAGAGTTCGTCTGGCCGGTTTTAGGGCTTTGCAGATTCTCAATAAGTGCACTATGTCCTCCTCCCCTTCTCCGCAGAGGCGGCAAATTGCAGGCAGCGGGGGGCGTAGCCAAGGTGGCATATGGTATGCAGATGGTAGTATGCCTAAGCGGAGTTTCAGGAATTTCTCTTTAGTCACTCTTGAGAAACTAGTGAGGAGGTATACTTGGGGTGAAGCCATGTTATAGGTCTGTAGGGTAAACCAGCCATGGGAGCGGCCTGACAAGTCAGCTTTATCCTGTATGAGAGACTCTTTTCTTATCACTTTATTTACAATTTTTTTTAAGCTAGGGATCGTTGTTGGTAGCTCCCAGAGTTCATGCAATCTCAGTTGGTGGAGTGATTTATCCAGATAGTTTCATGCTGGGCATGTCCCCTTGTTCTTCAGTTCTTCACATAGATGCGTATTTAGTGAGTCAGGCGGGCCCCTTTTAATTTTGAACCAGCTTTTGATGAATGCCCCTCTACGGGCAAGCTCTTGCCTTTGAAGCCCAAACTCCAGCCTCAGTTGTGCGGGGAATGTATACCTTGGAAGCCCAAAGATCATTCAAATTGCTTTTGTTATTATGTGGTCCAGTGTACCTGCGTCTCTCCCTCTCATGGCTTCGCTTCTGTAGGTTATCGACGGTAGGAGTTTTGCCTGGTTCACTCTAATTAAGGAAAGGAGGTTTGGGCCAGAGATGTTATTCTTAAGATTTCTTAGTGCCACAGCAGTCATTAGCCCCCTTTTTTTATAGCCTCAATTTGCACTGTGTACTTCTCTTTGTTATCGATCATGATTCCCAGGTACTTGTAACTTTGAACTGCCTCCAATTTCCGTAACGCCAGGAACCATTGTGGTTGTTTCTTTTTTTTGCGCCAATTCACGCAGAGTGTTTTTGTTTTATCTCTGTTAATTCTGAGTTTGTTCCCCTCGGAGTAATGAGATGTTAAGTCAAGCAGGCGCTGTAGGCCCACGGGTGTCTGACTTATTAGTACCAAATCGTCTGCGTAAAGTAAATTTGATAACTGGAGCCCACCTATTTTTGGTGCATGTGAATTGTTTCCATTTAGGGTGGTTGAAAGCTCTGCCATAAAGAGGTTGAAAAGTAATGGGCCGAGTACGCAGCCTTGTTTTAGACCGATGGTTGTTGGGATCTTTTTTGAGAGATGGTCTCCTCTGCCCAGTTTGACTTGGACCCAGGTATTGCTATGCAAAAGGATTAACTGGTTTAGGAGTAATGATGGAATTTTCATTTTTTCCAGTTTTTTCCACAGTAAATTCCTATTTATGTGGTCAAATGCAGCGCTATAATCAATAAAGCATAAGTATAGGGGCAGTTTTTTGGTGAGTGCGACATCTATCAATAATGAGAGGGTCATAATATTCATTGTAGTGCCCATGTTCTTACAAAAGCCAGTTTGGTTTAAAGGGATTGCGGATATTTCCGCGGCCAAAGTTATTAGTTCTTGTAGAAGCAGTCCTGCGTAGTATTTTGCTTCGTTGTTAAGCAATGCTACCAACCTATAATTTTTGGGGTTATCCCGATTGCCGTTTTTATAAATGGGGGAGATGATCGAACCCCTCCATAAGGGTGGTATTGTAGAAGTTCGTAGAATTGTTTCAAAGGTTGGTTTAAATATGCATGCCCAATATTCTGGGTCTTGTTTATATAATATGGGAGGGATCCCGTTTGGGCCAGGGGCTCCCTCGCGCCTGCCTTTTGAAATTCTTTTGCAGATTTTTTTGCATGTAATTTTGAAAACTTGTTCTGAAGGTAAATTAGAGGATAGTTGAGATATTAAGGATTCGCTTCTGGGTGAGGGAGCATTGGTGTAAAATGAGGTTTCCTGATCTTTATTGAAGTGAGTATATAAGAAACTTGTCCAAGCCTCTTCGGTAACATGTGAGTTAATGCCTCATAATGGAGAACTGTCAAACGTGTTGACCTTTAACCAGAATTGAGCGCTATTGTTATTTTTAATGTCATACAAGAGTTTTGCCCAAAAGGCCCCTTCAGCATCTGTTTTTAGGCACCATAATAGTTTCCTTCATTTGGCTTTCAGAGCCCTCAGTTCCTCTAGGGCCGTACGGTCCAACTGATCTTTCTTCAGTCTCCGTAGTGTGCGGTTTATCGATGTTCTAAGTTTTTAAAGTTGCACATTGTTTCCGATGTGAAGGTATGGGCATTTCGGTTGGGCGAGGCCTGGGTTTTTCTTTTTGTGTGAATCCTTTTTTGCACCATATTTGTTTCCTAGCTTCCTTGTAAACGTCTCCCAGCTTCTTAAACTGTCAGGGTCTGCAAGTTGTACCTCTTCCAACAGTAATTTTGCGAGGGTGAGAAACCCTTCAGGGTCTTTAATTTCGCATTTTATTCTCTTTTCCGTAGCTGTGAGTTCTAAGTTGTGAATGTTTACTGGCAGGATGTGTGGTGTAAAAGTTGAGTGTATTGTGATTTCCTGTGGTAGATGGTCGCTGTAGTCAGAGGTTCCAATATGATAGTCAATTATATTTGGGAACATGCAGCGAGTAACAAATGTGAAATCTATTGTAGTACTTGCTATTATGTTATGGAATGTTGCAGTCTGTGGTTGGTCTCCTGGAAATCTTCTGTTTAGTGCTCTAAAGCCCAGCTGCTCGAGGATTGCTAGAAGCTTCTGTGCGGTTTTCGGTGTTTTAGATGTTTTTGTGTGGCTCCCTCCTGTGTTGTTATCATTTATTATTGCGGACCATGCAAAGGGGTCATCCCCCATGTCGGTTTCTTCAGGTGTTCTTCTAAACATGTTTGCGTTGAAGTCCCGGGTAATGATCAACCTATTGGTCTGTTGTTCCGTTAAAATGATTTCTAGCTTCTCCTTCAGCTGCAAGGTCCCTTTAGTTCTACCACGCGGATGTAGGTATAGGTTTATGAGAATTACCGGCTCGTTTTTTTCGTCCCCTTGTAAAGTTAATCTGAGTGCTTGCATAGCATTTGGGAGAGTTAAGCTATGCAGAATTAGCTCCAGGGCGTAGATCCTCTTTATGGAGCTGTATGTTGCAAGACCTCCCTTGCTGTGTCCAAATTTGGCGCTTTTTATTGCAGGTGTGGAGAGCAAATTGAATCGATTCAAAGTTTCACACCAGGTTTCCTGAAGCAAAATTAAATCGAAGCCTTCTAGATAAAATTGCAGTTCCTGATCGAAGATCTTCTCTCCGACCCCATTGATGTTCCACGAACAGATTTTAAGAGCATTGTTGATTGTTTCAACATTGGGTACACAGAGCTTCGAATTTCACAGATTTTGATTTTTTGTGTTTATGGTCCTTGATAACCAGGACCACTCTTGTAGGGGTGTTTTTTTTATTGCATTGGATATGGAGTGATGCTGATCTCTTGTTATATTGCGCTCTGGGCTTTCACTGCGGGCTCCACGTAGCACTGAGTAAGATTTATCGCTCATTTGAGTCCCCCCGGGTCCTGTTTGATTTAGCAAGATGTTAGTTAGTGGCTCCGGGTATCTTGGTTTGGAGTAAGGCCGAAGCTTAATGCCCCAGGTGTTAAATTTGGCATGTTCTTTTAAGATTTCATCTGCTACCGTGGGTGAAGCCCAAACTGTTTTAGTTGCTTCCACCCCTGGGTGCTCCAGAGACTCCATAGACTCTATTGACTCTAGGTCCTAGGATTTTAGATTCTTCAGACTGTTGATCGAGTGTATTAGACGTAGTATGTTTCCTCTGTTGAGAGTGTCTGTTCGTCCCCTGGACTTGTCTTCAGGGTGGAACATAATTATAGTAGGATTCAGTTGCGTAGTTTGGTCTATAGATGGTTCTTGAACGATTTTGAATGTATCCACTCGTTCAGGGAGTTCTCCTGGGGTAGGTGGAGTCGTATCGTTAGTTGTACCCTCTGTAGCTTGACCTCTTTTCTCAGAGGGATGAATCTTTCGGTGTTCTCCCCCATTGGTGGATGTTCTACGGGCATTTGTTTCCTGCGCTCCTGTCCCCTCTTCCAAGTGTTCTAGAGGTTCTGGGTGGCATTCTATCACCTCGTTTACCTGGGCTGAAGTGTGTAAGGGGTCTGTGCTGAAGTTTTTCTCCGAGTCTTGTGCCGTAGCCCTGTCAGGGGAGTTTATTTCAATAGGCTCAGTAAGTTTCTGGTTTCGCCTCTTTCTCTTCAACTTCCTTCGCTGCTTGCGAGTGAGCGAGCTGGATGTTAAGGGGGTCGTTTTATTACGCTCTGTTGGCTCTGGCGAGGGTGTCCGAGGTCCAGGTCTTGGTTGATTGTTTTCCTCTTTGCAGGGGCTAGGGTCTGATTTCTGGTGTGTAATGGCCTGCCTTGCGTCCCCTGTTGTCGGTCGTAGTAATTGATGCTCTGCTATGCTTGTTGTTATGGCTGGCTCTTCCGGATTTGCCTTCTGTGATACGGTGTCTTTTATATCAGATAAGAGATTGTCCATTGCCTTCGGAAGGGTGGCCAGCTTGTCTATAAGTGTTGCACAGGTGCAGCTGACCTGTGTTATTCGTGTTTCTGCCTGTGCTCTTCTAATCAAACTGTTAAGATCTGCCAGTTTGTCATCTATATTCCCCCCAAAAATAGAGAGGGAGTTCAAAACTGACAGTTGTATATCCATCTTATCTGAGTGATATTGCATGGCGTTGACTAACATTTTCATCGTGTGCAACAGAGTGGTCCAGATGTCTTGTTTCTCCTGTTTTTCCTTTTCTTTTACCTGCTCTTTAAAAGGTTTTGTAATGTTCCTTGGTGAGCAGTTTCTTCGTTGGAGTCCAATTTGGGGACCAAGAGAGTATGAGGCAACTAATTCCTCCCATTCCTCCGGTGTCAGATAAGAGCATTCAGGTTCTTCTTCTTGAATTGTTAAGGAGAGTTGCTGTTGTGTATTATTTTGTATAGTCGATACATCTTGTGTGGATCTTGTGGTCAGTTGGTTGTCGCTGCCTTGCGGACAATCCTGTGTTGATTGAAGGAATCCTTCCGAAAACACCTTTGGGATTGTCTGCGTTTCTCCCACCGCCAGTTGAGTTGGCCTATACACGGGATCTTTGTTTCCCGTGTGTGGATCAGCGTTTTGCCTTTCCATTGCTTTCTCTTCTTGTTGCAGTTGTGGTTCAGGGTTAGCTGAGTCGTCCTTTTCGGTAGTAATTTTATTGTGAGTATCAGCAGAGCTGTAGGTCAAGCCACCTGGATCTTTTACCTCGCATTCATAAATCGTTAATCCCTTTTCCCTCTGGCTATGTGGTGTCCAGTCGGTCAGAGTTTCTTCCTTGTTGCCACTACGAAGTGTGTGGGTATTGTAATTTATGTTCTCCACTTCTTTCATAGCCCTTGTGAGGCTGTGGGTCCAGGTTTGACTGGCTGTTTCACTTGCTTTGATTTTTTTGGTGTTTACCTGGGTGTTTAGTTTTGACGTCGGGGTCAGCACTAGTTGATTTAGTTTGATGTTTTTTGTTTCCTCATGTGCCTTGTCCCCTTGTTTCCTCTTCCCTTCAGACATCTCATGCCTCTCATCTTCTGAGCTAGTTTTGCACAGTCTTGTTGCTCCTGGCAGTGCCTTACTGGACAAGGACCCCTCGTAGTTTTTATCTAGCTGCTGCTGTTGCTCATCGGAGTATAGTGTTTTGGTGGGTTGAAGGGGTGATGGGAGATTCTTCCCTTTGTTGGTATCTAGGCATAAAACTGATCCTGCGTCTTTTAAAAATGAAAATTTGGTGTATATTTTTGGCTAGTGAATTTTAAGTTTGGTGATCCCGGCGGTTAAACTGTTTGTGTTGGCTGTCGGCAGTGCCTGCGGACTGCTGAAGAGTGGAGAGATCAAGAGAGTTTCCCTTTCTACTATTGGGGGAGCTACTGTGCTCTCTAAGTTCTCCATGGGAGGGGTCTTCTTTGTCCTGCGCGTTCTCCTGTTGAGGTTGAGATTCGACGTTACCTGCTGTCTTGTCTTCCCTGATCTCAATATTGCGTTCGGTGCAAGATGCGTTGCGTTGCACGTCTCTGCTTTTTTAAATTTTCCCGATTTTTCCTTATTTTGATTCGGTTTGATTTTAGTTCCCTCGTGCAATCCCAGTTGCCTGGTGTCTCAGGTCCGAAGTCCGAAGTCTCAGGTCCGAAGTCCCAATTGCCTGGTGGCATAAGATCCTGCTACCCCGGGCTTGTTGCTCTGCCGTCCGTTCTCCCTCTTTGGCGGAGACTTCGAGAAACTAGGTCAAGGGTGGTGTTTCAAGTGCTGAGTTCGCCAATCAAAAGGTTAAAGATTGAAGGTTGAAGGTTGAAGGGCGGCTGAGTTCACGTGGGCAATGTCCCAGGAGTCGCCCCCCCTTGGAGCAACGCAGTCACCCACGCCGTCTACCTGCCCTGCCCCCCCTACCCACCGCTCCGGGGCACCGAGTCTCCCTCGCTGAGTCTCCTCCGTCTCCCGCCCCGCCTGCTTCCTTCACGGACCCCGTGAAGCAAGGGGGGGCAGCAGGGGTAAGCGTGCGGAAGATAACAAATAGCGCCAGGAACAATGCTGGAACCAGCGCAGGAGATCAGCAAGCTGGAGTAAGCGGGGGGGCAAGAAGCAGGGGGGGAAGGAGGGGAGCGTGCGTGTGTGTGATCAGCAGTAAGCAGTGAGCAGTGAGCCCTCTGCGGCCAGCTGCCCCCGGGCCTAGTGTCAGGGAGCCGTCCGCTTCGCCTCACCTCCCAACACAGCAGTCACAATGGTAGCAGATCGGAGCAGATGGCACCAATGGAGATTGCCGATGGCGCAAACACCGAGAGGCCGCCAGGCAGGCAGTCGCTAGATTCTCTCTGATTTTGGCCGATTTCCCACGGAGACCGCTACAGGTCCGCAATGCACAGCCCTACCCAGCCCTGCCTCTGAGCTCAGGACCCCCGCGCTTCAAACCACCTCAATCCGCTTTAGTCTGCTCAAGGTGCCCCGTCGACCAGCGGCACAAAGCGGCACAGAGGCGGGTCGGATCGGGTCGGCGGTGATTGCAGTGGAAGCCGCTCCGCTTAGCACAGGCTCCTCCTCCTCCACACAGCTGAGACGTCACGAGTCACGAGTACAATCCTCAACGAGAGAGCAGAACAGCACCAACGGACTGGACTCATCAATGGCTAGAGCTACTGGTGAATCTGAGTTTTATTTAAAACCTTTTAAATAAAGAGTGGTCGACTGGGCATGCTTAGCTACAGACAGACTAATAGTAGTAGTACAGAGAGTCATAGCAGAGGCAGTTAGAGGCAGGGATAACAAGAATCTAGAAACAGATGGTCTAGATCGAAGGGTAATTGTTGGTAAAAAATAGCATTAGGAAACGGAAACAATAGTTCGAGAAAAAAAGTACGGTGCAGTAAAAGTTAGTGAATGAGAATTAATATTAAAAACAGGAAGACTTACTGGGGCCAGCAGAAGAGCCCTCGTTCTGGTCCTCCTGGACTGGAA
Organism: Triturus cristatus; assembly: GCF_964204655.1. Taxonomy (NCBI): domain Eukaryota; kingdom Metazoa; phylum Chordata; class Amphibia; order Caudata; family Salamandridae; genus Triturus; species Triturus cristatus. The sequence continues at coordinate 492,475,715 of NC_140592.1, forward strand.
CTGCTCCCGCCGACTCTGCCCCCGTCTTCTTGCCCCTGGGTGCTGATCATGAAAGATATAAGAAAGGAAGAGACAAACATTGATGATTGGTGTGAAACAAATAAAATATTTTTATAAGACTGTCAAAAAAACATTTGTATAAACAACAATTGCAATAAAATTGACCTATCTAATCTGGTCGACAAGTTGTATCTTGGGATTCGCGGACCGACTAGTTATTATTTATCTACACTAATCCAGTGTTCCATTGTGATTACAGAATACTAACTAAGCCTAAGTAGTACGTACCACCTGACCGAGCCCACCTATTCCAGGCGTGCCAATTGTACATTAAGTAAGCATTTCCACTTCTTTTAGTCCTCAAAAATGCATAAATGGAGGACATATGCCTGTATTTTTGCATACACAAAATTGTTGATTCATCGATGCAGATGTTCTGCTAGTGCTAAGCCTATTAGCACTCACTGAAAAAACTACAAAAGGTTCTACTAAGGACTGGGGTAAGCAGTAGCAGCACTCAGCAGCACGTGACGTAATAGAGGGGGCGTCGCAGACCAGTAAAAAATTACAAACTTATTATAAGTAACTAAACCTAAGTATTAATCCACCCCTATCTCTTAGTGACAGGACAAAGGAAGGACTAGAGTCACTCTAGCATTACCTAACTTGAGTTTTCTAAAATAAACTCTTACATAATCACGCAACATGAGCGCAAACGCAAAGTTGCAAATAACAAGATTAGTAGCGCAGAGCACCTGTGTCATAACAATCACAGAAGACTTTTAAACGTAAATTACCTGTAATGTATGTAAGCAGCAGCATTCTAGCTGGTCGGAAAAAAAATATATTAGCAATATATAACACAGCAGAAGAACAGACACAAAGTAGTAATAATTAAATAGCTACTCACCAAAACCCGGGACCTCGACTTCTAGCAGGTCCAGCAGGTCCTGCTCCCGGTCCAGGATATCGGACCACTGGTGCGTCAGCTGGTTCTGGCTGCGCCGGACACCCGAGCAGCAAAACACAGCCTGGCACACCTTCCCCCACCGCTGCCGACGCTCCCGGAGCCCGTACCCAGACCCAGGCCTGCCGTCTGCTGCCAGGGTTAAGGGGAGGTGGCACTGCACAATAAAAACCAGTGCAGCCAACTCCACCGCCCCAAATAAGGCCCGTGCCTGCACCCCTTGTGGGCGCCGCCTTCCACAAGGAAGGCGGTCACGGCCCAGGCTGCGATGCCCCCTGTGGCCCTTTGCCATGGTTCTGGGGTAGGCGGGGGCGGAAAAGAAAAGGTAAAAATTAAAAAAGTAAGTAAAAGAAATGAAAAAAGCAGGTAATAGAAAAAGAGTGAAAAAGTAGTTAAAAAACACACAAAAAAGTAGACAAAAACAAAAAATATAGAGTCAGGAAAACAGAGAGAGAGAGATAATAAATAAAAAAGATCAAAAAAAAGTTTTCAGAAGCAAAGGATTGAAAAGATATAGGGAGGATTGAAAAGCAGGCCTCAGAACAATAGCATAGAGTGAAAAACAAGATGGCCACGCCCATTGCGACCGCATGGGCAAGTTTGCGAAATATTTTCCCCCCGAGCACGCAAAAAGCATCGCGAACACACAATACGCGTTCCCGAACAGGAAATACCTAACGCGAACAAGCGCGAGCATGCATTGCGTGACCCGAAACAGGAAATAGCATCGCGAGCGGGCGGGACAAGTGAAAACAAGATGGCTGCACCCATTAGTGACCGCATGGGCAAGTTGGCAAAACATTTCCAATGTGATCACGCAAAAAACATCGCGAACGGGCGGGACAAAAACTTCCGCGTCTTCGCGATATTTCCACGCGTTCACGATCATTTTTAGCGTTTTCGCGAAAATTTGCGTAAAGCGATTACGCAATTTCCGCCCACCCTTACCAGTGAGCTTCTGGGATGTGAGCTCGGGCCATATTTTGTCAGCATGCTAAGGTTGAAAGTAACGGGCCACAGAACTCCTGCTGTGAGTTCTCAACAGCTGCGTATGACATCACATGTGCAGTGGTAAAATGAACCACGAGCTCCGGCAGCATGTTTTGGGGCAATTCAGTGAGCAGCTGCTGGAGCAGCAAATGCGGTAGGGAAAGTGAAAGCTGGCTGGGAGCTGGTGGCGCAGGCAGATTCTAGAAGCAGGGAGTTCACTTCCGCATACCAGGAAATACCACGCTGCGACGGACAGCAAGATTTGTATAGTAGCTGTCAGTCGCATGGGCATACTGTTTTTGAGCTACATGTTCTCATCATACAGAATACTGGTTTAGTGCAATTCGAGCTGAATGTTAGACCTGGCATCAATGGCGTGGTTTCCCCTGTCTTTTTGCCGCTACCTCCTGTGTTTTTCATTTTTCCTGGTTTGTGTACTCTGGGCACTGAACCACTGCTAGTCAGTGCTAAAGTGCAACTGCTCCCTGGGTAAATTGTGATTATGATTGGTTATCCATGATTGGCATATTTGATTTACTGGTAAGTCCCTAGTAAAGTGCACTGGTTGTACCACCCATGTGAGTAGCCTTGTAAACTTGTCTCTGACCTTCCATTGCAGTGTCTGTGAGTGCAGTCTTAAACTGCCATGTCGACTTGGTAAGTGCAACCACTTGCGAGGCCCAACCCTTCCCTTTTACTACATGTAAGGCACCTGTATGGTAGGCCCAAGGTACCCTCCTGGGCAGGATGAAGTGTATGTGGAAGGTAGGATATGTACTGGTGTGTTTTATGTGTCCTGGTAGTAAAATGCTGCAAATTTCGTTTTTCACTATTGCCAGGACTAGCTCTCCCACAGGTTAGCATTGGAGCTGCTTTTTAACATTTTACAAGTGCAAGTTTCAATTGGGAAGAGTGAAAGATTTGGAGTTTGGGCTCCCTGAGCTCAGAATTTAAAAATACATCTTTCATTGAAGTTGGTTTGTGTGTTGAAAATGCCACTTTTAGAAAGTGCAAAAGAAGAGATCTAAGAATGCACTCCTTCCCTTTAACATGTTCTGAAATCGCAATGATGTTACCAACTTTTTGGGTGCGAACAGGACTGTGAACTGTCCACATACAAAGCATTGAAAAAAGGCATGTGACGTTTAGTAAGTGGGCATTTTCTTGCTTTACCATCCTGTGCATCGGCCTGCCTGCGGAATCAACATCTGGTTTAGACTGACAGCTGGGTTGTTTGTGCATTCACTCTAGACAGTTACACAAAGGGAGCTGAGGTGTGCCCTGTATATCCTGATGGCCCATCATCAGGCAGATGGGACTTCCTGAGCTAGAGTGGTGGGAGAAGGTGTCACGGACACCTGAATAGGGCTGTGCCTGGCCTTTCAGAATGCTGCCTCTGCCCCCCTTTAATGTATCTGGAGGCAAGGCAGGATCTGGTGGACAACAAAGACTTTCCTTTAAAGTATGCCTACTTCAAAGGCCAAAAGTGGTATAAGCATGGGAGCTGTAACCCCACAGTTTTAGAACACTTCTGGATTGAGGACTCTGCCAAGAAGAAGAGCTGAAGGGTTGTCGGAAGGAGTACTGCTCCTTTGCTCTGTGTTGCTTTGCTGGGTTGGCCTGCAGTTACTGCTTCTGTCCGTGGGCAGTGACAGAACTGGACTTTCCTTTTAAGTCCTGCTTTTCCAAGGTTCTCCAAGGGCTTGTGTGTACTTGCCTCCTGTTGGAAGTCTAGGGGCCATCAAAGATTTCACCTGCAGCATCTCTGAACTGCACTACTGGCATTTCTGTGCTGCCAAGTCGTGCCTATTCCAGTTCTGGGCCCTTGGAGGATGTTCCTGCAAAATTGATGCATTGCCCTTTTAGCGCTTGCTTTTCCTATACAGCACCGCCATGCGGGAGAAGTTTCCACGTACCTCTGCAATGCGGCTGAAGAAACCGCCGCAGTGCATGTTTGTAGCCCGAAGAACCATCGTAGCCTGAGTTCAGCGCACCATGTCTCCAACGTCTGAGAGCACCCCACTGACTCCGACACAGGCCCTGCTGTGTGAATAAAAGAATTGATGCATCACCGGTCTGCGGCTCAAAGAATCTATTCTGCACCTAATTGCTGCTGCATCGACCTCCAGCACATCCGGATTTCCACACACCACACCTGTGCACTAAGTGTTCCACCGCATCACCCGCAGACCAGACCATCTTTAGATTTTGACACATTGTTTCTTGTTACAGTCCGGAACCGACAACACTTCTCCTGCATGCAGCAGAACTGACGTATCGCTTCCCCATGGACTCAAGGACCATTGTTTCGCTGTGTTTTCTGATGCTTCCCTTCTTTGCAGTTGTTTTTCCGTGCAGATTTTGCCGCACCAAAGATACTTTGTGTAAAATCACCGCATCCGTAGAATTCTATGGACAGAATTGCTTAAACCTTTAAAAAGCGATATTTTGAGTTATGTATGTTGGATTTTTGTGGTTTGGGTTGTTTTGTTTACATAAAGATTGATTATTTTTCTAAACTGGTGTGGTGTCTATTTGTAGTATTTTCACTGTGTTACTGTGTGTGCTATGTACAAAATCTTCACACATTCCCTCTGAGATAAGCCTGACTTCTCGCGCCAAGCTACCAAGGGGGTGGGCAGGGGTTATCTTGGGTGTGTGAAATCCCTTACACTGACTAGAAGGAGGAGTCCCTACTTGGACAGGGTGCATACCACTGCCAACTAGAAACCCCCCATTCCTAACACTGCATTTTAAGTATGCTTTATAAGCTGCAAGTTTTTGCTGTGATGGTTGGCTTTTATGTGACAGCTGGTTGGTATGGGGAGCTCTAGTGGCTGAAATATGGGAACGCGTGCTGCAAGAGGAGACAATGTTCCCCAACGTCCTCATCTTCTTCAGTGGCAGTCCAGTGCCAATGCATCCACCTGAGTAAAAGAAGAAAGTGGGTGAGGAGGAGAGGTTTAAAAAATGATTTTGGAGACTTTGCAGGCCCTAAAGACAAAGAAATAAGGTTCTCAATCTGGAGGTGGCCAGGAGCTGCATACGGATATTTCAAGTTCAGAGTCTTCAAATAAGGCTTTCCTGGGAGCAGTGGAGCATATGGGGAAATATGTATCAAATGACATGTTAGCTGCTATTCTTGCTCAAGTGAGTGAAAACATGGGATTTCCTGACGAGGAAGAGGCCAGCATGTCTAAATACATGGTACAGCCACAATTTAGGAAGCAAGCAAATAAAGACTTGCCCAGTCATCTTTTTTTATGGACACTCCGTTGAATGAGTGAAAGGATCCAGAACGCATTAGTGTGCCCCACTCCCTGTCAAAGCGGTACCCTCTGAAAGACAAGGGGGATATTTACAATGAAATGGTGCAGCGGAGTGCTGCAACCAATTTTGCTGTGCCAAGCTGCGTTATTTTAAAAAAATGCAGGGAAGCTCCGTATACACCGAATACGGCACACCCACAGCAGCACCCATGACACGCCCCTTTAATGCAGAACACTGCATGAAAGAAGGCCATATTTACAAGGCTGTGTAAAGCCATGTAACGTGGCTTTGCGTGGCTTTGTAAATATAGGCCAACACACAGCACCACCGGAGCGTAAAAAAGTGACCCTCGGTGGTGCCAGGGCTTGTAAATATGCCCCATGGAGTCTAAACTCCCCAAGACAGACCATGTGGATTCTATTGTGGTCAGTCGGGTGGGGCGCCTGTCTATGGTGGAGGAAAATATCCTTAAAGATGGGGCAGACAAAAATATTGACACCTCATTAAAAAAGGCTTATGCTGGATCACATCTAGCCATTCGTTCTGGAATCTATGGAGCATGTGAGACACAATCTTTGTTTCTGACTTTAATACTTTGTTCACAACGATGCAGGAGGGTGGAAAATGTCCAGAGTTGTTGAAAGCGATGGAAAGCCAAACTGAGTTGCTTTCCAATATTGCATTTGACTATGTCAGGGCTTCTGCTTTGCCTGGTGGAGCTTCCATACCAGCCAGGCACAACCTATTGCTGAAGGTTTAGAGCACTGATTCTGCTCAAAGGTCTATGATTTAGAGGTTACCATTTATGGGATCTCAACTGTTTTTGGAAGGACCTGGAAGAGGACAAGCATTCCTTTTAATTTCGGAAGCAACAACAGAATAAAATGGCATTCTTCTCCTCTTCAAAGTCATTTTGTCAACCATCCCAGAGGCAACGGAATTCTGGGGTAGATATGATATTTCATAGAAGAGGTTTCCAAGGGAAGTTCCAAAAGAAATCCCAACAAGATTCGGGAAATCCTAGTCAGCATTCCTGAATATGCCACCGAGTTGATTCGGATTGGTGAAGTACCAGTGGTTGGTGGGAGAATCGATGATTTCCTGGAGAATTACCATTGCACGACTTCAGACTTGTGGGTTTTGAGTATTCTGGAGTGAGGTTACCAGATAGAGTTTGTGTCACTTCTTCAATCATCAGAGACTGTTCAAAGCACCTTTTTTGAGGGATTCGCTGAGAAGGAAAGCCTTGATGGATGGGATTCATTCCCTTCTCCTGAAGAAAGGTATTGTTCCACTCCTTAAAGGGCAGAGGGGACAAGGCATTTATTCAATTGTGTTCCTGGTTCTGAAGGTGACGGGTGGATTCAGGTTTGTAATCAACCTCAAGGCAATGAACAAATATGTGAGAAAAATTCTGTTCAAGATGTAAACATTGCTACGGGTCATTCAATTCATTCAAGAAGGATCAGTGAAGTCTACGTTGGATCTCATGGATGCATATCTCCATATTCTCATGGCACAGGGATTCCAGCAGTATCTACGTTTCTCTCTGATGGGACATCATTGACAGTATTGTGTTCTACCCTTCAGCATGAGGTCATTACCCAGGGTATTTACAAACATGGCTGCACCGTTGGTGGCTCACACTTTATCTTCAGGGGATTTCATTATTTCCTTACCTGGCCGACTGGCTGCTCCAAGCCCCATCTGTTCAGGTGATGGAGCAACATATGGACTTGACCATAGTTATGCTAAAGAGCCATGGTTTTCTGTTGAATGTTCCAAATTGCAATCTCAAGCCCTCCTCGATACTGAGAACATTTCAACTCAACCTTTTGCAGGGTGTTTCTTCCTCAATCAAGGATCCTAAGTCTACAGACTCTGCTGGCATCTCTGCTATCACAGAAAATGACCACCTTGTTTCAATGGATCACATGGCATCCTCGGTCATCAGAGTACCATGGGCCAGGTTACACCTCCGGCTGTTACTGTTCCACTTGCACAAATATGTGATATTTCCTATTCAGGATATGACCAGGGAGATTCTTGTGTCTAGAAGTCTGCAATGGTGGTTGGACTTCGCAAACCTCACAACGCAGATAAAGATGCACCCTTCATCTCCAACGGTGGTGACAAAAGGTGCCAGTGTTCTGGATTTGGGGGCAGTGATGGGACAGTGGTCCGTTCAAGCTTGATGGAAAAGATCGGAGACCATGCGGTAATCCAATAGGAAGGAACTGTCCGCAGTAGAGCGGGCTCTCTGATATTTCAAGCCCTATCAACCTGATTGCAATGCCCTGATTAGATCAGACAACACAGTGTCTTATGTCAACCATCAGGGCAGCACTCACAGCTGGTCACTAAATCAAATGGCATGTGTTGTCGTGAGTTGGGAAGAACATCATCTTCAATCCATATCTGCTCAGCACATCAGGGGTGTGAAAAATGTGGTGGTGAATGCCTTGAGCCACAGGTTTCCATCCTCTCAGGATCCATGTCTTTCCACCAGAGTATTCCGCCTGATCTCCTGGAAGTTCAGATGTCCAGCAGTGGATCTATCTGCATCCAGAGCAAATGCACTCCTACCAATTTTTAGCTTCAGGACTCTGGAAGTGGGGACCTGGGAAGTCAGTGCCTTACCAATTCTATTGCCTCCAATGTTGCTGTATGCCTTTTCTCCCCTTTCCCTCATTTACTCTTTTCTCCTGAAGATCCAGCAGGGGAGGGCACAGGTGGTGGTGATACTTCAGTATTGGCCGAGGAGATCTTGGTTCTTGTTATTGATGGGCATGGAAGTGTTGCCTCCTTTGATCTTGCCTCAAGTCCCATCTCCTCTGCAGTCTCTCAGTCAGCAACTGTTGGCCCCTCTATCTCTAGAGGTTTAGAGATTGAGAAGCGGACTCTAGGGAGGTAAAATTTACCCACCCATTATTTCAGTGGTTCACAGCTCTCGTAGGAATTCCACATTGTCTTCTTACTCGAAACACTGGGCTCATTTTGACAGTTGGTGTGCTCTTCTTGATCTTTCTCCTACTTCTTGTTCAATTTCTTCTATTCTACAATTCTTCCTGGATGTGTTTGAGAAAGCTTATGCACTGTCTACCTTGAAGAGTTAATGGGCAGCTATCAAAGCGTTCAGGGATTCTGGATCCTGTTCAGCAAATGCTGTACTTTTGGTTTCCAGGTATTGGAGTTTTTCTCCGTGTTTTCCCACTGTCAGAGCTTATGTGCCTTCCTGTTATCGTTCTCTGGTTCTTCACGCTTTTCAATTGCCAGTTTTTTAGCCTTTATCTTCTGTGAATTTGAAATGTCTTTCTTTTAAAGTGGCCTTTCTGGTGGCTATCACATCAGCCAGGCGCTTGAGGGTACTTTCTGCTTTGGGGTGCTCCCCTCCACTTTTAAGGTTTATGGAGGATGCAATGGTTTTGAGACTGGATTATGGATTTATTCCAAAAGTACATTCTAAGTTTCATTCGTCTCAGCAGCTGGTGCTACCCTGTCTCTTTCCTTCTCCTTCTTCTCTTGAGGGGCAAGTTGTCATGTTCTGGCATTATCCCAATGCGCGAGGTTGATACCGAGCATGTGGGGAGAATATTTGTGGGTGTAATTGGAATGAGGAGATGGAAGAATATTAATATCAGAGGGCCGGTCGATCGGGGCTGATATGGTTGAAGTCTGTACCGCTCTTCATTAGACAATAAACTTGGAGTTGTAATTCACAATTGCAGCATTGTTACTTACCACAATTTGGTGACGACTGACTATCGGAGGCCACCCTGCTTTTCTGCTACATGGTAGGGTGAGCTGTTGCGTTCATGGGTGAGAAAATACCTTTATGTGGTTATTGTGTTTTGCCTTTGAATTTAAGGGTAGAGTGATGGTGGGTAAATTGTATGTGTCAGAGGTAGGATCTTCGGTATTAGGATGGGTAAATCAAAAAGCTTTGATCATCACACTAAATCCTAATTGTGTGGACCAAGTGCTAGTGGACACTGAACAGGTTTTCGTGGACAAGCATAGGAGATAATTTCCAGAGGTGTTTTCGGGAAAAATAGGCAATTTGATGAAGTTTGTTCATAAAATAATCTTTAAAAAGAATGCTGTATCTGTATCCCACAGAGTGAGGATTAGTCCCTTCGGTGCTAGGGATGAAGTGACGAAGGAACTAGAGGATTTAGAATGTAAAGGGATTATTGAAGTGGTGGAGTGTACAGGGAGGATGGCACCACTTGTCGTAGGCAGAAAGGTCAATGGTAAATGGAGGTTTTGCATCGACTCGAGGGACCTCAACAAAAATGTCATGGTGGATACGTTTCCGCTGCCTAAGTTAAATGAACTGCTGGCTATGATCAAGGGGATCAAATGGTTTGATTGGTTTAGCTTTATCTTACCCCCAAAGGACTCTGCATCTGGACAGTAGGGATCTCACAGCGTTGATAACGCCAGTGGGGGGGGTTTCAGATTCTTTGCATGCCATTTGGAATGGCTACGGCTGCAGCAGTTTTCCAAAGACTAATGCAGAGAATTTTTAAGGATCTCCTTGGGACAGCATACTTCCAAGATGACATATTGACTATGGGTAAAGCAAAGATGAACACAATTGTAGCCTATATCATGTCTTGGAGAAGTTGAAAGCTTACAGGTTGACTGCTGAAGTGAACAAAAGTAAGTTTGGGAAACAATCAGTGACTTATATAGGTCAGTAGGTGTGTGGCAGTGGCATTACTCCCAAGAAGAAGTCTTAGAATATATTAAGGGTGCCCTAACTTCATCAAGTGAAGAAGTGAGGTCATTTTTGGGGTCAACTGAGTTTTACACCAAGTTTGTGGAGAAAACATATCACTTGAGGCAACTCCTGCGTACTCGGTATTTGAGTGGAGTAGACTGTGTCAGAAACAGTTTGATGAATTAAACTTGACATTTGTGAAGCGATACCCTTGCAAGGTTTGACCCTAGGGTCAAAACAATTATTAGCACAGACACCAGTGGTAAAGGGCTTGGGGCAGTGTTGTCACAGGTTTCTAGCAATGAGGAGGGGGACATCATTCATTTTGTTTCCAAATCCTTGACTATCCCCTGAGGAAAAATACTTGGTTATTGAATGGGAAATGTTGGCATATGTATGGGCCACCGCAAAATCCAGACATTTTATGAATTCACAATATGTACTAACCATAAACCGCTGGTAAAATATTTGACAACGGAGTGGTCTAGCAACACCACTACCTGCATAGTTAGGATGCCCCTTAGTTTACTGTATTATGCACACAGTGTTGAGTATCTCCCAGGGAAAAGTAACAAGGTAGCTGACTATCTCAGCAGGTCACCCCTACAGGCGGGGTGAAATTGAGTGAGTAGAATGACTATAGTGTAGCTAGTGTGTAGTGTGGCAATGATACTATTTCTGATTCTGACTTGGAAGTTAGATATAGTGAGGATTTGATCTTGAGCAAAGTCAAAGAATATACACTGCAAGGCTGGCCTAACAAAAGAGATGTGCAGGAAGAGCGCAAGTGTTATTGGGAACTCAGATATGCGGTATCTGTCTAGGGTTCTGGTTTCCTTTTGGGGTACAACAGAGTGATCCCGCCACAGAGCCTACAACAGAGGATACTTGAATTAATGCATGAGAGGTCATCAGGGAGTTGTTAAATCTAACCAAAGACTCAAAAGTTCATATTGGTGGCCAGACATGGACACTGCTATGGAGAAATTAGTCAGGATGTGTGAACATTGTATCAATCTGTATAAGTCTCTGGTTGTGTTGAGACCACCCTTAAGCACAAGAGAAATGCATCCTGGTCCTTGGGAGGTTTTAGCCATTGATGTCAGTAGGGGTGTGTCCAAATGTGCTCCGGTATTGTTGGATAAGTATTCTAAGTGGCCAGAGTTAATGGTCAGTGGAACATCTGATGATGCCCCGGTTGTTAGCTTCTTGAGACAGTATTTCTCAGGGAAGGCATTCCTAAATCACTGTTGAGCGATAATGGGATGCAATTCAAAGCTGAGAAATGTACTAATTTATTGGAAAGGAATGGTGTTAAGGAAAAGAAAACTCCTGTATATCATCCTGCTTGTAGTGGCGCTTTTGAAAGGTCCAATATATTTATTTTGGGTAGTATTCAGGCTGCCATCAATGTAGGTAAAAACTAGGAGCTTGAGCTAAATAAGTTGGTGTGGGCATATCATATCACCGAGAATAGCCCTTTTAATACTCTGAGGGGATGAGATTCTTTTACAAGGGACAATTCTGAATGGATGTCTCAGGAAATGAAGAGCAAATGGTCACCCGAGGTAGTTAAGGCTAATCTAATGAATGCCTGCAGCATGTATAAAGAGTACTATGACAAGAAGAGACAAGAAGAGAGGTGCCAAAGAAGTGAGTCTGAGTGAAGGGGAGTGGATGCGGGTTAAGTCTAGCTGGATTGCCAAGAAGGGCAATAGTCATTCTTCTGAACCTCTGAGGGTGAGGATGTTTTTTGCTTGTTCAGCTGAACTGGAAGATGGCAAGATTTGCCATTTTTGGAAATTGGCAAAATGCAACAAGATCTTGTCATGGAAGAGAGGTTAATGGATTTGGGAAGGAGATGTCTTGGATAGTACTGAAACCGATGCCAACCTCAATAGAGTGACTGGAGGAGGAAATACCTTGGAATCTGGTAAAGGGGTGTAACCTGGTGAGACAAGATGTGTATAGTGACTTCAGGCGCATCAGGGAATCTTCATTGCCACCTGTTGCACAAAATGTGCCAAGAGAAGATACTGGGGAGAAAGTTACGGACTCTGGTAGGCCAGTAAACTTACATGTGAAGCTGAAGGATTTTATTGTAGGTTAGGACATTGTGAGTCTGTATTCTTGAGATTCTATTGTTATGTTTTTAGAGTGTACTTTTGGTTATCATATTTTACTCTCTATCACATTTTTCAATTATTGCCATTGCATTCATTGTCAATGTATAAAAAGGGAAGATGTGTCATGCTCTGACATTATCCTGACACACAAGGTTGCTACAGAGCACGTGGGGTGAATATTTGTGGGTGGAATTGGAACAGGTAGATGGAAGAATGTTAATACCAGAGGGCCGGTTGATCGGGGCTGATATAGTTAAAGTCTGTACTGCTCTCCATTATGGAATAAACTTGGAGTAGTAATTTATGTTTGCAGGGCTGTAACTGACCGCACATTTTGGATGTGAACGGTGCAATGCCTTTGAAGGTTGACAGGTCTGCTTCTTTTCGACCTCTAACAGTCTCTTTGTGACTTTTGGTCTTGCAGGAAGTGGGAAGGCAGAGTTTAAGATTACTCTGCGTCGTTTGATTAAATACACTATCTCCTTGGCATATCAGGACTCTGAGTTGCTGTGTCCTTCTAATGTTCAAGCAAGATCTACTCATGGTGTGTCGAAATCATCAGCCGCCTTTAAATGAGTGTCCTTGGATGAGAGCTATTGAGCTGGAACTTGGGCGTCTGGGCACACGTTCATTAGACATTATCGTCTCAATTGTGTGAAAACCAGTCATTTGAATTTTGGGAGTGGAGTGTTACAGGTGGTTGAGACTCCTGCTCCTGTTTGAGTGTTGGAATATGGCATTAAAGTCACTTGGGTGTGCTTTATATCCTGTTTTGTACTTTTTCAGGTCCTGGTATTGCAAAGGCTTTCTATTTTCTATTTTGGGTGCATGCTTTGGATTACCTCATATTGTTTATGACTGGGTTGAGGGACGCAGAGGCAATGTCCTGATTACTTACTGGCAATCCTCATTACTCTTAGTCCTACTCATCCTCGACCCAGTTATACTTCTCACCCACCCTCCAGATATCCGGCCTTTGTGTTGCTTGGTATTTCAGGATGTGCTAAGGGAAGGCTGGTGTAATTATAGCAATTAGCTGGAGGGTGGGTGGGGTTAGCAAGTGTTTCCTGTTTGGTTCCCCGTTTGCAATGTGATCCTAGCTTGTACTGGGTTGAGGACGAGTAGGACTAAGTGTAGTGAGGACTACTGGTAAGTAATCAGGGCTTTACTGTGTAGTGCTGATTATGCTAGTAGTATAACTGCACTGAATACCCAATTATGTGCGGTTTTACGGCATACATTTACCACCTGGTCTGCGCGGGTGGTAAATGTATGTGCTGGGTGGCGGATGGGTGTGGGGAGGTGGAGGAGGGGAGCAAGGGAGGCAAAAAAAGGGAATTACTCGTACCAAGGCCCGCTAGGGGAAAAAACAAAGGAATGAGGCCTGGCTGCTGCTACAGCCAGAGCCTCATGAGATATTTCTAGCAGGAACTACCAGCCAGAAAAATTAAGTAAAACCGCTTGTGGAAAACGACCCACTTGGAATCAGGCAGATCAGAATTCCAAGAGGTTGTTCTGCTTTGTGGTATAAAGACGCACTTGGCATAACCAGAAGAAACTCTTTGCCCATTTTTAATTTAGAAAAACCATTTGACCACAGGCACAAATAAAATATGTTAAACTTTACAATCGCTTTGCTGCATAGTTGTAAAATTTCTGCACCTGGTTTTTCCGGGTGCTTGAACACCAGACCCACATTTTCCAGCTGGAAAAATGACATGAGGCTTTGCAGCAGAAGCCAAGCCTCTTGCTTGGGTTTTTTTTCTGATACCAGGAGCATACAATGCTATCCCCTCTGACAACTTTACCTTCCTCTTCTACTCTCTACACCCCCTCCCTCCATCTCAACCCATGCAGATTCTCATGCATACATTTCCTTTTGCTCAAAGCTGGTGGTAAATGTATGTGTCAAACCCCATGGATTTTGGAATCCAATGTGGTTTTACAACCCGAAAAAAACAAATTAACACAGTTCTTGCCCCGGCCATAGAGTTAAACTTTTAATTTGGTGGTAATTGCATTGATTTACTGCAAAATAACAATCAATTTGTACCTACGTTTAGCGCTACCCCTGTACTGTCCACATCGTATTCAGGGGTAAAGAAGTGACCATTGCCTAAATGAACCCTCACCGCCTCTGTTTTCCAGCTGTCACATTAAAAGTACAGGAGCCCTCCTCAAAACAAATGGTAGCATCTCACACTTCCTACCACTGTGAACTAAACCTGCCCAAGGGGGTACGTTTGAGGCTCGTGGCTACGATGGTGGCCACAGTGGCCGCCCTTTGAAGAGCTCCGTGCTGTGCCCATGGATTATCCTGGAACCTACCTGGTGCTGACCCTCTGGCATGACCACCAAATGCTGGCTGCACCCCGAGACATCCCGTAGCATGAAAACCATGACCAGTGGGATGACTGGGCAGACCGGGTGGTGTGCCTCTCCTGCGGTGGCCTATATTGAGCAACGGATTTGGGCCTGAGAGAGATGATGGGTCCCGCAGCACTACGGGCAGCTGCTAGTGAACACCCGTTGCAGGTAATTGTGGAGACCGGTAGGGCCGGATGGTGCCAGAGTGCACGGTGCTGTGGCGTTGGCATCGCGCAATAACTACACTCCACACTGGCTTGAAGCGTAAAAGGCAATTTTTTAAGACAAGGTTATCAACACTCTTCAACGTTTATTAACATAACAATTCAACTCCAATAACTTCAATGACCAATAAACAACTCATTCCCCTCATCCATCCATTCTCCATCCGTCTCACGACTTTCACTTCTCCCAATTCCTGCTGTAAACTTCTCCATACATCCCTTCGTCACCTTCACAGCCCTCGTAAGCATCCTCTCTTTCATTCCCTCTGCTGCACCTTGCATCCTGCGCTCCGCCCTCCTTCCTCTATGTGCCTCCCCCCCCGAGGGGTGGTTCCGCCCATCGTGGCTCACCACCCCTCCAAAGCTCTGCAACCTATTAAAAACTTCATAACCTGTCCTAAACTGGCATGCCTCGGTCGCACCCCCTCGCCCTATTAACTGTAGGGTGGGTGGGTGGATCAACTTTAATAAACTCTTCCTATCCCTTCCCTAACCCGGTGGTGCGAGGTGCTGGGAAAGAGGCCGGAACCTCCCACCCCAGCACCTTTATCAGCACCACCGGTCCGCCCCAATCCCACCCCTTTGAACTCCCACCCCACCTTGTCCTTCCGGCCACCCAAAGATCCCCGGGGGGAAGACTGGTCTGCAACCCTGTTTCCCCCGTGGGCAGACATCACGGAATAACTACACTCCACGCTGGCTTGAAGCGTAAAAGGCCATTTATTAGGACAAGGTTATCAAAACTCTTCAACGTTTATTAACATAACAATTCAATTCCAATAACTTCAATCACCAATAAACAACCCATCCCCCTCATCCATCCATTCTCCATCTGTCCACCACTTTCACTCCTCCCAATTTCTGCGGTAAACGTCTCCATACATCCCTTCTTCACCTTCACAGCCCTCTTCTGCATCCTCTCTTTCATTCCCTCTGCTGCACCTTGCATCCCGCCCTCCACCCGCCTTCACCTGTGTACCTCCCCCCCCAAGGGGTGGCTCCGCCCGTCCGTGACTCACTAGCCCTCCAAAGCTCCGCCTCCCAGGTAACCCCCGTAGGGCGGTTACCTGCCCCACAATGCTTGGTGCACCTTTCGTTCACTAATCCCTTTGACACCAAATGGTCTCATTCCAAAGCTTGCTGATAGTATTCCTCATTTCCATTATGTAATAAGCATTACCCATCCTCGAAAGGTGCACCCCATCGTCCCTGAACAGAACCGACCCTTCCAGCATCGAACCCCCATGAGCAATCAACTTAATGTTCCTTGGTTGGCAAAAAACTCTCATTGCTCGATTCAGTTTCCTTCGTGCCTTATCAATTGCTGCATGGTTGGCAACTCCTCTCCAAGCCCTTCTTGGCACCAGGTCTGTCTACACTAGACAAGTACCAGCAAGTTTTTCCTCAGAACCTCCAAATCCCTTTGCATGTTATGCAGCAATCCCAGGCCTGACAGCCGCACCAAGTCATTCTTCCCCAAGTGTATTACTAGCATGTCCGGGCAGCCCCTCTGAGCAACCATCTTGGTAAGCCATGGCAGTTGCGCACTCCATCGCATTCCCCCTTTACCCCACCAGCTCACTTCGTGATGGCTGCATCTCAGGCCCAAATTACGTCCATAGAGTTGCTGGTCTGATTACTTGGCTGCCCAGTGAACAAACGAGTGTCCCACGATCCCGATGACAGTCTTGGTCCCTGGTCCGCTCACGCATCCTACGGCAGAAAGAAAGCGGAATGAACACTGGAAAAACAACCTTGCACCCCACAACCCCCCCGTTTCACTGCCAACTAACCTGATGCCCCGCTCCATTTATTTCCTCACATACTTCTCGCAACAGCGTGAATGCCAACGTCCTATCCTGCGAATCTGACACCATGACCACCCCAAACGCGTGAAGGAGTGTGTTCCATATTCAGCCAGCTCCCTCCCCACCCTCCTGGGTGTTCTGCACAGCACCACTAACAATTGAAAAGACGAAACCCTCTCTCCAGAAGCGTGGCAGAATATCTCCCCACTCCCCCGCTGACCCCGCAAGGCAGCCCCTTGCCATTCCCTCACCGGGCAAACGTCATTGGATCCACTTTCTTTCAGCCATACCCACTTACCCCTCCCCGTATGATCTGTCTTTGATTGCCGCAGCCAAATTCCCAGGTTCCCGCGAGCCAGATCCACCTCACTGTACAAAAAAACAGGCATACGTGAGGTACCCAGCAATTCCAGCACTCGGAAGGCTCCAAAAAACATCCATATCATGCAAAGCCGGAATAACTGTGCCTCAACTGCATCATAACAACAAACCGGTAACACCTCCAACAAGTCCTTCAACAATTCAAAAGTAATAGCCCCCCTCAAAGCCCCCCGTTCCTCTCTCCCTCCCCAACTCTTCAATGCTCTGCTTAGTAGCTCACCTTTTGCCGGATCAAAGCCCATATACAATTTACTGTAGAAGGAGATCCCTGCCAACTTCCCAGCTATGGCAGTTTGCGACAGCCCTTTGTCCATACAATGCAAAACAAAAGTCAGGACTCCCTGCTCAGCCTTTAGACGTGTGATGTTTTGGGATGCCATCCCAGGCCAAAGCGACTCTCTGAACTCTGACCAAGCCAGCTTGTAAGTCTGCCGCATTGAATCTGCCAATGAGTTTTCAACCAGACCTATCAGCCTCATTCCCCCCAGGCCCAGATGTCGTCCGGCAACTGTGTCTTGCACTGCTCCACTCCCGGTGCCAAAGTCCGAAAGCACTGCCACTGAAAATGAGACAAAGCATTTGTCACATCATTGCTTGCCCCAGGCATGTGCTTGGCATGAAAAACAATATTCAACCGTAAACAATTCAACATGAATCTACGCAACAGTCTCAAAACTCTCAGGTCCCTCCCCTTCTGCCCATTGACCCGTTCCACTACCGTGGTATTATCCACGTGGAAAAGCACTGTCCGGTTCTGTAGCTCCCTGCCCCACACCACCAGCGCCACCACCAACGGAAAGGACTCCAAAAAGGCAATGCTCCGACCTTGGGTAAACCAATATGCCGGTCACCTTTCCGCACACCACCGGTCATCCCAAAACAGGCCAAAACCTGATGCACCAGCAGCATCCTAAAAGATCTGCACCTGCCAGATCGTGTTCTCCTCCACAAAATTCAACGAAACACCATTGAAGTTTTCCAGAAACATTTGCCACACCCCCAGGTCAGCCCTGACTCCCAGTGAAATCCAGACCCTGTGGTGTGGTAACACGGCGCCTGACATGGCCATGCCAAGCCGCCTGCAAAATGTCCTCCCCGCTCTCACCACCCTGCACGCAATGTTCAGGAAACCCAGCAATTTCGGCACTGCCCTCAAGTCGATCTTCCTTTCCCCCATCACTGTTGCCAGAAATTCCTGCATGTCCGACACTTTGTCCTGGGGCAGCTGCGCCATCCAAAGAGTCTAGTTCGATGCCCAGGAGTGTTAGCCTACTAATAGGCCCAATTGTCTATTCCGGTGCTGAAGGTACTCCGAAAGTGCCAAGTCCTCAAACTGTTGTAGCGCTCGTCCACAGTCCCCCGAGTCCCCTTTACCCACGAACAGGAAATCGTCCAGATAGTGTGTCACCTCACCATGACTGCTTTTCTTGATGAACGTCCATTGTAAAAAGGTACTGAACATCTCAAACAGCACACAGGATATGGCACACCCCATAGGCAAGACTTTGTCCACGTAGATGGCCCCATCGAACTGCATCCCCCGCAGCAGGAAATCCATTGGATGAATTGGCAACAGGCAGAAAGCAGACTTGACATCACACTTGGCCATTTCTGCTCGCCCCCCACACTTCCTCACCAGACGGATCGCATCGTCCACTGATGCATACAGCACCCTAAAGTCTGTCTCCACGATTAAATCATTCACTGATTCCCTCTCCGGCCATGAAAGGTGATGAATCATTTGGAACTCCCCAGGGTCTTTTTTGGGCACAACCCCCAATGGTGACATGATCAAATCCTCGAACGGCCAGTCCATAAAGAGGCCCGCCATCCTCCTTTCTGACACCTCTTTCTCCAATTTTGCTGCCACAATTTCAGGTAGTTGCTTGGCTGATTTCAAATTATCCGCCCAGCACCTGACCCTCGGACCTTGATACCCCACCTAAAACCCTTCCTGAAAACCCCATTGCAAACGCAGCGCCGCCTCCCTGTCTGGGTAAACTGAGAGCCATGGGCCCATGGCTTACAGCTTAATTGGAGTAGGGGCCCTTTGGTCCCACCTGCCCCCTCCCTCTCATTGCACACCACTGCTCGCTTGGTGTGACCAGGGTAAAGCACTGGACAAGTGGGTGTCTACCCCCGCACTTAAGAGCATTCGTGCTTAAACTTAAAAGGGTGCCTTGTACAGGACCCTTTGTTGAAGTTCCTGCAGGCCCCCGTATTTTGCCCTGGTGGCCCACCCGTACTCTCTGCTCCTACACTGCTCCCACCCGTCCCATATTGGGGGGACGCATTTGAAAGGACCGGAGATCACCGGCAACCCGCTCGCCATATGAGTAAATGCTGTTGATTGCGTGTGTGACATCCACTGCATCCACAACTCTCGATCCACCTCCCCCCCAAGGCTTGTCTGGGTTGATGCTAACATGTGCCTGAAACTCCTCGTCGTAACTCATGCTGAGCGTCTGAAATGCATCTGAGCTTTCCTAATTATGTACATGTACTTCAGCAAAGCTATCGCTCTGTCCAGATACTTTTTGCAGTATATACTGGTGAAAATCAGAAACGCAGAGAACCCTCGGCCGTCTCGTCAGTTCCCATTCTTCCTCCTTGGAGCCCTCTTCGGACTGTAGCTCCCGGTGTAGTAATTTGAAAACATCGACATATTCGTGTTTCCTTGTCCTGGTACGGGTCTCATCTGATAGATGGGAACCCAACGGCATCTCCAAACCCATATATGGCAGCTTTTTCTGATGTTTATTACCCGACTTATCCTCCTTATCGTCCGTCCCCACTAGTGATCAGTCTGGACCCCGGTCCCCACCACGTTAACCGTCTAGACCCCCGTCCCCACGAAACGCGCCTGTCTGCCACCCGTTTCACCGTCCTTCTGTACCGATACAGCCTCCACCCGGAGACCCACCTCCCGTACCTTCCCATCTCCCACACCTACCAACCGGCAGGACTTCCCCTTCGTGCCCACCTTCCCATCCCCCAGGCCGACCACCACTCCCTCGTACCTGAGGTTCCTCCTTGTGTCCCCTTGACGCTGACTCGGCTACCGGTCTTCCGCTGGTGCACCGCCTTCCCCTTGTTCGTCCCTTCTCCTGAAAGACACAAATTTTCTTGTTTGCCCCCCTCAGAGGCCCCTGGCAAGACCCTATCCCCTTCTTCCTCGTCACGCAACTCCCCATCCTCCCAATCATTACTCTCCTCTTCATAGTTCAAAACAAACTCCGTTTCATTCTCCACTTGCTCACTCACTCTCTCCTGCGTTCCTTTCTTTTGCTCCTGCACCACACCAGCGTTCCACGCAGCAGCCTCCTGCTTTGCGCTCTCCCTCAGCAGCAGGTTGGCAGCTGCAGACCCCCCACTACCTCTGACCGACGTGCCAGAGCTGTGTTGCACCCACCGGCCCTACCCACCCGCTCCCAGCTGACGCCGCAGGGTAAACCCCCCCAGGCTGCTCCAACCTGGGGGGTCTTCAGCACCACTGGGCCTCACCGCCGTGCAGGCTGTCCCTGATCCACCGCCTACCTGCCGTTCGACAGGGACCCATACCCACTGACCCCTCAACGGTCCTAGGCCCTGAACTTGAAACTGAGCCCCCTCCCCTGGTTCCCACACCTCAACTTCCCCCTCAGTGCCTCCCCAGCCTGCCCGGTCCCTGTCCTCGCACATGGTAGCCCACCTGTTCTCTGCCTCCTGGATCAGGCGCCTCTGCTCCTTGATTTTGTCCTCTAGGCATAGCCCTGCCTTCCGTGTGGCAATAACGGGGGCTGAGCATCCCCCCATCCCCCTTGGCAGCAACCCCATTGCCCTGAGCCCTGGAGCATGAGGATCCCGCATGTCCCACCCCCTGAGTCCCTGCCATTTTTGCCTTCTTTTTAGCTGGGGCCTGTAGTGCAAGAGCCTCCTTGACCCCTTGAGCCGTTTTGGGCCTAGTGGAAAGGTTCAACAGCATGCCAGCATCCTCCTCAGCCCCCCTCCCACTCCCCCTTCATTGTCACTTAGGTCTGAGCCGGGGGCTGTGTCGTGCTGAAAACCGCTCCCCCTCACCTCGTACTCTCGCTTTGCTTTGGACAGGCCCTGCCCCCTGGGCCCAGGGGGTCTACTTGCTGACAGCGGCACGTCCAGACATGCCCCGACCGCCGCAGCCATGCCCACTGATACGGACCGCGTGGGCCGGCACATGCCAACCCACGCCTCTGCCAATATGCCAGGACAGAGGAGGTCAGCCCGGCCCACCTGCCCAATGATGCGTAGTGCTTCCCGCACCGTGTCCGACTCCTCGCCAGCCATGCTCACTGCTTAGCGCTGCTGAGCAGTAAATGCTCACCTCTCGATGGCCTACCCCAACTAGCCTGCCAGCTAGCAATTCAATAAACCCCTATCAACTTTAATAAACTCTTCCTATCCCTTCCCTAACCCGGTGGTGCGAGGTGCTGGGAAAGAGGCTGGAACCTCCCACCCCAGCACCATTATAAGCACCACCGGTCTGGACCCAATCCAACCCCTTGGAACTCCCACCCCACCTTGTCCTTCTGGCTGCGCGAAGATCCCCGGAGAAAGGCACGTTGCATCCTGCGGAGCCTTACCACACAAGGCCTCTTGTGGTGGGGGCTTCCCTTCTCCCTTCCCCCAATCCCCCTCTACTTGGCAGCTCTGAGAGGCCTGTAAATCATTGTGAGCCACCTGCGGGGACTACTGCGGATCCCGCGTGGGGCCCTGACTTCTACCCTGCGCGGCTTTTGTTGTACAGCACAAACTGATCCATGCACCGATCCTCCCTGACAGATTGTGAATTTCATCCTGTTGTGACATGTGGGGCATCTCCCATGTCTCATGTCCAGATGGGGCACAGCAGATCCAACAGGACGGCGCTCGTAGAGGCGAGCAAGGAGACACCCTCCTCGGCTGCCGTACCTGCGCTCACCTTATGTACCACAACACCTCCACAAACACTTGGAGCAGTTTGAGAAAGTGGTACATGATACTTTAGACTCCTAGACCTTACCAGAGGCAAAGATTGATGCAGTGTTGCTCGACGTGGGCCTCCTGCATGCAGACCACCGCAAGTTATCCAAGAGGATGGATGAATCAGAATCAGCAGTAGTTTGGCTGTCCTGTTCAATGCATAAACTGCAGTCCAAACTAGCGACAATGCAGAGGAGGTGACAGCTCTGCGCTGCAAAGCGGAGGATGCGGAGGGGCCCTCACGGCACAACAATGGTCGTTTCCTTGGATTTCCAGAGAGGGCGGAGCTTCCCAGTGTTGAGCTCTTTCTGGAGGAATGGCTGATGGACAAGATATTGAAAGACAGGGATCCTGCTCTGTTCTCTGTCGAGGGGGCACACCGCATTCCGGGGTCGCCCACCTCGTGCTGGGGCACCATTGGGCTATCTCATTGCCTGATTTCTCAACTTCTGGGAACGTGATCTTATCCTCTAGCTCTTATGTACCAAGGGCCCATGGCACTTCAATAGCAGCCTACCCTGACTGCACTTTGGAAGTTCAATGTCAGCGCGGCTCCTACATGAAGGTCAAACTGCCCTGCATGACCTGCAAATTTGTTAAGTGCTGTTATTCCCGGTGAAACTTTAGGTTATCGATGGTGACTCCTCCCATGTCTTTGCCACCCTGGAAGATGTCTGGACCTGGCTCCACGTGAAAGGCCTACTCTGCACAGCAGTCACTGAACTTAAAGATGACACCTGGGTGACGCCGGCACTGCCGGCGCAAGACATCACGTATCCGCCCGGATTGAGAGCAAGTTTCAATGAAGTAGGCATGAGCGGTGAAGGTGGCAGCGCATCACCATCATGATAATTCCTTTGCAGTCCTAAGAGACAGGCCATCTGAGGACTCCTGCTCCGAGGCCTGTGTTTCTGAAGCTTCCTTACCCTCCAACACCATGGCCCCCAAGTTCACGCCGAGATCCGCTGATGATCTCCTTTGACTATGATCCACAGGGCATTGACCTCATCCTTTACCTAACCACCTGCCCCAAGGGTAACTCTGGTGACATTTCTCCACACTATACTGGGCTTGCTATGGAGGTCGCCGACTACTTCCATCGTCCATGGGCCTGGCCCTGGCCACTGGACATTGTTGTTTTGCTACTATGCCACGTCCTACCATTGTTCCTATATGGACTGTTGATTGCATTATTTTATTTTTTCTTAATTCTTACTTTCGATTTTGGGACACATGGGCAGGCCCTTCTGTGTGCACTGCTCAGGGGGTATTGTTATCATATTGGCTGAATCTTGTTTATTCTTCTAAGGTACGCTCCGAGACTATTCTTGACAATTTGAGGTACTCACGATCCATTGTCACGTACACATCTGCATTTGGGAGGTGGGGCGTGCATGGATGGGACACAGCCACACTCAGAGGGCAGTACTTTCATCCTTCCGAACTTCTTTGCTATGTTTACAGCCATGCCTATATCCATACCTGACCATTCTGTGGCGTAGAATCCCATACTTACTTGGAATGTGCGGGGCATGGCCACTCCATCCAAGCACTGCCGTATTTATGCGCACCTCAAACGGCGCCGCACTCATATCACGATGCTACAAGAGACTCACCTTACAGCATTGGAGCTACTCAAATTAAGCTCAAATAGAGAGGGCAGACCTATGGGACCACAATGTCACCATATGCTAAGGGGTGTTCTTATATGGATAGCCCCCGGGGTCCCCTTCACTCTAGCTGCACAACAGGTGGAAACATATGGAAGGTGTTACAGCGTGGAATGTCAAATCCTCCCTTCGTCACAGACCAAATATCGTAATAACACATTAACTCAAATACATTCATTGGTGGGGCCCATAACACCAACACTCACACTTCATTGATCTGCTTTCCCAGGAGGGATAAGTTTCCATACGCTGACATGAAAGGAATAGCTTTTCACCTAAACCCTAATATACATTGATTGCCTTTATTAGGTTCAAACCTCGTGACATTCCCCTCATTTGGCGATGAATCAGTTAGTTGGTTTTGTAATTTGGTAATTCAATTCTTTTATTTATGCTCTTCTCTTAATCTAATTTCTTCAAATAATCAACACAACACATTTGTTTATTAATCAAATGATCGTTTATCTAATTAAATTGCAAATTTTAGAAAATCATCGTCCAAACCACAGGACATCATATTTACCGAATCTGGCTATTAGTCGTCCTCTAAGTCAGTCAAGTCGTGGAAAAATCTTTAAATTCATCAAAGTCAGGCCGCAATTCAGTCTCTCAAAGATTCAGGATAACAGCTGTCCAGCAGTGTCACCGTCCTCTCCGTCAGCATAACGTCAGGAAAAAGAAAGTTCACTCAAAGAAGGACTACTTAATTTGCTTTGTCTACCCACTTTTATAATGAAACTAACATCAAAATGTATCAAGAATGAGTTTTAGACAGTCCTGATTGATGGATTTGGGGTCACTCTGTAAAGTTCTCACATAGTCCGTTAGATTAAGTCATCGCACTTGCTGGTTCCGATTTCAAAGACAGTTCTTTGTCTTGTGGTCCTGGCAACTCTCCCAGTATGACCTTGGTTGGTACATCTTTCCTGGGGTCAGGACGAGGCCATTGTTGCTGGCGGTGGCGCAGGCGCACTTCACCCAAAACCTCGTGAGACTGTAGCAGTCACGTTGTGTGTCTCAGTCGGCCATCTTTACGAAGGTCCAAATGGTCAACTTAAGTAAAACAAACACAAAACGTAATTAAAATATTGAAATGGCTAATAAAATGTTAAACCCTCACTAATTCCCCTATGTGTAAGTAATTATCTAGCATAATAGCAACATTCAAAGCGTTTATATTCACCCAGTTATGTCATCTGGTGCAACTTACAATTACATCACAAAAGCAGCATCTATCATGCAATATTCTAATTTTCTACCATTAGTATGCGTACATATATTAGTATACAATTAGTTTAGCCATGCAAAAATGCAAATCCCACATGTAATTCTTTTGTTAATATAATTGGTGAGTTATCACTTCAAACGGATTAATAATATTACCATTAATTGATTATTCGGATTAATATAAACATGCAGAATGGCGGGGGAATACAAAATGTTGTACTACCCGCTCCAGCAAAGGTACGTTATCTTAGAGGGACAACTGGATGGGGCCCCCCTCACTTTAGTGGCCCTGTATGTGTCCAATTCCAACCAGACAGAGTTTTTAGATAGTCTTCTTCATGACACACTCAGCCCTGGGATCGGGGGGGTGAATTTAAATGTGTGCTCGATTTGCAATCTGATTGCTCCACCCCACCACTGCATGCGGCGGCCAGCGTCTGCACTACACAACACTTTAGCCAATGGCCGACGCATATGCATGTGCATGATGCATGGCGCCTGGGATATCCACAGGCAGTGAATATTTGTTTTCTTCTGCAATGCATGATTTTCATACCAGGATAGACCTTTATTTTATGTACAACTTCTGTTGCCTTCCCTGTTGTCTATTCTGACTATTTGGCAAGATCTCGGTCGGACCACTGCCCCACACTTATTACACTGAGTTGGGGCAGACATCGCCCGCTATTCCTACTTGGAGGCTCCAGGTCGATGCACTCTCTGATCCCCCTTTCCAAGAGGACCTGCCTCTCTTCCTTACTGATTATTGTATGGAGAAACGGGGCTCTACTTTGACTGGAGCCTGAGAATAGGATGCATGTAAGGTTGTGGCCCGCAGCCATTGTATGGCCACTTCTTGGGGTATCCATCGCCGCTTAAAAGAAGAATCTGTGTCCCTTGAACATGATCGTTGCCAAACAGAAATACAAGTTGCCAACCGGATGGCATCGCCCACACGGCTAGCGCAGCGGAGCAAGGCAAAGACTACACTGAGTCATCATGATTACCGCAAGCATCTGGCCCTTCATCATGCCCAGGGCGATCACTCCGGTAGACTACTGGCTTGGCTCGCTCGCAAGGAACATGAACACATTCCAATTGTGGCACTACGCAACCTTGACGGGGCACTTGTCCCTTCCAAACAGCCATTAATGCAGCCTTCTGTGATTACTATTGCATGCTGTATGAGGCACCTGCCTCTCAATTTTCGGTCATTATACCCAGGGTTTTAGCTCACCTCCCCCTTCCTAAACTTAATCCTTAGCAACGGGCTGACCTCGATGAACCCCTCCAGCCGGAAGAAATTTGTACTGCCATCTCTCAGATCGCCCAGAACAAGACCCTGGGCACGAATGGCCCTCTGATAGAGTAGTACGCCAATTTCCCTACACAAACTGCTCCACACGTATTTGCCATGTTTAATGAAGCAATGAATCGTGGCGAATTCCTGTACTCTCTCAGGGAAGCTATAATTGTGGTGGGGGCCAAACCGAGCCCCAACCCGCTGAATGTCAGATCGTACTGCCCCCTTCTCGCTGTTGAACCTAGACGGTAACATTTTGGGCAAAATGTTTGTGAATCGCTTGCTCCCATCGTTCATGTGCTTGTGCATGATGATCAGTCCGGTTTTATACCGGGTCTCAGCAATATTATTATTGTACAGAGACTATTGAGCCTTATGAACGCCACCCCTCCACCAACTGCTTACAACTGAGTGGCTGTGTCATTAAACACTGAAAAGGCCTTTGACTCCCTAAGGTGGGATTACCTTTTCTCAATCTTCGCTGCCATGGGATTCGGAGAGGGGTTTACGGGCTGGGGATGTACCCTGTACGTGTCCCCAACTGCTAGAGTGAAGACTGGCCAAGAGATATCAGACAAGTTTCAGATACAACAAGGGAGCCGTCAAGGCTGTCTGCTCTCACCACTAATGTTTGCACTTGCAATGGAACCCCTTGCTTGGCGCCTGCGGGCATGGCACAGATATTGGGTGTTCCGGAACTGGGATCCCACCATGTCATCTCGCTGTACGCAGATGATTTATCTGCACGTCGTGGAGGCTGCCCTATCCAACCTCATTCACCTGTTGGATGAATTTGGAGAAGCACCAGGCTTACGAGTGAACTGGGCAAAATCCTGTATATTTCTGCTGGCACCGCGACCATTTCTGTGTAGCACTGAGAACACAAACATGCACCTTTAATGGTGCTATGACTCCTTTAAGTACCTGGGGTCCAGATCTACCACGAACTGGGAGACCTCCGAGAGGGCAACCTTGATAAGGTGGTTGGCTCTATCCACCGCTCACTGCCCACGTCCCCTCTGGGTTGAGTGGCCATCTCCAAGATGTTGGTGTTGCCGAGATTGCTATACTTTTTGCAGCCCTGCCGGTTGTATTGCTGCAGAGCATCTTACTGATGCTTAACAGCTTGCTCCTTAATTGATGGGGAAGGCAGACAGTCGTCGCGTAGCACTACCCACGATCCAGTGACCACTCTCAAAGGGCAGAATCCAGGCCCCTAATTTTGAGCTGTATTACGTGGTGGCGCAACTACAGTGGACAATGGCTAGACTGTGCACTGATACCTGCCCAGAGCTACCCTTTATATGAACAGGGCTCGATAGACTAGGGATTTGCACATGGCTATCAGACCCCACCATCCGCTCCCAACAAGAAACATTTCAGATGATGGTGGCCCGCTGTTGCTGGCCAAGGTATGTACATTAAGAAGACCACCCTCTTCCATACTTGCCGGCGATTGCTGTCTGGGACATGTCGCCACTATGCTCCAGGCTCCGGCAGACAGATAATGACCTTTGGAAAGAGGCGGGCAAAGATCAAGTGGGAGACCTCTACCTGGATGATGTTGGCAAGTCATTCCTGGATGTCATGGACAGGGTACCTGCCGGTCAATTCATAACCTATTGCAACATAAAACATGCAATGAGGACCGCTTGGGGTGGCAGGGATGCGGAACCATCCACCGCCGTGGTGCTTCATGCACTATTATCTTCTGGCGGCATACAACATGCCTTTAATACCCACGGCGTTGCACATGGCTTTATCGAACCACGCAATGAAAGAACGCACCAGATGGGACACAGTGCTGCAGCAACCTTTGACGGATGGGGTCTAATCTTGGTCTTTATAGTCAGTCAAGGGTGTGTCTTGCAGCCCCAGGTTTAGACTCACACAGTTTAAATATGTGCACGAAAACTATATAGCCCCTCACCACATTAAAATATGTTTCCTGCACTTGCCCCTGTCTTCCCTCGTTGTGGCCTGCTGGAAGTGAGATTATATCATATATTTTGGGACTGCCCAGTGTTGCAAACAGCATGGTACATGACAGTTGCGGTTGTGACGGAACTGACAACACACTCCCTTCCTCTTGCACCTTCCTCCTGCCTGCTGGGATGGCGCCCTCGTAGAAAGTGAGACAAGCACTTACACAGGTGCGTCGACCTTACATTTGCCCTATTTAAATGTCAGGTGGCCTTGGTCTGGAAGTCCCCTGCACCGCCAGACATCCAACGTTGGATGCGCAACCTCTTGACAAGGACACATGCAGAAGCTCACAGTCTTTGTGAACTCCAGGGATGCGGGATTCTCTGCACCGGTAGCGAATGCTGGGAGATCTTTCTACTTAATATGGAAGCTAAAACAAAAAAATGAACCCACAATTCGCTGACCCAACGAACAGATGACAACTAGGTCTTCTCCTAAAATGGTCCAGCGTTCACGATTGCCCTCTCATGGTGACATTGCACTACCCCTTGCACTGGCTGGAGGTCAGTTCCTCTATCCCCACCCTCAACTGGATGCCATATACATAAGCACTACATGTACCTCACGACTACATGAGTGCTTGCCTGGGGCGCTCACTCATCTTCTTCCCTCCCCTCTTTAAAGCTGAACCTCCTATTGCCTCCACGTTGTCTCAGGAGCACATTCTCTCTTTTTTATAGTTATGTGTTCTATCTACACTGTTGGTATCTCTCATTTTTTCATTGATAGCAGCCACTGGGATACCGCAGATAATGCCATTTGATATATACCCTATGTATGCACTGTCAGTTCTGGCAGATCTCTGCCTGCTGCGCTGTATGTAACAGCTTACTTGGCATTTGCATAAAATCTAATAAACATATTCTAAAATTTTTAAAAAGGTGAACATTTGAATGAAGATCCAGCCCCCGTTCTCTTTCCTGAGACTACCAACAAGTCCCTCTTTTCAGCGATTAATTTGAGCCAGTGGTAACTGGCACTTATTTCTACTCATTCAACAATTATCGCGAGCAAGAGAGAGAAAACACTCAAAGAGGAGGAAGAGAAAGACAGACAAACTGACTCAACAGGAACCTGCGAGACAGATATTAACGGGTAACAAATGCCTCAACAACTCCTTCCACGTACCCAAGAGAAACCTCCAATCCGCCGACTGTCCTCACCGAAACCCCGCGCATCTGCAGAGCCAGAACAGGTGGAAGAGCCTTCTCCTACATTGTGGTCAAGATCCGGAAGGAGCTCCCGATCGACATAAGACGCGTCCCCTCCCTGAATGTCTTCAGGAAGACAATCAAGACCTGGCTCTTCGACTGAATGGAGTTGCTTAACCCCCTCCCCCCAGAGTGTTGAGACCCTCACTTGTGAGTAGCTCGCTTTACAACCCCCTGATTTATTGATAGTGTCTAGTGGCGGGTTAGAGAAGTGCAGATTTGGTAATCGGCGTGATAAGAATCAGGAAAATCATTGATGCTGCTGTGATCGATTGGTCGGATGCAGGCAGATGTAAGTGTTCCTAATTGCACTTGATGGTGAGAAAGCTTTCGATGGGTTGGAATGGCCATTCGTGTATCTAGTACAATCTAAATTGTTTACTCCGAAATAATTTATTAACTTGATCCAGGTGTTATACATCTCTCCAAGGTCAGGTTAATGAATCGATGGCCATTTATCATCATCATCATTTAACATTACACAGAATGAGAAAGGATTGTCAGTTGTTACCTTTTCTTGATGACTTTTTCATGGAACTGTCTGAAGCCACTGTACTCCAAACAACCCCAAAACAACTTATGGCCTTGTCACAGTTGAATCACAAGTCACAGAATTTGCTGACAATGTTTTAAATCACACCTTGGAACACTTGGTTGCCCTACCAGTTAATGAGATGATGGTCAACCATTCTAAATTTACATTGAAAATTGACTAAGTCTCAAATGTTACTCATTGGCAATAATCAATCTTGTGATACCCTTTAGCAATTAGTATGTCTACATCAGCCTTAGGAAGTATGAACTACTCCTCAGGAATCCATATGCGCCATAAACAGTTTATCATTTCTCTACTCAGTAGGATTAATTATTCATATTAGGATCATATTATTGTTCCTTTTTTTAACAAATCCACAATTTAGGTACATGTTTTTCACCCACGTTGCGCTCATTTTTTTTCTAAACTCACTGTGATTCTTTCATTTGAGGGCACTGGAAACCATGTGGGGCGATATATATATATATGATGTAATTTTTGTTGCTGCCGTGATTTAGAAAGTTTTGTTTTAATGTAAAGTTATTTTTTCAGTTAACTTCTAGGAGTTTTTGTTTTTTAATAGGAAGCAATATTTTATTACCCAAAGTAAAGCCAACCCTAAACCTGTGGCCAGCCTCCTGCATCCATCGCCCACCCTCCACACCCGTGGGCAGCCAACCCTCTGCTTTCCTGCCCATCCCCCCCTTTATTCATGATCCCACAAAACTGTGCTTTTTGTGATTTAGTGTAAGTCCATTAAGTCGTATTTGAAAAACTCAAGGTTCAATAATATTGTATATGTATATCTAGACAGTTGGGTTTGTGAGAGTTATGTGAGAGTCCCGCAGTTGTGCAGAACCAAAAATAGAGCAATCTGATTGGTCTAGAGGACTTTTTTCCCAATTGGCTGTCTCGTGGGAGCAGGAGGCTCCCGCTAGTCTCATGGGGGCTTGCACAGTAAATGGCTGGCTGCAACATGAAGAGAAATGTTACAGCTGCCCTTTCAGGACACAGGGACCCGGACTGTGATGGCAAAACAATCCGAGCTTGGCAGATTTGTGACTCTGCAGTCAGATTTGTGACTCCTCAATGGACGATAGGAGAGAAAGCTCCCAATAGTATCTCACTTTCCACAAATCCTCTAGAGATTCAAATTTGTGGAAGTGCCGAGGACTAATATTCCAGATATCTTTAAAATGTGGAATCTTCATACAGGCACATTTTTTAAACAGTAACTTTTAAAACACTACTAAACAGATTTACACCAAACTAAGCGAAGCTTGAGTAAAGTCCTTCCTACCAGCCAAGTTAACGAGTCATTATGACCTGATGTGGTCTAGGTGCTATTGCAGACTAATGGTCTGGTCTCATGTGATCAGATCATCATATATTAAAATTCAAACCTGCTGGTTCCCTATTTTGTAGGTATTGAACTTGGCCCTCTCTTCGAAGTTACCCGCAAATGTTTTGCTTTCCTCCTCCTATTTTGGCTGAATTTGTTTTTGCTGGCCGTAGGACTCTGTGCACTTTACTACTTCTAACCAGTACGAAAGTGTGTGCTCTCTCCTCTACAAATGATATTATTTTCTTATCCCCAATTGGCTTATTTAGTTTACTTATAAGTCCCTAGTAAAGTGGTATTACATGTACCCAGGGTCTGTAAATTAAATGCTACTAATGGGCCTGCTTCAAAAAGAACAATTGATGGACAGAATGCAGAACAATATCATACATTCACCCCAGTACAGAGATCAGGGCCTAAATCCATCGTTTTTTTTGCTCCCCATGCCATTCCAGTTTGAACCCATCCATGTGCAAATCAGTCTTGACCCTGCGCCAAATGGGAACAGTCCAGCCCGAAGTGCCAGGCCAGGTCCTCTGGGCTGGAAACAAACATCCTCATCAGCCAGGATAGCTTGACTCCAGAATGACCGTGCTGGAGTTCAGAAAGTGAATGAGCAATAAAGGTGCCTTTACATTTTGTTTAATCTTGTCAAATTTGCTATTTGCTATGTGTTCAAAGAGGGAAGTCAAAATGCCAGGCTAAGTCTTCGGACAAATTGCTGCTTATTATTTAAGAAGGGAGGTTGGGTTTTTAGGTCTCGCCTGACCCAGCGCATGCGCTGTCTGGCAAGACTTATTGAGAGGGTTCCAAAAAGTGCTACCAGGCCAGCCTAGAGCTACAGTGTATGTGCACGGGCGCGCGCACCGCGCTTTGCCGCGATTACTTTCACTTTCGCGGCCGCTTTGATGTTTGATCGCGATCACTTTCACGGCCGCTTGGCATGGCCAATAGGTCTCGCTTTTGGGAACTTATAAGTATTTAGTTATGCAACTGTTGCATGGCTAAATACTTATAAGGTCCCAAAGGCGAGACCTATTGGCTATGCCAATGCTTGTTACTTTTGTTTCTCTGACTGTAAAGTTAGCAGATTTTGTCAAGTGAGCTATGCGACAATCTGACTAAGTACAATGAGTGTGAATTCAAAGCCTGTAGGATGTCATTTTTTCTCATATACAACAAAATACAAATGCCTGTAAATTAACTGTGCAAATATTTCAGAATATGTCAGAGGGTAGGAAAGCACAAATGAAGCTTTTTTTATTGTAATCGCGAAATGTGATAGAAACAAATATTTGAATAGGATCAAAACAAATAAATACACTTGGTAATGTGCAGATGAAATATTTGCAGAAACCTGATTTTGACACATTATCATTGTGTGGCCATTACAATATAAAATATGTTGTCCGTTGAGGACAGTGTGCGAGAACACTATGCTTTAGAAATAGATTTGGAACATCACCACTAACTACATACTACATGTAACATTTGCCCTGTTTCCACCGCGGTCTGGAGAAGCCCCCCGAGATCCGGGGGGCCCATCAGCACAAACACAAACTGGCTCTGAGCTGAGAGCTTCTGATTATGGGACTGGGTTGGGCAGTGGTAGAAGTGGGAGGGATCGGCAGGGCATGGTGTTCCCCTACTTCTTTATTTTAATGGATTTCGTTCCCCTACTTTTTTATTTTAAATTCACGTCCCAGGACGGCAGAAATAGCCATGGCCTATAGATAAGGCTCGGCGTTCCTGGCCGTTGGGGAAGAGAAGCAAAAGGCCTGTCTCTTCCTTCCTGCCCAGTGAAGACACGTGCAGTGTCCATTTCTCCTGCTCTGCATTGTCAGCTGCCCCCCTGCCTCTTTCTTACTTTTCCTCCCTCTGTTTCTATCTTGCTCCTCATCACCTACTGAAAACCGTGACTTCAAGATACAGTTATTACACCCTCTTTCCTCTCCTTTCTTTTATTTGTTCCTCTGTGAAATGGATGCAAAAAACTTAAAACACTTTTGCTGGAAATGTCTCTTTTTTGGACATGTTTCTATTCCAAAGTGCAGCCTAGGGACGGAGAGAAAAAAAAAGTTTAAAATGTGAAAAATAACAAAATAAAGAAAGATAGAGTGGTCGCAAAGTGGCCAGATTGGTTTTATTCACACCCAAACACATTAGCGCCACTTTACAGGGTTTGCCAGTGAAGCGCTACTTTTGTTTTCTTTTCTTTCTTTGAACATTGTTTTCCCTGGGTGGGGAAATGCACCATTGCTGGAGGTACTGTGCAATATATGCTTGATGGGTGGATTGGAAAACAAATTGTGTACCGCGCGGCTCTGTGTTCAGGGATGTAGCCTTTTTAAACCATACTGCTTACGTATTGTAAGGATATAAGCAATGGACATTGAAACTGGTCCCTTCTGGGCCCTGTAGACATGTCCTTAACTTTTTAAGGCAAAACACTCATTAATTTCTGAATAATGAATGTAAAACCATTTAGGTAACCATGTTGTTTCTGCTTACATTTCACATGGTTTACTTAATCTTGCATTCCCTAGAGTGTTTGCTTTTTCCAGGATGCTATTGCTTTTTTTGTTTCAGGCAGTATATTTCTCTTGTGTAGTACCGAATTTGAACTGAATTGCGTCCAGGGGTTTATAGCGGGGCGAAATTGGGTTGTAGCGGAAGGCAGTGCGAGTTTCTCTCAGTGGGGCAGTATGGTGTTCAGAGGGGGAGAGGATGCTGGGGAGCCAGGTTTAGCCTTCATGACCAGTCCCCCAGACCACTCTCCTGCCCTGGTGTCTTAGCACCAGCCGGGGGACCCTAGCGGTGGCAAGTGTGGGTTAATCTTGAAGGCCTGTCCACCACAACCCATACTGAAGTTCAGCACCAGTCTTGCGGGCAGGCCTATGAAGCAGCACACCCTAAAGCGACAGTAACTCTGTCACTGAGGTCACAGGACCCTTGAGCAGGGCAGCTCTAGAGCAGTGCGACCAGTGCGATCACACCGGTGGACGACTTCGGGTGGGGGTGTAATTTCTTAAAGTACATTATGTTTCTAAAAGCCCTTGCCGCCTCCTTCCTGGCCTCCAGCAATTTTCGGCAACAATAAAAATGTCATGATAACTCCGGTGATCAATGTTCTTCCTACAAGGAGATGGAGTTTTGTCAAGTGGAAGTTTTGACTTATGGAAAGGTAGTGGAGAGAGTTTAATGTGCCTGCTGCAAAGAACATGTACCATGCAAATTACAAAGTGCACATAAAGTAAATAGGTCAGTGGGCTACTGCTTTTGTCAGTGAGATCCTTGTTACTTTATAAGCCAAAATCCTAACATAGAACAGTGAGCTATTAACTGCAATCTAAGAGCTGTAAACAAACTGCGAGGTATACATTAGAGTGTTATGTTTTTTCCCCAGTCTTTGATTATCCTGATGTTGCAAAAAGGGTTCATTTGGATAGCAATCAATTCTGGTTTTTAAAGAGATCCCCTAACCACGGATTACGTTTTAAATTCAGAGTTTGTGTTTCTCCAGACCTATCACTATTAAACTATACTGACTACTAGTATGGTTGTAATGTGACTCTTCCACCTTGTAGTCTCCTTTGTGTTATTTAACATTTCCAATACCGTGATTTACACATGTATGATTGATTGTCTCTGTGTAATGTGAATGATGTAAAGTGCTGTGACACCCTACACTGGTATCAGTGGCACTGTAAATCAAATTAAATGCATCTGAGCGAGAGTGTGGGTATGGAGACTTGAGGGACACTGTTAAAGGGTGTTAGTGAGGGAATCTGTGGCAGAGGGAGTCATTGGGGGGGCACAGAGGTCCACCAGCGATAAAGCCATCCCTGCCCTTGAGGCCAGTCGGCCTCACCCTTTGGTTTCTCCATTGGCCTTGTTTTAGCAGTAGTAGCTGCTACTTACCAGGGGCCTGCAATACAGGATTTGCACGCACGCAAACTAAGTTTACAAACTTCTCGGTCCCCCTGCTTCATGCACAAGCCCTTTTACCATGTGAACCTGCTTTGGGGCCAGTAGAATTATGCCGCAATAGAGGACAACATTATGCCTCAGTGTTAACTAAATTATGCAGCAAAAAAGACTGCAGCGTAATGCAGTATATTTTCTGATACTTTATTTTGACATTTTGACACATGCTAACAATCTTTGCAAAGATTTTGCCTTATTAGTATCAGTGTAACACACAAATGCAGCAGTGAGAAAGGTGATCAGTCAACCTTTGCAAATGGCTGTCCACTTTGGAGAAACACAAGTCACATTTTTTAGTAACTTTTAATGTGTTTGAGCTACAAACAATTTATTAGTTAAAATCGTCAAATTATGCAGCAGATGATGCATTATGTGGTTAACATTGCAGAGCCATAATTATATAGAAAATATTTGCAAACTAGGATATTTTGCATTCATGTTTGAACTGCTCTTGTGGAAAAAGGGAGAAGTCCTGATGACAGAAACTCCATGGCTCTGAGACAAATGGGTGGGATTCCACTTTTAAGCGTATTTGGGACATTCTGTGATTTAAAACCTATCCCATTTTGTGAATGCATTTTAATGTCAATAACTCATTAAACCTTAAATAAACATGCATCCATGGGTTTAATTAAATAACGCAATAATCTGTAACTGGGTAGTGAAATGCCAAACAAATACTAAAAATAAGAATGATTTGCTCTTTTTGGCCACACCTCTGCCTACTGACCCAGTCCTCAGGTTATTCCCGCCCTCTGATTCTCCACCCACAGTTCCCCTACTTTTTTCCCCCACTGCGACCACTGGTTTTGGGGGACAGGGACAACTAGTTTAAATATTAGCAGCATGCATATAGTACCACTGACACCGTCACCAAAAGACACACAATTGATGGACGGAATGCAGAACAAATCAAAACATTCACCCCCAGTCAAGAGATCTGGGTTAAATCCATCGTTCTTTTGCTCACCATGCCACCCCAGTTTAGACCTGGCCATATACAAATCAGTCTTGACCCTGTGCCTCATGAGAACAGTCCAGCCCGAACTGACAAGCTAGGTCCTTCCTGGACTGGGAACAAGTATCCTAGGACCGGTTTCGGGGTTTCTCCCCTCTTCAGCCAGGATAGCTTGATTCCAGTGGCACAGTGAGCCCAGGACCCATGTCTGGGTATACCTGGCACGCACTTAGGGCGAGAAAGCAAAAGACACACAATTGATGGACGGAATGCAGAACAAATCAAAACATTCACCACCAGTCAAGAGATCTGGGTTAAATCCATCGTTCTTTTGCTCACCATGCCTGGTTTGGCAGTTCGGGCTGGAGTGTTCCCATTAGGCACAGGGTCAAGACTGATTTGCATATGGCTGGGTTCAAACTGGAATGGCATGGTGAGCAAAAAAACGATGGATTTAGGCCCAGATCTCTGTACTGGGGTGAATGCATGACATTGTTCTGCATTCTGTCCATCAACTGTTGTTTTTGCAACTGACACTGTCACGGCACGCTCTGCGCACAGTCTCTGCACATTTTAATAATTGCCCGCAGCTGTGCCTGCGCACCGCACTTGCTGTGTATGGCCATGGGCGGCAGGCCATTATTAATTTAATATGCCCCTTAGAGACAGGCGTTCAGCTCTCGTGGCCGCAGTGCCACATGATCACATTTGTGCACGGCACGCACCACTGCTGCGCGGTGACCACCATGCACTGTGGTCTTCAGGGTGGGGCACCGTGCAGTATAAAATGCAGGTGTGATGAGACCAATTGCAGCCTGCAATGTGTGAGTACTACTACCCCCACCAAGGTGCAGTATATTTTCACCCGGTCACTACCAGTAGACCCAATGACTAGTGCAGGTTATCTGTGAGTGTACCAGGGTATTATTGATGCCTCATTCCCCGCCCCTCCCCCCACTATCATAAAAACATAGTGTCACAGGCTGCTTTTCCTGTGCAGTGCCCAGTTACTGGCCACGGGGCAGAAAAGTGCAGCAGGTGCTGCAGGGAGAGGCCAAGGCTGATAGGTTGTACTGCAGACATTCAGATACATTTAAGACGTGCGCTCCAGGCTTCCAGGGCACCCCCTGATGGAGTCACCTCTGTTCTGATGAGTCAAAGCTGCTTTCCCTGATTACCTTGAATAATTCTTAATCATTTAGTTTTAAATACCATGTTCCTTGAATTTATTCCTAATGTGGGTGATGTGTGAGATTCTCTTACAGGCATTTTGCAGAGAAATGTTGTCTTTATGTTTCATGCAACATCCATAAATGTTTCTTTTACATCAAAACAGGATTTCACATAAGCCAAATAGGTGTCACCAAGATTATCTGCAGTAATATTAATTAGCTGCTGCTTTGTTACAATATTTAAAACACGGTCACTATCCCCGATTATCAGACGTACACACATTTAAGAATTTGGACTAGTGTGCCTCCGCACGGTATGTGACCTGGCCAAAGAGGGCATGAAATAGCTGAAATTGGATCATAAATTTAAATCTGTTCCAATCAGGGGCTCCCAAAATATGTTTTGCCCAGGTCTCCCAAAATTCTTAAGCTGTCCCTGCGGAGATTGTGTTTCATTCGGCCTGTCCTGTTAAAGGCCGAATATGGCGGCCATCTCTCGTGCCCTGACTGAGGGTTATGTTTACTGGGCATATCAGCTCGAATGGAGAATTCTTTTGTGGTGCAGGACTTTAGGTTTCCCATCCCAGCCTTTCAACAAATGTATTGAACTTTGCCTATGTTATTTATGGCGCTGTGTGAGGTTCTTTGTGTATTACCCTACTACCGCATTGTGCAAAGTGTCCCTGAGCTGTAGCTTGGTCGTTTTGTGTACACTGAGCATTCTTTGTCTAAAGATGCAATGTGTGGGCCATAAATATATTCTGTGTTTGCCTCTTTTTGTATTTTAATGTTGTTGTTCGTGATGTTCAGTCTTGCCAAAAATAAAACCTGCAGACAGCGACTGCTGTTGCGGTGTGTTGTTTGGCAGACCACTCACACTGTTCTTTTTAATGCCTCTGCATTGTGAGCTCGCCCACCCCCCTGCAGCCAAGATAAAGGCAAAACCGAACTCCAGGCATAACTAGCAGCTGCTGTTGATGTTTGTGGGGGTCTGTTGTCTCCTTGTAGAAAGGAAGCCTGCATGATACACAGGACCATCAACATATCCGTGATGAAGAAGAGCGTGGTCCAGTCTGCCGTCTGTGATATTCTCTATGTAACTATGCATAACTCTCCTTTCTCAGCCAGGATGTCAAGAGTGTACAACTAAAGGTTTTTATTCTTCCAGTGATTCCCATACCAAAGAAGTGTACTATTTAATGCATACCATACCTCTGCCTCAACACTGTAGGACCCCCTCACTATTCTTTACAGCTTCATATACCCTGCATTCTTCCTTAAATAAATGTATGCATGCGCTTTTACCATCATCTTCTCACACTGTTTTCTTGAACCCATGCATATACTTATGTATTTCTATTTAATTCATTGCTGAGTTTTTACTACTTCATAGTGCCGATTCATGGAATGGCTGTACACCATGTCAAGCCACTTATTTGCAGTGGGATAATTTTACTCTTTGACAAATCATAGTATTTGAGATGCCCCTGAATGAAGTGCTCACTAAGATATTTTTTCTGATGTTAGGGTGACTGTATTGTTGGAGCTCTCCCCTTTAAATTTGGAAACATGTCTGCATTATGCTGGCTTTCCTATGCTGACTGAGAGCCCCTTGCTTCTCAGATTCTATTAATACACCACCTTTATGTGAGCAAACAAAACTAAAAACGAAAATTGTCATCAATGCATTGGTGCAGGTCACAATATTGCTGAGATGTATTCCCTCAGGTTCACCTGCAAGTGTTACAAAAACTTTCATGCACGACAACCTTGCCGCAAACCCAAAGTACCTGAGAATTGGCAAGTATCATAGTGTTGGACTAATTTGTATCAAAACGGACCTCCTCTTTTCACTTCTGACACACAAACATGTCGCGAGGTTTTTTTTTAAACCATTTTTTTTAACAAAGTTTCTCTCATCCAGAAATTAATAACTATGGCTTTAGTTACCAAGTTTTTGAACTTCGCATCTTTTTAACAATGGCAAGATTATTCACCAGTCTCCAGTCATAAATCGCAATATTTGCACCACCGCCACCTTCAACCTTCTGAAAGGCCTTAAGTCAAACTCCGAGTCTCACATCTAACCTCCTCCTTCAACCTCACTCTGTAATTTCAACATCACGAACAACCACACTGCCAGTTACGATGTTGTTTGCGCTTGTCTGTAATATGTGTGCATTAAATCTTGTAATTAGCATTGTTTACACTACAGACATAAATACAAATAGACAAACATCTGCATCAATGCCCTGAAGCGTCCAAGCAGTTTTCATCCTTAGCCTCATTTGCCTGCCTGTTTATGTCCTGCTTACTAAAAAAGTCATGATGGTAGAAATGAAATTGCTTCCTCGTGTCACTTTAAATACCATAAAGTGGTTATTAGCTTGCACAACTCTTGACAGACGCAAATGTATGGCATGCAGCTACTT
Source organism: Triturus cristatus (assembly GCF_964204655.1). Lineage (NCBI taxonomy): Eukaryota > Metazoa > Chordata > Amphibia > Caudata > Salamandridae > Triturus > Triturus cristatus. The sequence continues at coordinate 492,515,374 of NC_140592.1, forward strand.
CACATCAGTTTATTCCTCTTGGAGCTGACAGGATACTGAGTTATATCTTGTGTACTCCTTGTGTATATTGAGAGTTGAGTCTGTGAAATTGCACGTTTGGGTTTGTCTTTCAAATTTTCCCCTTATTTTCTATCAATGTTAATTTTAATTCAGACCCTATGTAGTTGTTCTTTGTTCTTCAGCAATAAGCACTTCTTAAGACATTGGCATTGTTCTCATTGCTGTCTCAGTTAAATAGTCTGCTCTTCACAATAATGTTCAAATGCGGTAGCTTATATGTTTTTCTTTTTAAACCTTTTCATTGGCATTTTCTTTAATTAAGTACATCACATCAGTATTGGCGACAGTGACATAAGAAGATATCTCACATACATTTTACACCTTAACATGAGGCCAATTAACATTGTGGTGGAAAGCCTCCCGTACAGTTCCAGAATTGGTGATATTTTTAGGAGCAAGTGGTGAGGCAGTATCAGCGTTTGTGTAAGGCACTCTACGTTGTGTGTAGGGATGTGAGGCGTACTCTCTCTATTAGCACTATGTTGTAAGGGTAGTTTTGTGCCACTAGAAATATGAACTTAAACAAACCAGAGAGGCAAAACTGGAGTACACTGTGTGTTATGCGGTAGCTTATATGTTAAGAGTGTTTCTCACTGTCATATTAGAACTTAGAGCAAGACAATATAGAGGCATTTCATTAAATATTGAAGGTCTCATATCATAAAATGGCAGATTTTTGGGCGGAGGGGCAAAATGATAGGTGGTGAGCTGGGTGGGTGGCATGTACTTCGCAGGGGGGACCCTTCAAGTTTCATACGTCACTGACTACACCCTTACCACTCACCTGCGAAATACATTTGCTACACTTGTTCTTGGTGTGCGCTTGAATTATACACTATCAGTATGACTTCAGTGATGTAACATTGATGGCAGCACCCCCACTCTCAAATTTGTTCCAACATCACTGTCTAAATGATATGAGTGAGTGTAAATGGTGGGACTGACCATGCCTGAAAGGGATGAATGCCCTTGATGTAGATGACTATGACTGATTGGGTGACATTTTTGGCCGACATTTTTGGCCCCTCTAAAGGCACTCAAAATTTGAGATCATTGTTTTTGCTCATCATCCTTTTCATTGAGCTATACAACCAAACCAGTTTTGCACTAAACTCACTCATACACAATGATTAATTGTATGTATGCCTGGCACTTGGCACACATCTATCCCTTCACAGAGTTCCCATTTAATTTCTCATCAACAACATGAAAAATGTATGTTCAATTTTCCGAGCAAGGGTAGGCAACAACATATAGGAGGCTGGGGAACAGTGTCTGAATATTTGTCACCAGCGTTACTCTTTTTTTTTTACACACATTAAAGATTTCTCTATCTGTGGTATATTCCGGGAGGGGTCAGAAAAGATCAAGTCACATTAGTAACAAAAGGCATCTTTGCCAAGAATGGCAAAAACACTTTGACAGATCCTTTTTGGTGTTGCTTCATTTGTCCTGAACTCATGCTATTCGTGTATGGTGTGCCCTCTCAGGATAATGGACCCCATCCCCTTCCATCATACTGTTATTTATGACCATTGCCGACATGCAATGTTCTCATCTCTCTTCTCTTCTGAGATCGTGGGTGGCTCTGATCTTTGTTTGCATACATGCCCACTGTCTCCTCTCTTCTACCTCAACTTCCTGTGACTCCCATCTGTCCCAGCCTCAAGCTCCTTTTGTGAGAGGGTGTATGTGAGACATTGGGTCTGGGTGTATTACTGTGATGGCGCCTAATAGAGAGCAGTGTATGAAAGTATGAACAAATGTATGTGCAAGTTGGAGTGGGCAAGTGTGTATGAGTAAGGTTCTGTGTCATTGAGTAGAGGTGTATATGAAAAAGTGCATGTGTTTGTGTGACCATGTGTGAAGTAAATCTGAGAAAAGAGAGAGAGAGTTTGGGAACACTTTTTACTTGAATTGCTGGAACTGGCAATATATTGCCTTCTGTATACTCTTCAACACCCAGCAACACACTACTGAAATCTGAAAGTAGTTCATGACCACTCACCTGACCTGCTCTTTATCAAGGTAGCTTGGCTGACCTCCATGTCTGAACCAGCCCAGCTACAAGATCACCAGACAGGACAGACAGCACAAGTCTGGAGGCAAAACCACCTTCATCTTCAAGTACTCAATCAGCTGCACCACCATCGCAGACACCACCCCCAGCAACGTGGAGCACCTGATCTTCATGGTCCACATCACCACCAACTTCAACCTGAGCAGCATTCCTCATCTACCATCCACTGAGCCCACGCATCAGCTTCACCAATGCCATTATGGACTTTGCTGCATCCCTCACCCTCAACACAACCACCTTCAATCTCCTTGGAGACCATAACTTCCATTTTAAAGACTACACGACCTCCTTAAAGATCTGGGAAACCTCTGCCTCAAGCAAGTGGAAGGACCCACTCATGCTGCCTGACACCTACTGAATCCCATATTTACCACCTTCTGCAACATCATGGTAAACAAGCCCACTCTGATCACCCGAACCATCCAACCCCTCATCAAATTCACAGTTCTCAACTTACATCACCACAGAACCACCACCACCAAACCCGCCTGTGAGACTGGAACAAGTCTCAACAGCCTCCTTGATTCCATCTCTAAACTCAATGAACGGATCAGCCCCTGCTCTTAAATCCATGAAAATCGCAAGATCCAGTCTTCAAGTCAGCTGGTACACAGAGGCGCTCAGGACGACCAAGTTTAAGATCACAGCTAATTTCACCTTGAGTGGCACCCTCATCTATCAACCACCTGAATGATGCACCAGCTTCACCATTCCAAACTTCCTTGCACCACTCTTTCCACAAATCACGCACCTTCATCCTCAACTCACGCACCTCCATCCTAGACTCACGCACCTCCATCCTTGACTCACGCACCTCCATCCTCGACTCACGCACCTCCATCCTCGACTCACGCACCTTCATCCTCCTTGGAGACCTTAACTTCCAACTGGAAGATCATACCAGGCCACTCAAAGACCTGTGTAACCACGGTCTTACCCATGTGGAAGGAACCACTCATGTCACCAGATACCTACAGGACCCCACATTTACCACCTTCAGGGACATCACGGTAAACAAACCCACTACGATCACCTGAACCATCCACACCCTCGTAAATTCACCATTGCCATCTACCATTACCACAGAACCACAACAACCAGCCCAGCCCATGAGACTGGAATAAGATCTCAGCAGCCTCCTCGAATTCATCTCCATCCTCTATGACCAGATCACCACCTACCCTCAAATCCCACAAAATAAGATCAAGACAGTAAGCCAGCTGGTACAGTGAGGAGCTCAGGAGGACCACACGCCATTGCAAACAACTGAATTGCACATGGAGAATGAGCCAGAACAACTCAGACAGGAACACCAACAAATCTGCCCTCAGATTCTTCCACCAGCAGATGCTATCCAGCAAATGGTCCGTGCTTCCGACCACATAGATGCCAACCCCAACAGCAGCAAAGATCTTGACCATCACAAAATATTTCACTTAACAGCCATCTTCACCAGAATCACCCCCTCACAGGACCTGGTAGTACCTCTGCACCAAGCATTCATCTCCATGTTACCCCACCCAGCCAAAGTCCTAGAGACGTTGATCTACGTGCACCTAACCAACCACCTCAATGAACACCATTTCCCTGATGCCACTAAATCCATTTTTAGACCTAACCACAGTACGTAAAAATCCCTTATCGCCACACAGACAACACCTGTATGATCATTAATAGGGGAGAACTGTAGCTCTCTCATCCTCCTGGACCTCATCATGGCTTTTAACACAGTATTCCACCCCACCCTCATCCAGTGACTCCATGAAACTAGAATCGAAGGGCCCATACTCCACTGGATAGGCTTCTTCCTGACTGGTCGTATCTAATCAGTCACGCTGATCCTGTACTGCTTGTACAATGCAACCTCATCTGAGAAGTACCACAAGGCTCATTACTCAGCCTGACCCTCCTCAACACCTACATGAACCAGCTAGCCAGCAACATCCACACCCATGAAATTGACGTCCCATGCTAAACCAATTACACCCAGCTGATAATCTCTCTCTCTAGGACAAAATAACACTGGGGCCAAGTTCTCATCCTGCATGACTGAAGTTGCCTACTGGATGAAAACCAATGGTCTCAAACTGAACTCCAACAAGACAGAAGATGCGATTTTCTGCAGGAACTCCTTGTAATAGGACTTTACCTGGTAAGCGTCAGAAATCAGACCCATCGCCATGCCAAGAACCTTGGCATTATCATCAACAATCAACTGATCATATAGGCCCAAGTGAACGCTGTCATCGCCTCTTGCTTACACACCCTGAAGATGCTGAACAAAATCTTTAAATGGCTCTCCATCAGCAGCCTTAAAACTGCCACTCAAGCCCTCATCACAAGTGAACTAAACTGTGGGAGCACCCTCTATGCCGAAATCAGCATGCAACCTGACCAGGCATCTCTACTTAATACAGAACTCAGCAGTCAGTATCACACTCAACCTACCACACCACGTGCATATTATTACCCCTCACCTTCAGGAACTCCACTGACTTCCTATACACAAACGAGCTCTGTTAAAACTCCTGATGTACACCTTTAAAGCCCTACTCAACACAGTCCCAGACTATCTCAACGACACCATCACATTCCACAAACTCACCAGACACCTTTGCTCAGCCAGACCACCACTTCTTCACATCACACATCACACACACACAAAACCAAATCCAGGGGTAGGGATTCCTCCTTCATCGCTGCCAAAGCATGGAATGGCCTACTGCTACAAATCAGAGCCATCTCTGCAATTATCCTACTCTGCAAGAAGCTGAAGGCTTGGCTCTTCAAATAGACTTCCACTAGCCTAGCACTGGGCCAGGCCACGCTTGCCCCTGCTTCAGTGCGAGGATACCCTCCCAGATGACAGAAAGCTCCACAAATGCCTGTTTCATTACAAATTCTCTTTTGGGAGAGCACTTTAATCTTCCTCAAACATGATTGTTGTCTTCAGTCCACCTTTGAACAATATTACTTGCAGAAAGTATTTTTTTTTAAAAAGCACATCTACCTGTACTCCCTGAATACCAGAAATTAAATGTTGAAAATAAACTTCCAGCAAATGGTTTTTGGAGATTGTCTACGTGGTGAGGCAAAAGAGACTTTCTAACGCTTGGTGCTTGTAATACAGGAATCCCAGGTGCCCCTTGTGATATCTTTCATGGACTCCTATTACCTGGCTTTGCACCACTGAACATACTAGAGACACCGTGAAATAACAAACGAAAGATTACTGTGGGTAGAGCCCCTGTATTCTCCTGTGCTAATTGATAGTCTGGCTATCATTGCAAGATGGCAATGCAGACATTTGCATAAAAGGAATTAATGCCCTCCCATTACACCCAGTGGCCACTTCACCATGCAAGCGTTGCTATGGAAACACTGCTTTGGCACTGCAAGGCTATGTGATGGATCAGGCTACCTCCTGACCTGTGGTCTTTCTCTTAACATATACTCCTCCCTTTTTTTTACCCAGGAGACCTAAAGAAACAAGCAGTGCACACAAATTTAATAAGCTTCCCTTTTCTACTGTGATTGCACAGATATTCCATCTCACTATGACATGCCTGTGCTTCTGAACGGTGATTAAGGCCGGGGGCAGAGAGAGGTAAAATAACTATGCATGTGTATATGCGAATGCACCTGCTGCAGAGTTTTTTGTGCAATCTGCATGCCACAGGCTCCATTCCTAGCAAAATAGTAGGGACTGGGGTGGTAATGCACCTACTAAAGCAATGCATGTGTAACTTGGGCATCACAGGTTGAGTCAATGCTAAGACACGTGTAGCACCTAGAGGCAGTTCACATCAAACTGTTGCTTTATGCAACTACAGGCTTTCAGTCACTGGTGTCCAGAATTTGTGAAGGGTTTGTCTTGAAATGTGGTGAGCAGTTTCCAAGAAGCTTGGCAGGCCCTGCGCTTGCGCTTCTGTTACCATGACAAGAGGAGCGAGGGAATGTTCTATGAAAAGTGGCCCTGCCAGTGTTAGGAGTGGTGTTATGTTATGTTATGTTAGCCGAATTTGTATAGCGCACAGCTGCCCCAGCAAAGGGGTGTCCCGGCGCTTAGATCCTGTGTGTATAACCGACCAGCAAACCCTAATAGGGTGCTGCAGTGGGCTAATGTGCCTGCAGCACAGATTTAGGTACATCTGCAACTTTGACAGAATGAGGGACAGATGCACGGAGAAGACAAGTGAATCTGCAGAGCCGAAACGTCCCCAGTTATCGTTCTTTTAATCACTACGTTTTTAGAGAGCATCTGGCCCATCGGGGTAAAATGTTAACATCTTTTTTTTTTTATTTCAGTTGATTTTTATTAAGAATTTTGTTTTTTCTCCCCAAAACCCATGACATATAACATATAACATGACACATACATAAAACAATTAACAATTAACATGCACTCTGCATCACTTGTTGTTACAGGGTCGCCCACTTTGGCTATGTAGGTTAAGTTACAATTAGCCTATTTTGGCTATCTTCCTCCCAATGCACTCTTATGGGTCATAGAAAGCACCCAGAGGGACAGGGGGCCAGAGCAAGAGAGAGAGAGGATGGCATAGAATGAGAGTTAGCGTATTCACTATTGTCTGATGTGGGTTGCTATCCGGATAGTTCTACTGGTCCTATTCAGGGCGGATCTTAACATCTTTTAATTTAGACACAGTGCTGCCCAGCCCATCCCTTGAGGATATTTAATTGTATTTCCAGAATTGTGCTGTGCCATCTTAAACATTTTTGACTAGTGTTATCATTGCTATGATTGTTATTTTATTCTTTTAATGCATCGTTGTTAGACTTGACTGGATGTATTTTACTTGTACTGTATTATAATGTATTGCTCTTATGGTCTGTGGCCGAAAGAAAGTATGAAAATGAAAGTTTTGTCCAAAATCACACAGCGTATTTGGGTGTGGTGACTTGGAGCCATAACCTTAGTGAACAGTGACCAGGACTTGGTCTTTTGATTCTAGTCCATGAGCACAGCTAACTTTTGGGTTACAAATGTGTTACATTCATATAGTGCACCATAGTTCTCTTCTGTTGTTCCTGAGTGCTGGAGGAATATGGTATGGAAAGGGCCCCCTTAACATATATGGTCAGGGCCCCCTTAAGTTTAGTTGCATCACTGGTTAGTTGAGAGGTCAGCAAGATACAAATTAAACATTTGGGGCCACACACTTTGCTTGTTTCAAACTGTTCTTGGTTCAGCTTGCCAAGTAAGCTGATCAACTATTTTATTATTTAGTTAATGTATTTAGTTAGCTTCATTTCTATGTGTATGCTTAATTCTCCTTTGGTGCTTGCGACTCTAATAGAAGTTACTTTTAATAAAAACGATAATTTTCACCTGCCTTTTGGTGGTCTAAATAGCTGTTTCCAAAGCAGAGGAAACATATTTGGGAAAGGTGAAAGCAAGACGAAAGAGGTTCATATTTAAAGAGGATGACCATTTTTATTTAGCCCGGGGAGTTATGGGGCTAAAGGGCAGACGCACACATGGGCGCCTGCTCCCCAAGTCTGTTTATTCGTACCAACAGACAAATATTCTCATCTCTTTAGTATCTAATCCGTTTGGGCATGGTTCAACAACTTTAGTGTTTGAGCGCATACACTTCCCTGACGATTTCCGAGGCGCCCTCTCATTAGAGCCTGCACCTGGTTGAAAACAGTGCAGATGGGAGGTAGTTGAATGAAGCTGGGATAGCCTTGGTATACACCGACACCCTTAAACATGAGTAATGGGCAAACGGGATTGGCCTATAAATAAATCCTTATTTGCCATGTGTAGTCTAACTAATCACTAATAAAGCGGTATTTTCCAAATTGTACCACAAGGTGGCAGCACAGGCTACTGCAAGAGACATGTGCCGTCTCTACTGCGCCCTACATACCAGTAGAAGCTTATTTGCTAAAGTTAAATGTTCGATACTTCAGCCATGTTGACAAAGGTTTGCTTCAGAACGAATTAGGGAGATTTGATCGACATGGGGCAAGTGAGCCCGTTGTCTTTAGGGATATATATGTCCTTCATTTTATGTGGGCCGCTGTTGGATTTACCTGGCCCGATGCAGAGTGTCTAGGTGATTTAATGAAATGAAAAACCTAAGCCTTGCTGCGGGTTAGCCGTTTTCCTGGGTGTATGCAGAGCAACAGAAGGGCACTGCCCACTGCATCTGACTTTGTATCGAATGCCACCTGGTGTGTCTGATACCTACACCTGGATTCACTAAAAATCGGGAAGCGCAACGCTGCGTGTAAATACACATCACTGTATTATGTGAGTAATTGAAAAATGGTGCTGCATGCATCGTTTGAAATAAGAATCTCTCAGGCTGAAGTTGCTGTGTCAACGTGAGCATGGTGCTACAGCGCAGAGGCGACCGAGAGGGAACCTGTGAGCAGGGCTTTAAAATGAAATATGGAAGTGCAGGTATCTACTGTTTAAGGTACCTGCTTGCTATTGTGAAGTGCCGGCACTCTCCCATTTAATGTATTGCAGCAGTGCTGAGAAGTGCAGGTACTCTCCCCTTTAAAATAAAGAAGTGCAGGTACTCAGTACCTGACAGTACCAGCCTAACCAAAGCATTGTAAAGATTTTTACTCGAGGCGCTCGAGCCAGAAACAGTTCCTATGTACAGACAACCGCCTAATCGTAAACCGCATAAAATGTTACACGTGGAATTTCCATGTAATTATTCAGCTTGCCAATTGCTAGCACCTGGTTTCGTTTGACACTAGGGGCCAGATGTACGACCATTGGTAATTGCGACTCGCAAATTGCTACTGTGAAGTGCCATCACTCTCCCATGTAATTTATTGCAGCAGTGCTGAGAAGTGCAGGTACTCTCCCCTTTAAAATAAAGAAGTGCAGGTACTCAGTACTGGACAGTACCTGCCTAACCAAAGCATTGTAAAGATTTTTACTCGAGGCGCTCGAGCCAGAAACAGTTCCTATGTACAGACAACCGCCTAATCGTAAACCGCATAAAATGTTACACGTGGAATTTCCATGTAATTATTCAGCTTGCCAATTGCTAGCACCTGGCTTCGTTTGACACTAGGGGCCAGATGTACGACGATGGGCAATTGCGACTCGCAAATTGCTACTGTGAAGTGCCGTCACTCTCCCATGTAATTTATTGCAGCAGTGCTGAGAAGTGCAGGTACTCTCCCCTTTAAAATAAAGAAGTGCAGGTACTAAGTACCTGACAGTACCAGCCTAACCAAAGCATTGTAAAGATTTTTACTCGAGGCGCTCGAGCCAGAAACAGTTCCTATGTACAGACAACCGCCTAATCGTAAACCGCATAAAATGTTACACGTGGAATTTCCATGTAATTGTTCAGCTTGCCAATTGCTAGCACCTGGTTTCGTTTGACACTAGGGGCCAGATGTACGACCATTGGTAATTGCGACTCGCAAATTGCTACTGTGAAGTGCCGTCACTCTCCCATGTAATTTATTGCAGCAGTGCTGAGAAGTGCAGGTACTCTCCCCTTTAAAATAAAGAAGTGCAGGTACTCAGTACCTGACAGTACCAGCCTAACCAAAGCATTGTAAAGATTTTTACTCGAGGCGCTCGAGCCAGAAACAGTTCCTATGTACAGACAACCGCCTAATCGTAAACCGCATAAAATGTTACACGTGGAATTTCCATGTAATTATTCAGCTTGCCAATTGCTAGCACCTGGTTTCGTTTGACACTAGGGGCCAGATGTACGACCATTGGTAATTGCGACTCGCAAATTGCTACTGTGAAGTGCCGTCACTCTCCCATGTAATTTATTGCAGCAGTGCTGAGAAGTGCAGGTACTCTCCCCTTTAAAATAAAGAAGTGCAGGTACTCAGTACTGGACAGTACCTGCCTAACCGAAGCATTTTAAAGATTTTTACTCAAGGCGCTCGAGCCAGAAACAGTTCCTACGTACAGACAACCGCCTAATAGTAAACCGCATAAAATGTTACACGTGGAATTTCCATGTAATTATTCAGCTTGTCAATTGCTAGCGCCTGGTTTCGTTTGACACTAGGGGCCAGATGTACGACGATGGGCAATTGTGATTCGCAAATTGCGCCAAATTGCGAATCACAATTTTCAAGTTGCAATTGCCAATGCACAAGTGTCTGAGACACTGTTTGCGATTCCTAATGGGGTTGCAAATTGCATGCCTCATGCATAATAATGAGGCTGTCGCGATTTGCGACCCCATTGGGAATGGCTGGCACTCCCAGGGATGGTGGCCTGCTGGGGTCAGCACACCTCCATGTCTATGACTACTTTTAAATTTTAAATGAAGCAGTATATATATTTAAGGAAAACGGGATGCATTTAAAAAAAAAAATGAAATGTTTTTGTTTCATTTTTTAAGAGCAGGTAGTGGTCCCTGCGACCACTGCCTGCTCTGAAAACACACCAATTCACATAGGGGAAGCGGTTCACTGGGGACCCCTTCCCGTTAGCGAATGGTTTGGTAAACTGCAAGTGTTTTACGACCACAATTGCGCTCGCAAAACATTCTTACATAGAGTTCTGACTCGCTATTAGAAAGCGACGCCCTCGGAACGTCCCTTCCTAATAGCGAGTCACTAACGCTATTTTGCTGGCCACTATTTATTAAACGACTCGCAAAATAGGGTTAGTACAGGGCCCACAGGTTTTTTTGCATGCGCAAAACGGGTCTTAAACCCATTTGCGCATGCAAAAATCCATCGTACACCTGGCTCTAGAGTGCGACTCAAAGCTGGGTCGCACTGCTTTAGTTTTACCTGCCTTTGTGTGGATTCACAATGGCTTTCGTTGTTCCTGCCTTGTCACGCCCATTTCCCATAGGTTGTTCAGTGTAGTGTGTCATAATACAACGCCTTTTCCTGACTGCTCTCTCATCTTTGACGCCACATTCCTCTGGTGGTGACGCTGCTGTTTGCGCCGCTTTACACCACACAGCACTTCCTTGCATTGTGCAAGTGCACAAGCTAAAATTAGATACACTGGACCCATGCTTTTAATGACTCTGCCCAGAGATCTCTCTGGGGGCTTGACCTTGCGTTGTTGCGGCTTGTTACCAGTAGAATGATCTGCCAATCAATACGTCTCACAAGGTGTCCCTTACGTTTGGTGATGAAGTGCCCCCGGTAGCCCTTGCTCGGCCACCTGCTTATTGATATCCGCCACTGTCCCTTTAGTCTCCAGAGTGACAGCTCCAGAAACTTCTACGGCCATCAGCCAATGCACCCGCGTTTGTCCGGGCATTAAGTGGAAGCTTTTTCAGTATAATATACAAGTCATAGTTGCTGCTTATTTATCTCATGCAACTAACAACCATTGACAAAGCCAATAGTCCTGACTTGTTGTAGGTATGATGTTATTTGTATCATATCTGGATGCAATGACAAACAGCAAAATACAAGTACGGCGTCACACTATGCCAAGCACAGATTTTTTAGTTTACATGTTTTAAGCGACGCCGTTCATTCCATTGGCCACACCCCTATGAGAGACCCCCCCCCCTCCCCCCTGTTTTTGTATCCCACTTGAAGCACTGCTATTACTTTTAAGGCCCACTTGATGACTCACCTCTTCAAAGAAATCATTCTGACCGTCCTCTTTCGGTTAGAGCAGCTGCCGCGCTTTACAAAAATATGATTAATGCATTAATTCATTCACTCATAGATGCTATGAGCCCTGGTGCAAACAAAGAAAATGGCTCCTCTGACTGATGCTAGACTAGTAAAATAATACAATTTTCAGGGTTCAATGGGCTCCTGAGGGCTCAGCGTCCCGGTGCCACTTCACCCGCTGCACCCATTGTATCCATGCCCCTGTTCATTTATAAATTCCTCGGTAATCCGATGCTGGGTGCAAATCAGAGTTAGTGCCTAAATTAGGAATGTAATTACTCACAGACTTAATAGTTTTAATAGTACACATTTTCCAAGTGATAACTTAAGCATTGTCTGTGAGGGTCGCAGCTCGAAATGTGTGTGTGTGTGTGTGTGGGGGGGGGGGGGGGGGGTGCAGTAATAACATGATGATCATTATTCCAACCCGCGGAACTCGGAATAGGGAATACAAATCACTATGTGCTTTTAAACATTTTCTACCTGTGTTACTGCACCTCGATTCCAGAGGCGCCATGATAAGGGCTTAAGGGCAATATTTTAAACGTGGTGCTCTACGTTTCCTCTCACGTATTCCCTGTTGCCTTCAATTTCACTTTCTTCAAAGAGAGTATTAATCGCGTTATAAAAGCTGTAGTAGACTGCGCAAATAGTTACTAAGTTTAGTAGGAATAACCGGCAGAGAAACAGTTACACTTTTTTTGCAGATTTGCACAGCACGAACTCTACCTGAAGGTATTGGCGCGCTTTTCATGAGCACCGGTTACGTTACGCAAGGGCACGTTCACATTTATAGTAGACATGAACGAATTAAGTGATTTTGCCCAGAATCACAGGATGCTGAGCCGACGCTGAGACTCAAACCTGGTTCCCGAGCTCTATAGTCAGCGCCTCTGGCCATTATGCAACAAATTGTACATTTTCTGACAAAAAATTCAGTTACCGCATCCTGGACACAGTTCACTGATTTTGGTTGGGACTCTTAGGGGCATATTTGCAAGCCTTTTTCGGCACCGCAGCCTCACTTTTATTGACGCTCCGGTGGCGCTGTGTGCTGGCCCATATTTACAAGGCTACGCAAAGACACTTTGCGTGGCTTTACACGGCCTTGTAAATATGGCCCTCTTTCACACAGTACATGGTGTTTCCTGAGTGTTGCTCTGGGTGTTCCCAAGCAACACCCATGTTTTTTTGACACAGCCACAGATTTACAAGGATTCGTAAAACTGAGGCAGCGTCAGAAGCTAACGCCTTTCCAGGGGTGACGTTAAAGTGGCGCAACGAGGAGAAATACTTTTATTTCTCCTCGTTTCTTGCTCTCTGTGTGCTGCATAATGCAGCATACATAGAATGAGCAGGAAGGTCTCCCTTTTTGCATAAACACAATCACCCTTGCAACGCAGGCACCCTTGCACCAGAGGCACCATGGTGCAAGGGTGTCTGCATTGGTGCACAGCTGCTGCTAGTGGGCAGGCTGCAGGGGAGAGCACTCGAGTGAGCTGTCTCTAATTTCTTTATAACAGGTGACTTCTGAGGCACCCAATCGTCTATTATAAAGATATGACGTAGCTGCTCAACTGTAATAACTTATTGCAGTTGAGTTCTGACCTCGCAAATGCCTGCTGCCCAGTGCTTAATATGTAAGAGAATGAGTGCCAGTGCCCAAAACTCTGCTCAGAAGCCAGAAGCAAAGACTGCTACTCTTGAACCCACCCCATGCTTCTATGATCCACTACTACAGACTCCCCCTGCCCTTTTATCTCATTCTTGCAGGCCCCTCTTTTCTCCCTTTATTACGTTTTTCCGTCTTTGTCTGTCTGCTGTGTTTGTTTTTCTGAATCTTGCACTTATATGCCTCAGATCTCCACAAACGAGTGCCGGTGGCCACCACGGCAACTACTGGCTCAGACTATCCCTGCTGCTGCCTGCAGCCACGGGGAAAGGCTGGTCAGTCCATGTAGCATAATTAAAACGTCAGTTTATAGAACAAAGAACAACAATTCAATCTGGCCTTTCTTTTCTGCTCCATTTCTCTAGTTGTACAGTAACAAGCAGAAATGAGCTTTTATTGGCAACATGTTTATTTTTGCACTCCTTAGGAAATTATAGAAAAGTTTGACTCTGTCTGCATGTCTCTACACAGTCTTAGCACCTTCTTAATGAAATAAAAAAAGATGGCCTGTAGTAAACTGATTCTAATATCTTTTTGCAGCACATATCTAACAGCTTTTTCGATGTGTTTCATTTTGCACTAGAGATTCTATTTCTATTCTTAAGTTTGCAAACGTGCTTTCTCTTTTATATGAAAGAGCTATACACCAAGGATTTAAATAGCATGTGGGAAAAGTGATGGTGGACCATGCATTATAAGAAATAAAGTGTCCTCTGCCATACATAAGGATATTTCAAGTCACCTCAGAGTTCCATAACCTTAGAAAGGAACTTGGCCTTCGGCCCCATTCTTCTGTATTTTCATGGAACTCCTCTCTGACATACTGTATCCTTGTAATGAACAGCAGGGGGTACTTTAGCCCATATGTAAACTTAGTGTTTCCTATTTATGTCTCATTTTCTTTTCTCTATTCCTTTAAAAAAAAAATCAAATTGAAAGGAGGGAAGTGTGTTACATTCTTCCTGTTTTATATTCCACATGCCTTGGCACGCGCACAGGCAGTAAGGAATGGAATGTTGAGTGCCTACACCTGCATGTTCTAGGTTAGAATTCTGTCAGTTGAACACGATTGAGTCACTGTGCTTAATAAACTACAATCAATACCTGTGGGCTCCTGCTTGTTCCTAAAACTTGCTATCCACCTCGTCCTCCGTCTCCAAGGTATTTATCCTTCTTTCCCCAGCCTGCCAAATATAATATGGGCGATATCCCTCATGAGAAGTGTGTGACCCTGCTGATTCTTTTCTTGCCAACCAAACACGGGGATTTATCGCGACCCTAATTATAAGAGGGAAACCACGCAGCGATATCCCTATAAAGAAACCACATAAATATGATGGCAAGATAGCCAAGAAACACGTATGAGGTGCAGATTTGAAATCCCGAGTGTTCCATTTTAAGATCGTTCTATATACCGTATATGGTTTCTTATAATCCAATTGGACCATAACAGTGACATTTTATAAACAAGGATATTATATTAAAAAAAGGGAAAAAAGGGAATAAAAGCCTAAAGAAATGGAAGAATAACCATAGGGATAATCAGACTACTTACAGGAGTCTTTCCTTTAAGAAAATTGAAAACTACTGGCCCAATGTATGGATGGTAGCTTGCCTAAATTAGAAGAGGTACAGACTTAGCTATTGTGCAAGTCCCTCGTTCTTTTTAATCATTACATGAGAGTCAAGAGTTTGGTCTTGAAAAAGATGGAGCTATAATTTAGCCATCGAAACGCGTCGACGCCTATTCTTCTACACAAATCTGTTTACATGGGCGACAGTTAACGAGTACTAAGCACGAAAGTACCTGGTTCTACGTCTTATATATTGTTACTACCAGGGCACAAGTCCTAAAAAAGAAGTGGGGGGACGCTCGAGTTAGGTTGTGTCAACGGAAGTGACGTCACAACAGGAATTGTCACGAAATTTGCTGGTCTCCGTCTGAAATGCGTGAATACATACAAGATACAAGTAGAAGTATAATACTTCAATAAGTGGCAGTCACTCAAAACACAAGAACACACTATACACAGGACCCATTCCTCGGATTACACGGTTATTACAGACTCGGGCCGTAGGCAGTACGGGCATCTGTCGGGGTCCCTAGAAGTGACATGCTCGGCGTGTTGATAGCGCAGCTCCTTGAAGCCTTGGCGCCTCGGCTTGGCTCTGAGAAAGGCTGGCAAGGGGAGGGCGCGAGGTGGAAGGGGAGATTATTCTGAGCCTCGCGTGCATTTGAAAGGCATTCATTCGCACGTAGGTGCAGACTCGGATACCGGCTACATCTTTTGGGCAGGGGGGACGGCGTCCACCCGGTAACAACCCAGTAAAATAAGTGGGGGGACGCCGTCCACCCACGTGGTACCCCGACTCGAGCCCTGGTTACTACGGATGTGTACTATTCCCTATGACATATTGTATTTGTCTGTATTAGTGACTCATTTTTTATGGTTTTTAGCGATTGTGATTTTGTACTTTTATGAACTTAGGTCTTTTGTTTTTATTTAAAGCTATAGGGTACTTATGTTGAATTATTGTGTGTATGAAATAATTCCTTTGTTTTTATTATATGTTGAACAACCAATAAATTAACCTGTGAAGTCAGACTTTTATAAGTTCATAATCTTGTTTTGTGTATTCTCTGATTATATGTATTCCAATCTTCCTCGGCATGGACGAATGAATGAGATTATAGGGTCTGAATGAGGGTACTTGTGGAAGAACTTTCGTTTGCACTTAATTACCCGGTCCAAAGGATACCTTTTTCATTTACTTGACCCTGGTCAGACACAGCATAACGAAGTACCAACTGTCCTAAGAAAATGAGCAGAGGGCGGTTACCTAATGCTGTTGGATTACCCCACACCTTCCTTAAACTAACTTAAACAAAAATATATATCTGAGAGTGTCATAAAAGGTCTCTGTGCATGTTTATAAGCCATGCCCCCTGAAGAAGGCTGTCTTCAGGCTGCAATGTGCCACAACATCTACTCTGATGTGAGTATAGGAGACTGTTGCACCCCATGTGTGCGACTGCATCTTGTGTTTGGAGCTGTGAGCATTGATGCAGCCAGTGTGTCATGAGCCTTTGTGCAAAGATGGGAATGGACCCCCTGACTGCTGTTTAAATTGTAAAAGAAAGCACGAATGAGGATTGGTGGGCCACTCAGGCTCCAGGCTGGGCCTGGTGTCACTCCACTTGCTGCACCAATGGAAGCTACACCCCTGGCATGTGAGTATATTATTTCAGACAGAAACTGTATTGGGATCCTCCATGATCTCAATAGTGATCGCGCAACCCAATGGCAGAAGCCTACATCTCTTAAAATCAATCCTTCATCTGGGATCATACAGCCACAATCCCCTTGGCTCGGGATAACACTGAGACGAAATTTCAAAGGTAGTTCTGGACAGGAAAGAGAACTACCTGAAAGTTTCCAGAAGACATTCTTGATAGTTGCCCTAGATATTTGCAGCCACAATTGGAGTGCTTAATTGGTGCTGGTGGTTGATGGCGCTGAGCACAGGCGCTCATTGTTGGGGATCAGAACTTATTTTTCATCATCGGACTTTGTCCCATTGCAGGAGAGGGAATTGTAGAAAGGGAAGATAGAAGAGGACAAAGATATAGAGGGATGAAAAAATTAGCTGCAGGAGTGAAATAAAGAAAAAGTAAGTATGGGGTGGTGGAAAAAAGAGGCAAGAAATGGAACCAGGTGAGGCAACTTTGGTTATCAGCACCCCAGACACTCGGCAGAGGGGCTTTAACAAAACCCTGAGTCCCATTTTTTCACAAATTAAGCACTGGTTGGCTGTATGCTGGCTGTGTGCCGGGGAGTTCCAGGGTTTGCTGTGATCATTATTCAAAGCGTTTCTGTGGGATGAATATGTTATGAGCATAGATGTGCTTGAAGCAGGATACATTCGCTCTCTGGGTAGGTGGGCTGGGTAGCAATGTTGACGTGCTACAGATATGCTACTTTGTGAGGTTTTCATTGATATAAATAAGGCAGTCCTGTTTCGTATTGAGTACCTGCACTTCTTTAATTTGAAAGGGAGAGTGCAAGCACTTCTTAGGAGTGCTGCAGTATTTTTAATGGGAGGACTCTACCAGTGCTTCATAGTAGCACACGGGTACTATAGGGCAAAGAGGTGCCTGCACTTCTGTATTTCCATTTCAGCCAATGGAGCCTTGCAGCATTATACCTGAGCTAGGTGGGGTGGCAGGTAGCCGTTCCTAGATGTGTACAGGCAAGGCAAAGGATAGAGTGGATCTGTGTCGAGTAATGTTAGTCAAGCAATATATAATGGCTAGTTATTTGTCATCATCATTTCTACCCCTTGCAATAGGATTTGGGGCCTGATTTAGAGTCTGGCACATGGGTATTCCATCAGAAATGTGATGTATATCCTGTCCGCCCTATTACAGGTGCACTATATCTATACTATGCACTTGCAATAAGGCAGGTGGAGTATCCGTCACGTTTGTGACGGAATACCCATCCGCTGAACTCTAAATCAGACCCTATATCCATCCTCAAATTCAGAGTTACTTTTGCAGAAGCTGGGTTACTAAATATATCACCAATGTATGCAGATCAATGTATGGTCTGGAACAATATAAAAGGAGTGCGAGCCTATATTTGACAAATATTTAACACCCCCATAATACAATTAATGAAAGAGGATAGACAACACACAACAAAACCATTCTTTTATATATTCAAAAGCATATACAAATGATATTCATAATGTTCTTCATATGTGGCTGTCATGAACACAGAAATAATAAACAACATGACTTGTGGAGAATAGTGACCTGTGTATAGTTAGTGCTGCAAGGTCCCAGTCTCTGTCAGAAAGCACTGTGACTATGTAAGTCATTATTTTAAAGTTGTGTTACACACAGTATAAGAGACTGCTATAAAGTGTGCACAAATAGGATAAAAAAGTGCTTCCAAAATATAGATTTTAATAATATCCATATAGTAAATAGTGCAAATGTATTTGATAACTACACTCTACAATGTGCTCTCCCTGCACAGACGCGTCCTAGAAATCTGGGACCTCCTCAACAATCACACGCCCGATGTCGCCTTACTCGCAGAGACCTGGACCAATGCCAACATCGCAACCGCCATCCCCGACGGTTTCAACCGCCCAGGAGGAGGCCTTGCCATCGTCCACAAAAGCTCCCTCCAACTGACTACCACCAACTTGGATGACATCTCGCACCCCATGGAACATATCCACTTCCAGATCCAGCCCAACCCCAGAACGATGCTCCGCGGAATGCTCGCCTACAGACCTCCTGGACCCTGCACCCCCGCCCCCAACGTCTTCATCGACTACTTCACACCACACGCCCTTGCCTCTGCGGACTACATACTACTCAGAGACCTGAATTCCCACCTGGACAACCACAGCGATCCCAACACCACCACCCTCCTGGAGATCCTCACCAACATAGGACTGAAGCAACTCATCTCCACCACCATTCACGCTGCAGGACACACACTCAACCCCATCTTCGCCGGAGGAAACATTCACTTCAGCCACACTACAGAACCACTCTGGAGAGACCACCACTGCATTAACTTCTCCTTTCCGAAACCCACCGTACACAAGCACATGCGCCGCCTCCCATGCAGAAACTGCAACAAAGTCCCCGAAGAACACCTCACCGCCACCCTCATCTGTACTTCTCCCCCAACTATGACAGATGCCAACACAGCAGCAAGCAACCTCCACCAATGGATCGCCAACTGCGGCAACATCCTAGCCCCCCTTCACAACACCACAAGACGACACAACCAGAAAGCCAACTGGTTCACCACAGATCTCCTAGAATCTAAACACTCCTGCCGATTACTGGAGAAGATGTGAAGAAACTGTCAATATCTAGCAGCCGGTTAAGCATTGACTGACTGCAATCGGGAGAACCAGGAAGTAACCCAAAAAAAGAAACTACATTTCCCAGCATCTGTAGAAAGAGTCCCGCTCCACGTGACTCGGGTGCATAGCAGGAACCAGATATAAGGAAGCTGGGCGATCCGGATGTTGCTGATCATCCTGGCGTAATTCCCAGTGGTAGCTGTTCCGAGGGTCTCAGAATAACAGGTGGTAGGAGTGCTTTTGTACCGCTGTGTACCTTTCTGGAGGTTTGTGTGCTCTGGTCGGTCTAGCGGGCGTGCCATTTCGCTCCTCTGTTGGTGAGACAGCGCGTTCAGCGGTCTCTTGCAGAGGAGCGCATTGCGCATCCGGTGACATTGTTTTCCTGATACTCCCTGTTGGCGAGACCAGCTTTCCACTGCGATCTCATGCGGGGAGTCATTAGTTGCTATACCCTGCTCTGTGTGACTACACCTACTTGTATGCTCCTGTTTACGTTCTGGGGAGCTGGTTGTCTTCGGCAAGGCTGTACATTGACACTTCTACTAGGCTTCCTTAGTAACACCAGACTGTTGATCTACTGAATGCATAGTGAACCTTTGCTATTTGTGATGTATGGCGAGCAGTGTTGTTTCTCGTACCAAATACCTCAGTGATTTGAATGACCGAGCAGGATGCTTAACACAAACTGAGGGTTATGGACTTTGCTGCTGTTCATACATGTATATGGATATAAAACGTGATTTGCTTTGGGTATTGTGGAACCTGAACAAGCAGAAGGCTGCTCCATTTAGGCATAGTACAAGAAAGTGATTGTACATTTGCCTTTTTCTTCACGTTTGGTTGTTATTTATATTTCATTTCCTAGGAGAGAGAATTAGAGGGTGTTCAAGAAGATACTGCTTTGTATACCAGGCGATTCCATATGTACACCTGGGTAGGTGGGGGGAAAGTCTAATACCTTGTTACCAGAATGACAAATGCTATGATGGTGTATGTATTACTCTAACTATTTATTCTCTCTTCCTATTAGTTTCGTGTTGGAAGTCTGCAACCACCCTCTTCTCTCTTCTGGTATCGCTCCCTCTTTCTTTTACTTTACAGGTAGTGTGTTACATGTAGTCGTGTTTCACCTACCTGTGTTCTCGGAAAAGTGAGCTCCGCCTACACAGTGGCCATCACAGTATACCACCAACTCATAAAATCAACAAAGAAAAACTTCATCCACAACAGAATCCTCTCCAGCGCCCACAACTCCAAGGAACTCTTTGCCATCTTACAGGAATTCCTCAAACCCAACAGTGAAACAACCGACGTCACTCCATCCCAGGACCGCTGCAACAAACTCAGCTCCTTCTTTTACCACAAGATCAAGATGCTCTACGACAACTTCTACGACCAAGACCACAGCACCGCCTTAACTCCCGCCCCCAATGCCACCACCCAACAGACACTTAACTCCTGGACCCTCTCACCACAGAAGACACCTTAAAGACAATGAAGAGCATCCACTCTGGAGCACCTTCTGACCCCTAACCGCCACACATCTTACAAAAAGCTGCCACCGCCATTGCACCAGAACTATGCCAAACAATCAAATGTTCCCTCTAGACCGCCACATTTCCCGACATCTGGAAGCGTGCCAAAGTCAACCCTCTCCTAAAGTAGCCTTCCGCAGACTCGACAGACCTTAAGAACTTCAGGTCCATCTCCCTGCTTTCCTTCGCAGCCAGTCATCAAAAAGGCTGTCAAAACCCAGCTAGCTCACTTCATAGAAACCAACGACATCCTGGATGCCTCCCAATTGGAATTCCGCAGCAACCACAGCACCTAGACCGCCCTCCTCACCGCCACTGATGACATCCATGCCCTCCTCGACCAAGGCCACACAGCAGCCCTGATCCTCCTTGACCTATCAGCAGCCTTCGACACCGTCTCCCACCGCACACTAGCCACCAGACTCAACAAGGCCGGCATCCAAGGAAAAGCATTAGAATTGATACAATCCTTCCTCTCAGGCAGAACACAGAGAGCAGGACTATCGTCCTTCCTCTCAGAACCAAAAGAGATCAGATGCAGAGTCCCCCAAGGATCCTCCCTCAGCCCCACGCTCCTCAACATCTACATGGCCCATCTCACAACCATCGTCAGAAACCACGGGCTCAGCATCATCTCCGACGATGACACCCAGCTCATCCTCTCCCTTGCCAAGGAACCCGATACCACGAGGTGCAACTTCCAAGAAGGGATGGAAGCCGTCACAACTTGGATGAGCAATAGCTGCCTGCAGCTCAACTCAGGGAAAACAATAGTTCTCATCCTCGGCTCCCCTCCCTCCGCTTGGGACAACACATGGTGGCCCCCACCCTCAGAAACCCACCCACTCTAACAGACAATGCATGCAACCTATGCACCATACTCGACTCTTCACTCACCATGAATCACCAGATCAACACTGTATCCTTTGCAAGCTTCAACACCCTCCGAGTACTGCACAAGACGTTCAAGTGGATCCCCTCCGACTCTAGGAAAACCATCACCCTCACACTCATTACCAGCAGACTGGACTACGGCAACACCCTCTATGCCGGAATCAGCAAAAAACTCCTCTGCACACTCCAGACCGTCTAGAAGGACCCAGCCAGACTTATCCTCGATTTCCCATGACCACATCACCCAACACCTCTGCGACCTTCACCGGCTTTCTGTCGAAAGAAGGATAACGTTCAAGCTGCTCACACACGCCTAGAAGGCCCTACACAACATCGGACCACAATGCTTTAAAAACCAAATCTCCTACCACACCCCCAAGAGAAAGCTTCACCCAGCAAACCTCTCCCTAGCCACCGTTCTGCACTATCACAGAACCAGAGCAGGCGGAGGATCCTTCTCCTACCTAGCAGCCAAGTCCTAGAATGAACTCCCTGTTCACCTCTGAAAGAGCCAGATACTGCACCAGCTCAGGAAGGACCTCAAGACCTGGCTTTTCGACTGACCCCACCGGAGCAGCCCACTCCCTCCCCCAGCGCCTTGAGACCCTCACGGGTGAGTGGTGCACTTCACAAACCAGTATTGATTCTAAAAGCACATACTCCACAGCTTATCTAGTAGCTCTCTTGCAATTCCACTCAAAAAGAATGTCTGTGTCAACAGGAAGTTTCAAGTGATTCCATCAGTTAAAGCCAATACCGCCTTCCAAGTACTCTTTACATTTGCAGATTAACTAGTTGTGCACATTTACATTTCTTTCAGGCAAGCAGACACCCTGGCAAGAAGGCCTGTTTAGTTGTCTACCCCTCCCTCGGTTTCGCAGCACAGGAGACTGCCTGCCTTACACTGCAGCTCAAGCATTTCAACTGGGGAACTGCTTTCTTAAATCAAAGAAGTATGGGCAAGTTGCGCACTTCAGATCAGATCGACACGTTGCAGGAAGCACAACTGGGTGCCTGCAAGCGCCTCAATTAAAAGCTTCTAGGAAAGGCGGAGGTGGAGAGCATGCACCTAAAATAAGTGGTTTAACATCTAAAAGAATACACTGAAATAAAATGAATTTAATAAACAGGCATGGAATGTGAAATTTCATGTTAGCAGCTGGCAGTCTGAGCATTGGAGGTGAAACTTGAGAGAGTGAATAATGCGCAAGGGGTCAGTCTATTGACTGGAAAGCTTTCTGCGCCCTTCCTTTCAGGATTCTGATGGCTGAATAACCAGGCCAGAAATAATTGTGGTACTGGCCGGCTGCATGGAGCTGTGTACTGACTAACCATCATGTTTTTTGTCTAAGGAGTTTCTGAAAGCTTCCTTCTGCTGAGTGTAAGGGCACCTGCATCAAAGGTGAGGTAAAAGGGGCCGGATTCTCTGCATCAACGGTGAGGTAAAGCAGGCCTGTTACTTGCATCAAAGGTGAGGTAAGGCAGGCCTGTTACTTGCATCAAAGGTAAGGTAAGGCAGGCCTGTTCCTCTGCTTCAAGGGTGAGGTAAGGCAGGCCTGTTCCTCTGCATTTATGGGGAGGTTATGCGGGGTATCCTCCACATCAAAGGTGAGGTAAGTCAGGCTGGTTTCCCTGCATTTAAGGTGAGGTAAGGCAGGCCTGTTCCTCTGCATAAAAGGTGAGGTAAGTCAGGCTTGTTTCCCTGCATCAAAGGTGAGGTAAGGCAGGCCTGTTCCTCTGCTTCAAGGGTGAGGTAAGACAGGCCTGTTCCTCTGCTTCAAGGGTGAGGTAAGTCACGCTTGTTTCCCTGCATCAAAGGTGAGGTAAGGCAGGCCTGTTCCTCTGCATAAAAGGTGAGGTAAGTCAGGCTTGTTTCCCTGCATCAAAGGTGAGGTAAGGCAGGCCTGTTCCTCTGCATAAAAGGTGAGGTAAGTCAGGCTTGTTTTCCTGCATCAAAGGTGAGGTAAGGCAGGCCTGTTCCTCTGCTTTAAGGGTGAGGTACGGCAGTCCTGTTCCTCTGCTTCAAGGGTGAGGTAATATGATATGGAGGAACAGATATCGAAAATAATTACAATAGAGTACATTTAATTACTCCTATGCATAGGATCTTAATCCCATCGGATTTGATTGTATTTTTTAATAAATCACATTCATAATTCATTTTTGCCGGTCAAGGGAGTAGCTCTGGGGTGTTGTTTCGCCCCAGAGATAGTCAATTTGGTGATGGATTGCTTCGAAGATCACCACTGGATGAGATATATTGATGATACTGTAATGATATGGGAAGGGGGTCTGAATACCTTGAAAAATTTCCATGGTTGGCTGAATACAAGGACACAGGATCTTAGATTCACCATTACGTATAGTAAGGAAAAGATTAATTTCCTAGATGTCTGGATCATGAACAAGGGAGGGAAATTAGAGGTGAGCCTCTTTACTAAGCCGACAGATCGGAACACACTCCTCCATTTTACAAGTGGACACCCTAGGACCCTTAAAGGAAATCTGCCCTAAGGGCAATTTGTTAGGATTAGGTGGAATTCCACCAACAAAAACTATTATTTCCAAAATGCAGAAATTCTGCAGGGGAAGTTATTGGAGAGAGGCTACCCCAAGAAACTGGTACAGGCAGCCTTAAAACGAGCCTGGTTTACCCAGAGGGAAGAACTATTGATCCCCAAATCCAAATCAGAGAATAATCTGCCATACAGCTCATTTTCGAATAAAATCAAGAACATAATCCTAAAAAACTGGAGATTAGTACAACACTTGGGGATCCAAAGACCATAATTTGCCGTCAAGAAAGGTAAAAACATAAGACAATAACTGGTGAAAGCAGCACAACCTCAGGCGATAAAGAAGGATTTACGAGGGATGTTAGATTCTTGATGATAAATGAGCAAAAACTATTGCAGCTGTATTTTTCCAAATGCAACACAAAAAATGTTGCCTATTGCATAACATGTTCATGTAGGACGATGTATATAGGCCAAACTACACAACCAGTTAAAATGTGCATATTACAACACGAATCCAGGGTGAAATGCAAGATTTAGGGCACCCCCTTGGTTGAACACTACAAGGCATATAACCATACAGAAAATGAGATGTATTGGTCAGTTCCACTGGTGGTGAAGTACCATAACAGGGCAGGTTTACCAGTTCAACTTAATAGAAAAGAGGCAAAGAAATATAAGACAGCAACACGGTCTCAATGACCGTGATGAGATCTGGGCCTTGATTTTGTTGATCTAGTTGATGCAGCAGAGATCGAGTCTCTATAAAGACACAGATTTCTTAGTCTGGCTCCTGATGTATGATGAGATGAAGTTGTATAATGAACCTCATTCAAGAGCGCATGAACCATCTATGTATATTGATATGAATACTACTGTTCTGTGATGACGTTCTGTGTGGATGACTAATTGTTCAGTTTCCAATCTGTTCCACATATTGGGACTGCGCATTGAATTTATGAAACTGTAGCACGTTTTTGCCTTTATTGTGGTGTTAATTCCTCGATGTGTAGCATTTTTAATAAGTTACAAGGTTGTCTGGCACATGGGATGAAGGTTAGCTTTTTCCTGTTTCTTTAGTTTATAAACCACTTTTAGATTTTTCTTGCATTTTGGTATTGATTTTCACAAAAATAATTTTTTCAATTTTTTTATTTTTCATAATATACTTTCCATTTTCCTCCACCTTGGATGTAACTTTGTGGCTTTACATTAAGCCTAACGTTCGTTTTGTGCTTGGCAATAGGACCTGTTTGAGCGTAATAATAATATATATATATATATATCCCCAGCGGAAGTATTTCTTCCAGTTTTATTGAGTCCCGATCACACGTGACTATACCCGGATATTCACCAGTTTCCCGCCGGCCGCTTACAAACGCTCCTGATTCGTCGTTGCAGGGCTCCGGACACACACGGAGAGCCAGATACAATAGGAGTATAGTTTGGCACACGGGTGAGTCTTCTTTCCACACCTTTTATTTTGACCATGGCGACATTGGACTAGGATAGATAAAAGTAAGCCCTGTCTATTGTATTTTGGTTTCCCCGTAGTTTTCCGCTTAGAAGTGGAGTATGAAAAAATAGTCTGGAGTATTGTCCATACTTATTGGAATGTGACAGGTATTTTTCCCGCCTTTCACTTTCTACTTCCTCAGAGTCACCATAACACGCTGTAACTTGTGTGACTAGCTACTCTTCTTTTGTATCTGTAGAAATGGGACTGGACTGAGAATCCAGTTTGATGAAGCTTTTTGGCACCAGGAGTGGCAGTTTCCATTATAATTGTGGCATCTAGATGACATTTCTAAGTGAGTCTTGTGCACTTTAGCGTTTTAGAGGTTTAGTTGGTCCGTTTGTGTTCGAGTTTTTCACGAGTTGGGAGTATAATATAAAAATAGATTACCGCTCTTTTGGTGATGGTATATATCAACCGCCTAGAATACGTGAGAACTATTTTCTAAACATACTTTGGGAACACGTATATGTGTGGAGGCTTTTGTATGATTTAGCCCTCTTCTTGGATTTGCTTTGGCACTAGATGCACTGTTTAGTGTAAGTGCAGGAAAATAAGTCACCAGCACAACCTTGTAGTGTTCCGTAGGTATATAGATGTATAGTAACATGTGTATATATTGTGAAATTGTATTATAGGTTCTTCCTCGCACACCCGTCCTGATGAGGCCCAAATAGAAGGGTCGAAACACGTAGACTACTGGAAAAGGAGGAATTCATTGAATATTAAAGTGATATATATTTGATGATTTGCATATTAAAAAGATTGCATTGAGGTGGAGCTAATACCTCACATGTGCATTAGGGTTACCTCACAGTGGACCGCAATATTTTGAACTGATACTTGTTGTACAAAAAGTTGGGGTCTAGGAAATTATTATTACTTTTTATTGTTTGTAATTTTGTATGTGCTATATATGTTTGGTGTATATATATTTTTCTTGATGTCTATCTAATAGTGGCAGAAAAAAAGCAAAACGATCATTGGTCTCAACCAGATATGAAATATGAAATAAAATATGGTTTTGACCTGGAATGAATTATGAATGTGATTTATTAAAAAATACAATCAAATCCGATGGGAATTAAGATCCTATGTAATTATTTTTGATGTCTGTTCCTCCATATCATATTGTCTTTTGAACACGTTTACAGCCCAGAAAGTGGAGGATGATTTGGGCAAACCCCTTATGTAATGATGTCAAGGGTGAGGTAAGGCAGGCCTGTTCCTCTGCATGAAAGGTGAGGTAAGGCGGGGTATCCTCCTCATCAAGGGTGAGGTAAGGGGGCCAGATCTTGCCAAGCAAGGTTAGGCAGTCTGGATCACTGAGGTGGTCTGTCGCCTGCAGCCTCTTCAGGGTCAGTAGAAGTATGCAGGAGGTGCCAGTAGCATGGGCATGCACGTGGGTATATCAGTCTATTTTCAGAGATGGAGGGGGCTGTTTACTGAGGGCTCCGCAGGCTCTTGGGAGGCACTGGGCAGTTTTGCTCTACAGTTGTATGTTTTTATAATTGTAAGAAAATCAACACAATGCTTTGTCACTTTGCTTCATTTTGCACCACACAAAAGTGTAATGAAGCAATCTCGATCCCAGAGATGATTGTACAGCTTCTTCTTTATTCAGAAAAGATACATCTATGATAAGAAATGTCCTATCCACAGGGCCTCCAAAGACAAGTGACCCTTAGGATTCTACGTTAAGAACACATAAAATGCCACATGCTTGGTTAACCTGTCTCTACAGAGACAGGTTACAATAACTACTACACATCTTTCCCCTATACATACAAAAGAACATGATAAACAAGAAACAAAGAAAAATCAGTGCAAAACAAACTCATGGAATTTTCCTGGGACTTTACAAGTGCAACAGCTTCTGCGTACAGAAGACACATCATTGAAAGATAGTTTAGGAACATCCAGCTTAGTAAGATTACTAGAACACACAGGGGCAATCCTGCTTAGATTGCATATACGTCCATCATTAAGCTTAACAGCATTTTGAAACAACTTAGTCACTTTGAAAGGTGAAGAAAATCTAGAACCTGCAGACTTTTGTGGGTAACGTACCCTCACTTTGTCACCCACATATACATGCGTGTGAGACACGGCATGCCTTGCATCAAAGTTCTCTTTCCTCTTGATGCGCTTCATTTCTTGAGTCTGCTGCCAGGGTACACAATCAGAGCTCACAACTTCTGTACACTTACCCCTCATCCAAGATTGAAACATACATGTGTTGGGACTCCGTTCCCTAAACAATTCAAAATAAATTTTGCTAGTCGTGGAGTGAGGCGTGAGACGGTAAATCATCACTCTCCACAATCTCAGATCTCCAGTCTCTGCCCTGAACCTTAGCTAATTGAATAGACTCCTTCAGCACTTGGTTAAACCTCTCCATCATGCTGTTAGTTTTGGGATGATAGAGAGCGCAACGTTTGTGCTTGATACCTCTCTTTGTTAAGAAGTCTTCAATATCTTTTGAAACTAATTGAACACCATTGTCAGTTAGCAAACAGTCTGGGAGTCCTTCCCTGTAGAAGATTTCACTCAAAAATTTGACAACATCTTTAGTCTCTATGCTTTGTGCAACTTTAATTTTTGACCATCTAGAGTACATGTCCATTAGGACAAGGACGTAGGATTGACCCGCCTTGCTTGTAACGGGCCCCAAGAGATCCAAAGCCACTTCTTGCCACAGCGAGTCGGGGGTCACGTACAATTATGGGCTGTACCCTAGTCTTTTATATTTTGTCACAGGCATTGCACTCCATGCAATCCCTCACCACATGTTCCACAAGAAGATCAATACTTGGCCACCAGAAATATAAGTAAATCCTCTCTTTGGTTTTTGAAATGCCTTGGTGGCCCTGCTGAGCCAAATGAATGATTTTCATTCTAATGAGTGATGGAGGAGCAAGTCTAGTACCCCTTCAAAGCAGACCGTCACCAACAGATAACTCATCTCGCACATTGCAGAACTTGCAAACTTCTTCATTTAAGTTCTTAATGCCACCCCAACCATCAGTTACCAACCTACAGACGTCACAGTGCACAGCATCATCCAACATGGTGTTCTTCCACTCTTCCTCACTTATTGCCTCTTCTATGATCTCTCACACCTGATATTCATCATCTTCCCATAGATCATTACTGTCGTCAGACTCATCATTAGAGCGTGTGGGAACTAAACGAGAGAGACAGTCAGCGACTATTTTCTGCACTAGATATATAATTTACTGTAAAATCGTAGTCCTGTAAGGTGACTATCCACCTACACATCATGGATGATACAGCATCTAAGCTCTCCTTACAAAACAGATCTTTTAAAGGCTTGTGATCAGAACAAACCACAAATGAGTTTCCCCAGATTTCTTTTTCTAACTTCTTGATGGCCCATAAAATGCATAAGGTTTCTTTCTCAATTACAGAGTATTTAATGTCTGGGCCTACAAGAGCTCTAGAGAGGAAAATGATAGTTACTTCCTTTTTACCTTTTACTTGTTTTAATACCGCATCCAATCTTTTGGAACTAGCATCCGTAATCAAAATTGAATGGGGGGCGGTGTCAAGACTTTGGAGAGATGGAGCACCATTCAAAGCTTTCTTGACATCAACAAATTCAGCTCGACAACTAGAGGACCAGATGAATTTTGCATCTTTCTTCAACAGAGTCCTTAAAGCAAAGGTGTGGCTGGCAAATTGTGGAATACATTTATTATAGTATTCCGCCATACACAGGAAGGTGACCAGATCATCCCTGGGCTGTGGCACAGGAAGAATCTCAATAGATTTTACAAGATTATCTTTGGGCCTAACTCCACCCTTTGTTAACTTGTGCTCTAGGTAATCAATTTCTGAGAGATTTAATTTGTGCTTGCTGTCATGTAACATCAAACCTCGTGACTTAAATCTTTCCAAAACTGCTCTAAGCCTATCATCGTGAATTGTTTTTAGAAGATCCATGGATTAAGACATCATCTTGGTAATTTTTTACTCCAGACAACCCTGCAAGACATCTTCCATTGCTTGCTGAGACATAGAGGCTGCTGAATTCAAGCCAAATGGAAGGCGGGTGAATTTAAATGTCTCGAACGGTGTTATAAAACCCGTCAAGTCCATGGAATCTTCATAAATTTTGATCTGATGATAAGCAGCATTTAAATCTAATTTGGAGAAAACTTCGGCCCCTTCCAATTGAGGCACCCGAGTCATATAGAACAGAGGTATTCTATTCATGGGTTGCATGCACGCACAAATACATTTCACTCTTAGTCTGAAGATGAAAAACCAGATGAATACTGTCCGTATGAGGACATTCAGATTCCTCTCACCTACCAGGAGCACATTAACTGTTTTAAAGGCACCTTCCCACACACAAAAGAAAAAATGAGACCCAGTCTACTCAGAAGAGATGGAGCAACTTGGCCAGTCCTAGCGGCTTACACACCACATCTAGGCATTGACACAATGCCAGTAGCAGACTTATGTCCACTTCTTAAAGAAATAATACAACTTTACAGAAACCTGACAGTTTGTGATGAGAATACTCACAGTTCAGCCAACAAGGGCTGCACCATCAGGACAAATTCAGGGATCTACGACTAAAATAACACCACAAATGCTACACACAGTTATGGGTAAAATGCCCACTAGACGTGAGCAAATGCCATTCTGGATAGCTAAAAAAAAACACATTTAGAGGCAGTGTTTCCTCACACAAGCTCTCAAGAAAAATACAGAATGCTAACAATCTGCTTACCAATGGGGATAGTTCCCAAGATAGAGGATTGTACTTCTTGGGGTACAGTTTTTGCTGCCATATACACAAGAATTCATGGTATCCCTTCAATAGCAGTAATACCAGATGTATTAAGACAAATACACAATGAGTATGAACTTAGGGATAAAATTGTTAGGAATTTTTTTCAAGGTATCATCTATTATATTAGCAAACATAAAAGGGGAGGCAGCAGCAGTGGCAATACGCCAATGCCTGAGGGATTTCCCTCCTTTACAACAGGAGCATGAATTACCTAAAATTATCAAAGATACCTATGCTGAATTAGGTAGCGATAGTTTGGGAGCTAGAGCAACAAAACCTCAACTCATGGGTGGTCCTGATAAAAATAAAACCAAGCAAGCACCTGATTCTTCTAAGAAGAAATGGGATATTAATAATAATAAACAAAAAAATAGAGAAAATAGGTCACAATCCAGAGGTGGGTCTCCTCAATAGAAACCTTCCAAAAGGAGGTAAAATCTTGGGAATCATGATAACATTAAAAAAACCTGACAGGTATCAGGATACTGATACACGTTCCTCTCATTCCTTTCACGGTTCATCAAAAAACTCAGAGAGGGAAGAACGGTCAGAACACCGACAAGAAGAGCGTACAAAGTCCAGAGACACGCAACGCGCTTCAGACTATACTTCCAAAAAAGAGGAGAAACCAAAATCAGAACCACAATTTAAAAAGAAGGTAGCAGGTCTTAAAGTTAGACATGCCCAGAATTCTGAGGACTTAACTTCTGAATGGGAATGGGCTCTGACGATGCTAGACAGTGCAGCAGTAGTAACAATAGCTCACCAGCACCTGATGGAATTTCTGGTGACAGCAGGGGTTGAATGAACATATCATGGTGGAGACACCCGATATGAGGGTAAGTGTCCCGCATAGGTTACATGAAATAACACTCCAAATGGAGGGGGAAAATCCCAGAAAAATTAAAGGTTTCTTTTGGGAGAACCTGACTTATGGGTATGACATCCTTTTGGCTGAAAAAAGCTAGGCCGCCTGAAATTGTTATGGAGTGCCCAAAGGGAGAGACGGTAATTTTACTGGCTTTTTCTGACTTAAAACATTCATATGCGCAGGAGTGGGAGGTAGCACTTGTTCCATCATTATATTGCAACCATGTTGGGCGGGATGCTGAGTCACCTCACCATGAAATCCCATTAAACTACTCCGACTCCACAGAGACAATACCCAATAAAACAAGATGCGAAAAAACAAGTCAGGGAGATCTTAGATCAACTTGAATACCAGGGTGTAATTGAAACTTGCACCTCTTCAATTAATAATCATTTGTTTCCTGTAATAAAACCTGATAATTCATACGGTCTAGTTTTAGACTACAGACATCTGAACACATGCACTAAAACATTTGCAGTACAAAATGCACATAGTGCCGCATTATTGAATAACATTGTGTGGAAAAAATACAAAACAACACTAGATATCTAGATTTTTCTGCCAAAACATAGCACCTGAAAGCAGATATTCAACAGCATTTTAGCACTCGGTTTTCAGCGTCAATTCTGTTGACTCCCCCAAGGCTATAGGAATAGCCCTGGGTTGTTCTGAGCTAGGGTAACAGAGTTACTTCAGAATTTGGATGAAGAGGCATTATCCTATGTAGATGATATTTATCTTAAAGATGATGATTTAATGGATAATTTGACCATGGTGAGCAACATAATTTTGGGTCTCGCCTCTGAGGGCTACAAATTAAATTTCCAAAAATCGAGAATAGCCCCCCTCAATGTCCTATTTTTGGGATATGAGCTTTCAAGTGAATGGAAAAGCCCGGCAGCTAACTTTTTAGAAAAGTGTGTGCTGCTCCAACCTTCTAAATCTTTGAAGAATTTACAATCCATATTGGGATTCTTAAATTTTGGCAGAACTTACATTTTAGAATACGCAGAGAAAGTAAAACCTTTCTATGACCTAATAAGACTTGATTTTTCAGTTAGGCATTGGACACAGGAACACACAGATGTCCTTCATTCCTTACAAGCTGACATGATAGCTTCAAAACATTTACATACATGTGTAAACACCAAAAATTTGGTGATGTGTGTTATAGCGGGTCAATCGGGTATACTTACCCAACCTTCAATGAAGGCAAAACAATACCTATCACAGTAAAAATTCTGACTGCAGTACAGACTGCTGTAGTGAGAGAAAGAGCACTAGCTCAGTGGAAATGAATAATTGCTGTTACTCCGGTACTGGCCTTAAGGGCACATGAATCAACATGGACAATAGCGGTTCTTTATTTGCGACGCTGAGAGAAGTCCTCTTGCAGAAAAAAGAAACTCCAACTACGGAACGTCTTGCATGCGTAACTACCTTTTGCCCAAGTACCAATCTTTTGAAAAAAGTAATCACTCAGAATTGGCATCTACTTCAAAATGTACATACGTCATTCGAAAAAACACTATTTGCCCTTAAAAGGGAAAGTAGCATTGGGAATCAAATTATTCATGCAGCATTGCCTTGAGCACCACAAATAAATACCCTAAGGGAACAACTAAGCTTACCACCAGTTGTTGAACACCACAAATGTGGAACCTGTGCGTGTTGTCCCCAAACTATTGAAGGATCACTATTTTCATTTAAAGAGACTATATGAAAACAAAGTTTTTTCAAATTGCAAAACATAAAAAAATTTCTATGGCATACTGTGTCCATGCCTAAAGCGCTACATAGGAAAAACGAACCAAGAGATAAGGCAATGCATAACACAGCACAAATCAAAAATCTGTAAGAAAACTGTGAATGCACCATTGGTGAATCATTGGTCAGACAATCACACAGAAAACGATCTCAAGTGGACTGTTTTATTAAAAGTAGAAAAAGACTCCTGTGGTGTTGACCTAGATAGGAAACTCACACAGAGGGAGGCTATGCTTATCATCAAATGTAATATGGCTGTCAATGGACTCAATGAGCTCTCAGAAATATTCAATTTGTGATCCCCATGCTGTTTACCTTCCAGAATCTGGATGTACTCTACTTATATGAAGCTCCAAATTGTGACACACTTCATGTAGAGGCACTGGTATGGTCGTCTCTAAAAATACATTTTTGGGAATCATCCCATAAACGACATCAAGCGATGTACACTTCACTTGCATGAAATTCCAAACAGCCAATCATCCTGCATAAGAGGCTTTGTTCATCAAACACGATCATTTTACGATCACCCCACAACACACATAAAGTTGTGCAGCCAATGTGCACTTTATCGGTTCCTTTCAAGAATACTTTCATTACATCACAAAGTAGGCGTGACTACACCATGACACCTTAGAAAGCAACATCGCGCTGAACCCGTAAGTGATTAGAATCTATCGGAGAAAAGAAGACGTTCGATTGAAAGCAGGACTCAAGTGAACGTAAGCGCTCCGGACCCAAGTCGTAGTAGGCGTTGTACTGGGGGAGGCACCCTAAATTTAAACACGCGTAGCACTCACCACCCCCTTCTGTGAAGCTTAGGCTGAGCATTTCCCCAATTGCTATATGTCCGACGACCCTTTAAAAAAACCAGGGACACGTGCTCCCCATTTTGGATCTTGCGAAGTCAAGCAGAGGACAATTTACTTTCCAGCATCGCTCAAAATTAAAAGTCACTGTTTTTAACAAATCATTAAGAGCCCAAATCACAATCATCATGCCACCGCACCGTGTTGTTGTTTCAAACTGAGCATCGCAACAGATGCAGTTTCCTAACGTCACACAAAGTGCTGTTTAAACAACTTGTCTTTTTCAAAGAATGTTCATTTGAACAATGCGGTCCTTCGTCTTTTTCAGCAAATAAAAGAAAAACGCAACCCGACGCTAGAGTCGACTGAAATAGACACACATCTTAAGGTATGGGCACATCATAAATCTTTCAAATTCCATAAGCAGCGAGCATTAAAAAGTCTCTTCAAGAACTTTCCTTTTGTCTTCCTTCCTTTCCAAAAGTCTCAGATTAAACACAGCGTCTCATCTTCTCTTCAGAAGAACAGGTCTGCCCACCTTCTCGGCCACAACTTTTTCTTAAACAAACAGAGGTTAACTAGAGTAAGTGCCTCTACCTAATGACGGGACATCTTCTGTATAGCAAAATTACAAACAAAAATTTGATTTATAGTCTTTTTTTCTTTTCTTCTGCTGTCCACTTTTGTTGTAGGCTTAAAACCATTATCCACATGGCATAATCAAGAAACCTAAGTTTGGATTAGAGATTGGGCAATCTCTTATAAGGTAAAAAAACGCTGTAGTTTATAGGGAGGTGTGGCTTTAACAATTGGTGTTGCAAGTGATAACACAAGCACTTTCTTTGCTTTTTTTTCTTCTTCAGCTTTGTTTTGGTTCCAGGTCCTGAGGATAACCCCCCCCCCAAAGTATTTAGGGGTTCTAAACACGTTAACCTTTATCCTTGACCAAACGATTGAACATGCATTTTATTTATCAGGCTAACCCTTTCATGTATCAATGATTCAAACATGTTTGACAAATCACTGAAGGAATTATCCGGGTTAACTGAATATTATACTGTTTGGTCATCATCCAGACCAGGGTTGTGCTGAAAAACACAATAGGTATTTCTTGAAATTTACTCCCCAACCCCTTTGGTCTTGTTTTATCATTTTCTTTTGTTTTGTTTTTCACATGTAAGTCATTTTTTCAATTTTGTGTGGAACCTTAACTTATTTTTTCACTGTTTATTAAGTACAAATTGGTTGTCTATTCAATGTTTAGTATTGTCTAAAGTATATGTGCACACACTACATGTAATATGTTATGCATGTGAAGTTACTTATTTGTTGTGGTCAATGGAAATTGATTTAAAGACTATAATGCAAATTAAGAGGATTACATACATTTTGAAGAACTTGGATCTTGAATTTCTTTTGAAACTAAAGAAAACGTAAATGAGTTTCTTTTCAATCACAATGAGTGTCACATGTGATTTGAGTAAGTAATTTGTTGACTTTGCATCAGTACTGCATGTGTGTTGTTGTTAGCTTATGTAGATTGGCCTAGCCTTACTGATTAAGGGCCAGAACCCTCTATTGTTGATCATCATGGTGATAGAAAGAGCACAGCTCAGGGGATACGAATAACTGTCATAACTCCGGTACTGGCCTTAGGGTCAAATGCATCAACATAGACAATAGCAATTCTTTATTTGCGATTAGTAAGGAATCCCAATTAAATAATCGCTATTGCCTATACATGTAGGAATCGCAAAACAAATTGTGATTCCTACAAATTCTTTAATTGCGACTTGCAAATTGCGAGTTGCAATTAAGGAATTGATTTCCATTCATTCCTTTGGGCCCAGAGGCCCATAAGAATTGAAGGGAATTGCATGCGCAATTTGCGAGTACCCAATAGGTACTCGCAAATTGCACATGCAATTTCAAAGGTGCAAGGGTGCCAAAAGGATACCCTGTTGCACCCCTGAAATTGTTAAGTGAACACATGTTGCGCACACACATGCCCCAAGGGCATGTGTGTGTGTAACCTGGAACTTTGAGAAATGCACTTTAGTGCATTTTTCAAAGTTTTTGCTAAATATCATCAAGTTTCATTTGACGTTAATTTGCATCCCCTAAGAGCGAAATCGCCATTTTTAATGGCATCATGAATTGCATTTGAGTCATCGCAATTTGCAATTCCTTAAATGTAATGGCAAATTTTGTGATTACTTAAATTACAATTTTTGCATTTGGGATGATGCATCACAAATGCAAAAATACCGGTCGCAAAGGGGCAGATTCTGAGAATCTGCCCGTTTGTGATCTTTTTTTCCTTTGATGCATGTGGCCCTTAGAGGCTGTAACAAAAGCAAGCGTTCCAAATGCTAAAGCTTTACATCCAAGATGGATACAATGGGCTCATTCTCTCACTGCAACAGATGTAGATTACAAATTTGACTCCACACTTAAAACGCAAGGATTCCTGCATTATGAACAAGAATATCCTCTCCCGAATTAAATAATGCCTCTAGATCAGTATAAATATATTATTTACACTGACGGATGTGCTCAGCCGGCCATAGGAAGTAAACAGCAATATAACACTGCGTGTGCGATTGTGAAGGGTCATAAGCAGGAAGGCAAGTTCCAACCTAGCAATGCAAAGACAGAGTCTCTAGGAGACTGCATGGCACAGCTGGCAGAATTAAAAGCCCTGTTACTGGCACTAATAAATACTGATTGAGAATTCCCTACACTGATTGTGGTCAATTCATTTTACTGTGTGCAGTCATACAATGAATATCTTCACTACTGGTGTCAGACGGGTTTAAAGACTCAAAAGGTTGCACAATTAAGCATAAATCTTTAAGGGAACAAGTAGCTGAATTGAAAAACGAACTACCAAGAGCTCACTTGATACACACACTAAGTCATCAACGTGATGGCGTTCATGTTGAAGGGAATTCATTGGCCGATGAAGCCGCAAAAGGGGCAGTACGAGCTGCTGCCGTGGCTGCAATCACTCGTTCTAGAACAAGACTACATGTGAGCACAATGATAGCTGTCATTGCTTCACGCAAAAACAGCACAGCCTTGCCGCAAGGTTTTCCACTCGAGTACTCTAACAAGTTAGAGGCAAATAACATTCCGTATGCTCAAATTCCAGTAGTGGGGGATAGATTAATACTAAACATGGATTGCAGATTAGGCTTAATACTAGCTGCACATAAATCTAGGTTTTGCACACGCAAGGATTACTGCAACGGTTTCTTTACTGAAACAACGCTATTGGTGGCCAGCACTAACTAAACAGACAAATAATTCTGTCTTACAGCGCGACACCTGTCAGCAGATGAAGGGTTCCACCGTGGCACGTCGAGCGCAGACACCATTACCAATATCGGACAGACCACTTGCTTGTGTCTATTTGGACCACTGCGGCCCCCTACAATCAGATGGGGCTTACAAGTATATCTTGGTGGCAGTGGATTCATGATTCTAGATTCCTGTGGATTTGGCCTCAGTGCTGGGCTGACGCTCGAACTGATATAAAAGATTTGCGAGTCTTCATAGGGACATGTGCAGTTTGCACATTACATTCTGACCATGGCCCCACGTTTAGCTCTAGGGCTTACAAGGAAGCTATGAGAAGTTTGGGTGTTGCACTGCGGTACTTCTCTCTGTACCATCCCAAGGAAAATTTGGTTGTGGAGATTAAAAACTTAGACTCAAAGCAAGCTTTAACAGCAAGGGTATTAGGTTCAGTTGGTAGTTGGGTCAATCACTTATATGGGGTCCAGAGGGCTCTCAACAATCTGCCAAGAAGTTCCCTAGGAGATGTCACTCTTTACGAGCTGCCAAGAAGTTCCCTAGGAGGTGTCACTCTTTACGAAGTCCTATTTGGTACAAGATTGTGGGTACCTGATCTCAACTATGAAAGCAAAGTGGCAGATGAAAAACCT
This sequence comes from Triturus cristatus, assembly GCF_964204655.1. NCBI lineage: Eukaryota > Metazoa > Chordata > Amphibia > Caudata > Salamandridae > Triturus > Triturus cristatus. The sequence goes on from NC_140592.1 coordinate 492,553,388, forward strand.
TTTGACATCAATAAACGTTTGGCTGTTTTACAGGATTTCAATTAATTCCAGGTACTACCAAGCAACATGCAAGTAAAACGCACCGCCACTGGGGAAGTCAAATCAGTCACAGCAAGACCTGCCTGAATTCCAAAAGTCGGGGATCTGGTCAGAGAAAAGATTGTGGACAAGAAAGAATTTGGGCCAGCATACAGCTAGCCTGTACCTGTGCTGGCTTTTGAAGGAACAAGAACAGTACTTCTTCCACCTCTTGCCAGCAAAAAAGAAAAGAGATTTGTCTTCATCGATCAAACCACACTATGTGGCCGATACTGAATAGTAGGCCTCGTGGGCTCCGAGTAGCCGACGCTCTCCTTTCTCTACCATACCGGAAGTTCAGACAGAAAGAATCATAATATTTGAAGAGTCACCAATACAAAATAATGGACTTGCCAACAATGAAATGGAACTCGTTCCTGTTGAAGTAGAACATCAAAACACAAATGAAAAACAAATATCAATCTGGCCTACCACCATTATCTACATAAATATGCCTCTACAAGAGATGTCTGCCAGTTTAACAAACCTGCTGAACCACCAAAGCTAGATCAAACTGCATCTGGCTACTTCATCGATTTTTATACCTTTTCTCTTGATCCCAGTGAACCTGAAACAACGCCAGCTCAAGTTTCCTGTAAAAACCAACTTCGTGAATATTACATTTTTCTGAAAAAGACTTAGTCAGTATCACCTTGGCTAAAACTCTAGATATTAACTGGACTATTGTTCTTTCAATTCTGGATTGTCCTACTGACTTTTACTTACTTATGAATGGAAATTATCTCCCAGAATGCTCTGCAGTATCAAATGTGAACTTGGTCCTGAAACCTCATATATCATCTCATCGTGAACAAAGAGACCTGTCCTTCGTGAACATTACAGCTGGTCCGATTCCCGATGGTTTAATTTGGGACAGAGTTTCATATGATGTATTTGGTCATACAGAACTTTTGAAAATACCTTATGTATTTAAAATTTCTTTAAATGATGTAATTACCTCCAGTAAAGTTTCCGACGATTGGGATTTTGAAACTGTAAATAATATGTTGCCTGATTTAGAACAATCCGCTGCATATTCAAGCATTGATATGTTAGAGGACACAACTGATTACGACACATTGTACTGTTACCAACATTATGGTCATCACTTTCTACATAAATCCAGTATCCCATGCAATGTTTTTACATACCACCAATGGGAACATTGCCCAACACCGCCAAAAGGTAGTTCACGTACGTTCGTACAGAAATCTTCTTAATTTTCAGGGTTTAACACTTCTGACCAGACCTAATATTACTATCGGGTTGCACCTACAAATGCACAGAAAAATATGCTAACAAACACCAAACAGATTTATTCTAAATCCTTTATTTCCCAACTGTCTGAACAGGGTTTCGACTTATGGAAGGACACTATAGACATAAAATCTGTCTGGGGTTCAAAGGAATGGAAAATTCAGGGAACAGAAGCACTATTTTGAGCATGCCTCATTCCATGGCAGATCATATTTCTGAATGACACTGTGCAACAGGCTTCCTGTCTTGGACTAGTCAAGAACAAGGATTTGAACACACCTCTGATTCCCTCACCATCACACTTTGAGGGGTGGCAAAACTTTATAACACATGGTGAGGATACAGTAGATGACATCATACAAACAGTTTCATGCAATTCATCAGACCCGATTGGAAGGGATGGTTACTTTGGCCCTCAGACACAAATAGGTGTCAGCTGTACCACAGAAGGGTTTAGTATCCATAGGCCGGCCCACTCTATGTACACCGATAACAGCCGGGGATGGTGGAATCATTCAGTGTTGGGAAGTTATGCCTCAATTGGCTAAAAACCTCGATACTGTCCCAGGTGAAATAACACTTAAACTCACTATCAGAAGACATGGATTTAAGGGACTTTTTATTGGGTCCCCGAAAGCCACATCAAAAATGTTTCTTATAGGCTGTTTACAATGAAATTTGGAAAATCTCTCAACAGGAAGCTGGGAAGAAACTTCATGAAATTGATAGAATTAATCTAGAAAAAAACGTAGCTGTGGTTGACAATGGTATGACCACATTAACATCCATTATTTATTCACTGGGCAACATTGTATCTTCTTCTATAGATATACTAGAACAGGATTTGTCCATACTACAGCACGGACAGTCTCAGCTATGTTCTATTATGTTGTTACACTGGATGCTGATGCAGCGGAGTTTACCAGCTCTATACATACATACACACAACACCCATTTGGGCCCATATACATTCATACACTCAATGAGCTAGCAAATATCCGCTGGTCATCAATTTTTATTTACCCTAGAAAACCCTTTACACCAGTTTCTTTTTATACGAAACCTTGCTCCATCAATCCCCTCTCTGATGGCATTTTATGCCATCACTAGCTTCTATTAAATCAGATGCCAACTTTAGCATTCTATCATTTCGATTTCTTCAAATCTTTTATTCCCACCTTCATCTTTCTTATATTGTGATCCTTTCATTCTTTTGTAGATATTTCTCTTCAATTCTTCAAGTCATATTTCTTCTAATTTTCTTTTCCTACACTTCTCACTCACTTCATACCTTTTCCTTTTTCCACTGCATTTGCGGCAACACATTATCATCAGAACCAACAAAGTTATGCCCATGATCGGCATTAATATTTGACCCAAGATACTCTTACCTATGTTAGAAAACCAACTACTGATAGTAGAAAAACTATTGGTTATTTTCTTCCAAACACTGTCAACCTCCAGTGGTTTCAGTTCCTCTTCCAAATGTGTAATATTTTTCATATATCTTCCAATCTCTACACTTTTGTAAGGTATATGCATGCAACAATGTTGCGCTTTTAACATTTTACAGACTCCTCCCTCTTTTGCTAATAAGATATCAAGGGCAAGTCGATTTTGCAAAACCATAGATCTAACAGCAACTAATTCTGCATTGATCAGTAAGAATCCTCCAGCAGTCAGTAGATAACTGATCAACTACTGTTGACAACTGACACATTTTTCGAGAATTCAGCAGAACCCGCACTGAAGGTATCAATGCACCAAATATATCACCTACTATTTCTGAAAATCTAGCTCTTTTATGTTGGGTTAGTCCATTACTGTCATTATTGTTTCCAGTGATTCTTTTAACATGATAAACTTTAGGGAAAACTATTCCGAAATAGCAACTCCCATACCAGTGATCAGGCTACCTAAAATAGGATTTGTTTCCACAAATATAATAAATTCCAGGAAATACTGGATCAGTTCCTCCTTTTAGGCCCCAACCCCCAATTACTAAGAAGTTATGTTCACATTCCCTGGAACCAATAAATACATTGTTATATTCTGTTTTAAGCCTATGGAGACAGATTTTCCCTTTCTTTTCAAAATCCAGAGACATAGCAGCATGAGTCTTGCCAGTTATTAAAGGCCTTCCTTCTCAGCCCATTTAGGTATCTGAGGTTTCGGTTCTGAGGCCCTCTTTTGGAAATCCTGTCTCCTTTGTTCTACTAAGTTCAAAAATATCTTTTCTTCTTCATGCAACTTACATGTTAAGTTGCGTTTATGTGCATCAGCTATATCTATTGTCTTCATTGTTAGGAAATATTCACCCATGAATTTTGAGTCTCTAGTACTAAGGACAGGGTTCATGCTCTTTCGCATAGGAACTTCTGAAAATATTACATCTACATTTGAATAATAATACTGCAGTTTTCCAGTTCTATAAAACAAACTAGCTAATACACTACATGAAATACCATATATTAAAGGTAAGTGATGATAAGTTACCCCTTCAGCTACTGAGTTTGGCAATTTCATGCAAACATAACAATCACTAACTTCCATTGTTTCTACATAATGTACTAAGAAATTTGCAAATACATTTAAATTTGTTTCATTCTTATCCACTATATGGTGTATGTTAGAAAACCACTCCCACACTGGAAGGGTGGTGGTGTTCTCCCAGACATACACTGTGGTAGCTTGGCTCGAGGGGTCAGGGATCAGGCACCGTGCTAAGCATACGTCATACCCACACAATAACCATGCGTGCATCCGTTCCAAAAACGACACTACACCTTAAAAATTATACTGAAAATATATCTCTTTATCTTCTTTTCTCTTAGTTGCTGATTAAATAAATAATAATACAATCACAGTACACAAGGCTTTTCCTGTGGAAGGGTAAGCCAAATAAATAATACTTCAACGATTCAATAAATAAGGTAGATCATAAATAATCAAGGCATAAATATAAGTGCATTACATAAAAGGCAATTAAATATTATGAGGCAATAAATACTGCGAGACAATAAATACTGTGCGACAATAAATACTGTGAAACAATAAATACTGTGAGGCAATAAATACTGTGAGGCCATAAATAGGATGAATACAATAAATACAGTGCTCTCAATAAATAATAAAAGCCAACAGTGACACTTGAAAATCAGTTCACATTCCTGAGGTACTATGGGATGATTTGACCCAATCCCAGCTGGTAGAGTTTTGGATGACCTGAGGGGTGTACTACCTGGCTTGGACAAGGCTGAGGCCTAAACTGAGGTAGGTCAAGGGGGAACCTAGAGATCTGGCTCTCCCACACTACACAACCCCTCTGTATTAGTCTCAGCTCACCCCTGGCACTATCAAGCTGGTTCCAGCACCTCTCTAGCCTCTAGGATGGTCTCTTAGGGCTTCACAGGGCCTTAGGCGCCCTCTATTCCACTTACTGCCCTTTTTATGAAGTTCCGACGCCGCCGGAGTCGTGTCGACGCCGTGAGGCGGTTCTGGTTCGATGTCGGCGGCCTCGGCTCAATGACAGTTCTTGTCGACGCCGGGAGGCGGTTCCGGTTCGATGTCGGTGGCCTCGGTTCGATGACGTCGGGCGGTCTTGGCTCGATGTCGACTTCGGGCGGCTCCGGTTCGATGACGTCGGGCGGTCTTGGCTCGATGTCGACTTCCGGCGGCTCCGGAGTGCGATCTCCACTCCCGACCTCCGGTGCTCCTTTCCTCAGGTTCCGGCGACTCCGGAGTGCGACCTCCACTCCCGACCTCCGGCACGATTCTCTTCAGGTTCCGGCGACTCCGGAGTGCGATCTCCACTCCCGACCTCCGGCACGCTTCACCTCGGTCTCCGGCGACTCCGGAGGGCGGACTTCACTCCCCCGTCGACGCCGCACACTCGACCTCAGGTGACTTCCTCCTCGACCTCTGGTGTCTCCACGACCTCCGTCGGCGCCCTCTCTCGACCTCTGGCGGCTCCGGGTACGACGTCTACTTTCCAGTCAGCGCCGCTTCTCCACCTCGGCCTCCAGGTCTCCAGGCTTCGACGTCGGACTTCAGGAAGTTACCAGTAACCAGGTCAGGAACTTGCTGTTCTTTACTTTTAAGGCCTGTTCCGGCTGTCCAGGTCCTTAAGATGGTTTTTCTTGCTTTCTCCCACACAGGGCTCCAGGCTGGGCTCAGTCAGCAGGGACTAGTATCAAGGGTGGGTTTCTGGACCCCACTCCAGGCACAAGTTTCCACCCCTGTTGCCTCACTCCTTCCTCCTTCAGTTCTGTGCTCCCCTCTCTTCACCAGTCAGGTGCCAACTGCCAACTCCAACTGCCAACCTGGAGATGCCTTCCCAACATTCTAAACCTGCCTCACACTGTCACAGGGTTCTGGAATGTTCTGGAAGGTGCTGGTAGGTTCCAGTGATGTCACAGGTGACAATGGGTGGCCACCATTTTGTGTTTCAGGCCCTCAGACAGAAGTTCCAGGGGTAGATAAAATGGCTCCCTGAATCTGCATCAATACTAAAAAGTCTGGTGGTTCCCAAAAAGGAAAAATACTAACAGGGTTTGAGGCAAAAGTGGGACAAAATAAATAATGATGAGGAGGGACCACCCAAAGGGCTGACAGGTCTAACAGTGTAAACTAACTCATTTGGTGTTTATAAGTCTATTCTATCTCCTTTAATATTTGCTACCTCCGTATGTGCATTAGTACTATTCTGTATGTCCGTAACCATCAAATAGGGAATAGCTATCGCTAATATTACCCATATTATGAGGACTAATATTAAACTACATATACAGATCCTACAACACTTCTTTATACAGCTTTGTTTTGGTTTTCCAGTAGCTTTATTATCAGACATTTTTGCACAAGAAGATTATCTCTTCTTTAATTCAGAACCTGATATGAGATAACACCTTAAGCGTCTTTTCTCTTACAAGTCGGTCTCACTTCTTCATCAATTCGTTCTACATTCATCACTTTCTTCATTTAAGTCGAGATTTTCAAAGTCTTCAAGAATAACATATGTCCACTCAGGACCCTTGAACTTGTTATTCAATGTCTTCAATCTTTGACTCCTCCTTTTTGGCGTTACTGTAGAAGGTCCAGATTGACTGGTTACTTCATTTACTTGATCAGGTTCTTCACTGATTGTCTTAAGACGGTATCTCAGTCTCTTGATAATTCTTGGCCAAGTATCACCTTTTCGACTTTTCTTAAATTTCACTGCACTCCCAGGTTCTTCAAGACTCCTTTTATTTTCTTTAGATTTCGGCACAACTTGATCAGCTTCGTCTTCAGATTTCCTCTCTATCTGACTTTGTCCAGGGCCTATTGTTCTGGCCTGTTGTGCCTGGATGGGTTCATCTACCTCAAACCGACCCTGTTCAGGATTGATGATGTCTAGTTTTTCTTCTGTATCCTGAACTTGCGTTTCTATGCCTATCTGGTCCTGTTCAGGTCTTTTTACCTCTTTACCTTCTTCTGCCTGAACGTTTTCTCTAAAGCCTATCTGTCCCTCCTCAGTCTCAGGAATGGGGCTTTGGTTGTCTTCTGTCTGAGTATATTGTTCTTTCCTAAACTGTTCATGCTCAGGTTCCCTAACAGTCGTTTCCCTACTCTCCTGAGCGAGTTCTTCTTCACCCGTCTGGTCCTCACTCTTTTCCTGTCTGTCTAACTGTGTTTGCCTCCTAGTTTTTATAAATGCTTCAGGTATGTTCACCATTGGGATCCAGTCGTCCGGATAAGTGCTTGGTTGTTCTTGGGCAGCTACCTCAGGATCTTCTATAGGAATTTCTTCAGCTGCACAACCTTCAGCAACATCAATTTCTCGTTTCAACTGAAACTCTTCTTCTTCAGGAGCTGGTACCCTTTTAGTATGACTTGCATGAATCCAATTAGGCAATCCTGTACACTTTACAGCTGTTGAAGTAGTCAGTATAACTTGATGCGGTTTGTCCCACCTTGGTGCTAGGCACGATTCTTGAGTGTGATTCTTCACAACTACCCAGTCACCGGGAATCAGATCATGCGATTGTCTCAGCTGTCTGTTGAAAGCCTATTCCCCAACCTGATGAGAGATAGAATGCACTCTGTCAGCCAATTCTTTGCAATACTCCAAAACCAAGTCATCAGTTATATTCAACAGCTTGTGTCATGGGACACATACCTGTCTCATGGCTCCTCCCACGAGTATTTCATGGGGACTCAATCCAGTATTTTTGTCTGGAATACTTCTGGGTCCCATCAGGACCAGAGGTAAAGCATCAGGCCATGCCAGTGGGGTGGATGCACACACCTTTCCAAGTCTTGACTTGATCGTGCCATTTAATTGTTCTACTACCCCAGAAGCCTCTGGACAGTAAGCGCAGTACAATTTTTGTTCGACTTTAAATGCTTCACCAATTAGTCGAATTATTTCATTATTAAGATGAGACCCTCTATCTGATGCAATCGTCACTGGAAAACCAAATCTAGGGATGAGTTCTCCTAATAAAAGTTTGGCCACTGACAAGCTGTCATTTCTTTGGGTCGGGTATGCTTCCACCCACTTTGAAAATAAACAAACTATGATAAGTACATATTTCAACCCTCGACAAGCAGGCAGTTGAATGAAATCCAATTGAAGTCTTACAATAGGACCTTCTGCCTTTCCAATCTTTCCCATACTAACCACAGTCTTCCTGCCAGGATTTATTTGTTGACATATTAAACATCTTTGGCAAAGACTCTCTGCTACATTCCTGAACTTTGCGTTAAACCTGTCTTGTCTAAAAAGTCGAATCATTGCATCTCTGCCTACATGTGTGTCTCCTTGGTACATTCTAGCCATTGGTGCAAGCATACTGTCTGGCATAACTGGTCTGCCATCATAACAAACCCACACACCATCTTCTGCCCTTCTCTGGCATCATATTTTCATCCACTCTTCCTTTTCTCTCATGTCTACTGCATCCTACAGATCTTTCACCTCCTCCCAGGTTCCCACTCCTGCAAGTAGCATAAGTTGGCAGCTGATTCCACATGTTTTGATTTGCTTGTTTAAGGCAATTTTATGCCTCGCACAGCGTTGGGCAACTTGGTCAGCATATCGGTAATCGGCTGTCACACAGTCATCTCCAGATTGGTGAGCAGCACACTTAACCACAGCCACCTCTTTTGGTAATTGAATTGCCTCAATTAATTCTTTCACGAAAATTCAATTTTTAATAGGAGTTCCTGAAGAAGTCTGGAAATCCCTTTGCATCCACAGTTGGCCAAAATCATGCACAACCCCATAACCATAATGACTGTCAGTGAATATGGTTACTCTCCAATTTTTCCCAATTTTGCATGCTTTAATTAAAGCAATTAATTCAGCTACTTGTGCAGATCTGACCTCTGGTAAATAGGATGCTTCGACTATTCCAGTTAATGTACATACAGCGTAAGCAGCACTCAATTCTCCCTCCTCGTGTCGCATGCATGAGCCATCTAGAAATAGCTCATGATCAGCATTTTTTAAGGGATCTTCTTGTATGTCAGGACGTGGTTTGGTGCTAAGTTCAGTCACGTCAAGACATTCATGTTCAACCTCATCTTTCACTTCTTCTTGGTAAGGATCAGGTAGGAAAGTGGCTGGATTAAGAACAGTACACCTCACTATAGGGTGTCACAATTGACTCACTCTGTTCTATGCTTACACAAGTTGCGGCTACAGCTTTCAGTCAACCTGGTAATGCACAGGCCACAGGATCTAGGGTAGCAGAAAAATATGCTGCTGGCCTTCTCATATACCCATGTCTCTGTGTTAGAACGGAAAGTGCACAATTACCCCGCTCATAGCAGAATGATGCAAATTATTTTGAATAGTCTGGCATTCCTAAAGCAGGTGCTTCACACAAACAATCTCGCAACTTTCTAAAAGATCCCATGCTTTCATCATCCCATTCTATAGGATATTTCGCTCTCTTTCTGGTCATCTGTATCAGGGGTTTAGCTAGTAAAGCAAATCCTATAATCCATTGCCTACAATATCCTACAACTCCAAGGAACATTCTTATTTCTTTTTGAGTCCGTGGCAACTGCATTTGTCTTATTATTCTGATTCTTTCAGAGGTCACTCTTCTAATTCCTCTCTCTATTTGATGTCCCAAATATTTAACTGCATTTTTGCAAAACTGAAGTTTCTCAGGGGACACTTTATGTCCACCCTTTGCCAAATAATTTAGCAATGCAATTGAATCAGTAACACAGTCATCTCGTGTATTTGACGCCACCAATAGGTGAAGGATAAAAATCATTTGTTCTGTTTATTCGCGACATGTAAAGTTAGCACAATGTATCTATGACGGTATTCTGAGCGCATAAATGCCTATTGATATGTTCTAGAAGAAGCGTTTTCTTTTGTTTCTTCCTACACGACAAAAGGGCAGAAAACCATACTGTAGCCATCTTGGTTTGCGATAGACCATGTGTCAGATCACGTGGTTTCCTTTGCCTACCATCTTCATGATTTAGTTCGTACCAGCCCAGAGACAGGTTGGTTGTATTTACGGCCAAGGCCCAAGGTCACATCTGCTGTAGGGAGTATCAAGCAAATTCCTTCAGGCCCGGGGACAAAAAAGGGAGTCACCCTGCCGACCTCCTCTGTATAGATAGCAACCCCTTGTGTAAGGCTGAAACTTAACACTGTATGAGCTCATTCAGGAGCCCATGGACTAACTGGTACTTTTCCACTTGTATGGCTTTGTGTGCTGAATCTGTTATGTATATAAGTGTGGTTTTGTCAAGGAGTCTTCAGTCTTCCTCGGCGCACCTGATGGGTGAGGATCGATAAGGCTCCTCTATATAGAGTTTGCTTTGGCCAATAAAGCTTTTGAACCTTCTTCGTTGCCGACTGACCATTATAATATATATATATATTGCGAGTCACTGGTAAGTGTGGCCCTCGGGATATTTATTTGAGTACTTCAGTTGGCGACTCTGGTGGGACCCCGTGATAGGGTCTTTTCCTCCCCCGTATTCGGGTGGTAGGATTGAGGGCGTTGGTGGGGAAGAGGGAATTTATTTTCTGATGCTCCCACTCCGCATCCCCGATCAGGGTGTCCTCTGCTGCTAGAAGCACTTCACCGGGGTCCTACGGGCTTAACCCAGGAGCTGACCGTATTGGTCCCAAGAAGTTGGCAGCGGAGAACGAACATCCGTACCTGGGTGCACCCGGTGAGTAATTTGTTTGTTTGACGCATGCTTTTGAGCGGTGCATTTGGAACAGTTAACTGTGTTTTGATTTGGGGGTCATGAGTACCCCAGGAGAATTACGGAGGTCTTGCAGGGTGGTCCGGTAGGGGCTGACTGTAGAGACTCTGCGGATCTTTTGTGATTTGGAGACGCTGCTCAGATGCCTAGTTGTTACCTGTGTGTAACACACGGCCGGATTGTATTCGGAAAAGCCTGTGACTGTAATTGGGTAGCCATGAGACATGTCTGAGGTGATGGATGCTTGCACCACATCAGAACGGTCTCAGTGGTGAACCAAGGAGGTCATAGGATGGTCTGTAGTCCAGTCCGTGGTCGCACCTGTCTGACTGCCTCTTGCCAGTCTTTTTGGAAAGACTGCTCGTTGTGATTCTGTCGGTCCGGTATTTTGAATAATTCTCCACGAACGGGAGTCGACGGGCTCGGTTCGTTTGTTTGGATGCATCAAGTTTGAATAAGTAGGGTGAGGTTGAACTGCAGAAAACATTATATAGGAACAATCAATCGGTGTTATATGTGATACAAGAATTTGTTTGTACGTTATTGGTGTTTGTCTGTTAACTAACAATGCCGTGTTTCAGTAAGTTGAATTGTTTTGGTTGTTGTTGTCGGACTGGTGGCTCCCGCCTGGCCGAAAGCCAGCCTGCCCCACTGGAGGGCAGTCCCAACCATTTCATGTACATAAAACATGGAATACCCCTCTATTGGTTAATACCTTGTGGCATAAATATACCAGAGGTAATGAGGAATTGCAATGGCCCCAAACGGGTTCCTTCGATGAAAAGAAAATTGCCTTTTTACAGGACCAGTTATTTTCCAGACGCAGTAGGCAGTCTATGTTTGATACATTAAACACCTGGCTGAAGGAATCTAAGCGGAGGCGAATGAGAGAAGAGAAACTAGCTAGAGTTAAGGCAGGGCAAACAGTTACTCAGAAGGCTATTGCCTACGACAGAGCCCGTAGAAGGGATTGAATGTGTGAATCGTGAGTTCAGATTACAGACCGATAAAAGTTACGTGACTCGGCCCGACGCCGAAGATGAAATTGGAGATTTATTGGACTTGCGCCCACCACCCCCATATGTCCCACAGCGGTTATACCCGGCAGCACCAGTTGCCCCGGTATTAGCCGTTGCAGATCCAGCGGCCCCTGCGCAAGTCTCAGCTGTGACGACGGTAGCTCCTACTGCGTTGGCACCTCCAGCCACTTCCCTTCTTGCACCCCAAACCAATTTGTCCCGGTTGTCCTCGTCTGTTACAGAGATTATGACTTAATTGCCCAACTTGTTGTCATCCGCGACAGCTGGAAATCTTCAGCTGTCGCCGGGGTCAGCCCATTCTCCCCCTGTGTTGACCTCCTCCTCGGCAACCGCAACTCCCTTACCAGCTGTTTCCACACCGATACGTTCCCCCGGTCTTCTTGAAGGCAAGAAACTATTTACCCGGTCAGCCATAACACTGGAGGAAAGAGAGGTCGCTGCGTTACAAGCATCACAATGGATGCGACACCCTATTTACACGGTGTCCGATATATGGAGCACTATGAGAAACTTTGAGCACGTGATGCAACAGCATGCGTTAGACCATATGGCTGCATGCCTGATATCACTATTGGAACAAGTTCATGCAAGGGGGAAGGCTCCGGCAATATTGTATACCATTCATGATCATGCGCACAAATTTCAATTGACCCCAGACGAGGTGTTCAAAAATATTAGTACATTGGTTAGTTATAGAACCCGACTTGAAACTGCTGGTCCTGCGGATTCCGTGCATTTTCCAATGCGTGAGGTCCACCCCATCTATCATCCAGAAATTACCGAAATAAGAGATGCTACGGGGGTGGTTACCCGTCTGCAAGTTGATGCTCATTTTCAGGAGCAGTGGGTGTACACCCCGTGGAAACGTAGTGAAGTACTGTCATTAAAAGCTCATTTGCCTGACCCTAGGAAAAATCCTACGGCATATTATAAAGAACTTACTGAAGCCGCCTCATCGGCGGTAATGACATTGGCCGATATAGAATTGTTCTTTGCCCTATTAGTACCAGTGGATATCTGGCGTCAGGTACATGACCAAGACCATGTGACTGAATTTGGGGGAACATGGGATCAATTGAAAGATTGGGATAAAGATCGAAAACCTGAAGATAAGCCCAGGGCTGAAATATTAACGTTACCTGACAAAATAATTACATACATGCATTCGCTCATCCCGCCCAGGAAGGTGGATTGGGATAAATTGACTGCATGCCGACAGAAGAAAGATGAGAGTGTGTCGGATTTTTTCACTAGATTTGAAGGTGTTTTCATTGACTTCAGTGGCCAGGACTTATCCAAGGAGGGTGGTATACGCCTGTTTGTCAATAGGTTTGTGACTAATTTACTGCCCGAAATCTCGACCCGACTCCAGGCCGCAGAAAGTACTTGGACAACTTCTACTCCTTCGATTATATTAAGTATGGCTCAATATTATGAGCACCGAGAGAATGAAAGTAAGGATAAGACGAAAAAGAAAGCAAAGGATTTGAAAACGCGGGTCCTGTTACAGCAGGTTGAGAGAGGCTGCGGAAGGGGTCAGGGAGGGCCGAGCTCTGCTCCACGAGGGGCGGGCCAAGCCCCAGGTGGAGGACGAACTGATTTAGGCATAAACCAATGCGCATTTTGTAAACAGGAAGGGCATTGGCGTTCCCAGTGTCCGTTGTTATATGTGCAAAACAACAATACAAGAGGCCAAGGGAGAGGACGCAGTGGTGGTAGTCGAAGTGGACATACACGACAGGAGGAGTCCAGACAAGGTGGGAATAGTCAGAACTATTTTGATCATGGTCAAGGAAAGCAGTACTTCAATGAAGAATGTGGCAGCGATGCATTGGCAGACTATCCTCATGCATAGGACAGCCAAAGGCAGAGTGGGGGACGTGTGTCAATTCCTATAGATCAGAACGCTCCTTATGTTAATTCACATTTAATGGGCGCATCGGGTAAGTTTCTAGTTGACACAGGAGCTATGAACAGTTCGGTTTCACATGCCCTTGTCCCTGGGGCTGCTCTGTCTGGCCAGGATAATGTGTCCGTAGGTTTCTCTGGAACTCCGGTGGTGAGCCCCATTTCCCGACCTCTTTCTTTTACCCCGGGCCCTATCTCTATTGATTCACCATTCCTTTTAACATCGCAATGTGGAGAGAATTTATTAGGCATCGACTTATTGAAAAAATTATATGCTCGTATATATTGTTCCCCAGACGGTGTATATTTGACTGTCCAACCACCTTCGGTGCAGTATTTTTCTAAGACAGACACCTTACCCCCTGAATTCGCAAAGATTCCAAGAACCCTTTGGGCTACCGGAGACTCTGATGTGGGTTTGTTGAGGATAACCCCAATTTCAATTACCTTGAAGCAAAATGCTTGGTTACCGAAAATACCGCAATACAAAATTGCCCCTGCAGGTGAACGAGCCTTGTTGTCCATTATCCAGGATCTAATCCGATCTGGAGTGGTGGAAGAGACAACCTCCAATATGTGTAATAGCCCCATTCTTCCTATTCTTAAAAGGGCCCCCATAGATTGCAATCCTGATTATGTAGATACATATCGTTTTGTGATTGATTTACAAGAGATAAACAAGATCGTGGTACCTCAGTACCCCGTGGTACCTGATATAACCACCATATTAACTATGATTCCTCCTACAGCTCGATATTTCTCTGTGATTGATCTGAAAAATGCTTTCTTCAGCATCCCCATTCATACTGATAGCCGATATCTTTTCGGATTTTCATTAGCTGGTCGCAGCTTCAGGTTTTGTCGCGCTCCTCAGGGCTATACAGAAAGCCCTAGTTTTTATAGTCGAGCACTCAAAGCCCTATTGGACACTCTAATTTTGCCCGATGGTAACGTATTGTTACAATATGTAGATGATCTATTGGTGGCTTCGGATACTGAACAGGGTTGCCGGGATGCTACAGTTCAATTGTTGCAGCATTTGGCCAACCATGGCAATAAGGTATCCTTGTCTAAATTTCAATATTGTCGAACGGAGGTGACTTATTTGGGTCATCTCCTGTCGAAGGAGGGTAGGCGTCTAACTCCTGATCGTATAACAGCTATATCTAACCTGTCTGTTCCTTGCACGCAACGGGATGTCCGCGCTTTCCTTGGCATAACCTCTTACTGTCGCCAGTGGATCCCTAACTTTTCCCTTCGGACTAAACCCCTACTATACTTGACAACGAAAGATGTGCATGAGCCTTTACCTTGGACTGTTGAATGTCAGGACGCTTTTGTCTCTCTGAAATCTGCTCTTTGTTCTGCTCCTGTGCTTGGCACTCCTGACTACCGGAAGCCTTTTACACTCTACGTGCATGAGGTGGACGGTTGCTCGCTTTCTGTGTTAACACAGGGTTTTGGTGGTAAGCAAAAACCTTGTGCATACTTTTCGGCGGTATTGGATAATGTCGCCAGAGCACTTCCCAGTTGTGTAAGGGCCACGGCGGCTGTTGCGGTGGCAATTCGACAATCAGAAGGGCTTATCCTGAATACTGACCTCACGATGATGGTGCCTCATGCTGTGGATTTATTACTAAACAGGACCAAGACGCAGCACTTAACTAGTGCGCGTCTTACAGGGTATGAATTGACACTGTTCGCACCCCATATCACTATCAAAAGATGTGCCACTCTGAACCCCGCCACGTTACTACCCCTCCCTTCGGAAGAGCAAGATCAGGACATACATGATTGTATGTTTCGGACAGAGGAAGAGACGAAGGGACGGATAGACCTGACAGACACTCCCTTATCTGACCCACGAGGGGAGTTATATGTCAATGGCTCATGTTCTAGGTTACCGAATGGCACTACCACATCTGCCTATGCGATTACCACTCTGCAAACTGTAGTTGAAACGGCCAAAGTGTCTTATCAATCTGCTCAGGCTGCCGAATTAGTAGCCTTGCTTCGAGCTTGTGAGTTAAGTGAGGGTTTGAGAGTGAATGTCTACACCGATAGCCAATACGCCTTCGGTGTAGCACATAACTTTGGAAGGTTATGGGCGGAAAGGGGTTTCCTTACTTCGCATGGCCAGAAGATAAGGAACGGCCCGTTGGTTTTGAGACTGCTGACTGCCCTGACCTTGCCAAAGGAAATTGCTGTTGTTAAATGTAGCGCTCATAAAGCTGTGATCGATGATGTGGGCAAGGGAAATGCATTTGCTGACAGAATCGCTAAAACTGCCCAGTCAAACACCACCTCTATGTTCGTAGCCAGCTCACCGAGAGGAATGGTAGAAACAGAAATATTCAATAGCACTATGGATAGTGTTAGAGAAATACAACAAGAAGTGACCCCTGAAGAACTAGTGTATTGGAAAGAACAGATAGGGAAACTAGACGAAAATGGATGCTGGATCGACCGGTCAGACAAATGCAGGTGGTTACTGCCAAACGCATTTGTGAATGTGATAGTATCCATGGCACACGGCCCTGCACATATAGGCGTTAAGGGCATTTGTGCAGTACTAGATTCCGTGTGGTATAACACCAATATTAATAAAACTGCAACACATTTGGTTTAGAACTGTATGATCTGTTTACAGCATAATCCAGGGGGTAGTGTCCCTGTACTGAAAGGGAATTTTGCGCCCCCTACCTTACCCTTTGAGGTGTTACAAATGGACTTTATTCATTTAGAACGGGTAAATAATCTCAAGTATGTTCTAGTAGTGATCTGCGCATTCAGTAAATGGGTGGAAGCATACCCCACCAAGGAGAATACCGCTCTAGCCACAGCTAAAGCTCTAGTGAAGGAATTTTTTCCTCGCTATGGTTTGCCACGCGTAATTTGGAGTGACAATGGGAAACATTTCAATGCCAACCTTATAGAACACATTTGTAGTGGTTTATCCATTAGGCAAAAGTTTCATGCTGCACGCCACCCCCAATCAGCAGGTTTGGTGGAAAAGTATAACGGGATTTTAAAGTTGAAATTGGCTAAGCTGCAAGACACCACAGGGTTGATATGGCCTGACCTCTTACCCCTAGCACTATTGTCTGTAAGAACCACTCCTCACTCTCGTTCTGGAATATGACCATATGAGGTGATATTTGGTAGGCCCGCTAATATCTGGGGTGTACCGAGACCGAAATCCTTTAGGGACATCGAGCACCCAATGTTGACAGATTATCTTTATGCATTAACTAAAGATCTTCGTTCCATTCATCAACAGATATCAGCGGTATTGCAGCCCCTACCGGAGGGTCCTGGACATCGTCTTGAACCTGGACAGTGGGTTTTGATCCGGAATTACCAGCGAAAATCGAGCTTGGATCCACGCTGGACCAAACCCCATCAGATACTCCTTTCCACCAGAACGGCTGTTAAGGTTGAAGGAAAACGGCACTGGATTCATGTGTCACATTTGAAAAGAGTTCCTCTCCCATTGCCGGGTGACCTGCAGGATCAGAGGGAAGGGTTGGTGCATGACGGTGAGCCGTTCATTGAAGATTCATCTCTCTCTGAAGCCCGAGAAGAAGTGGACGGACTAGAGGGAGGTACTGTGAGTTCAAAAACGCCTATAGCGGCTGGCCCTACAACCAGCTCTGCTCCCGGTAATGCTGCATCCGACCCGAAAGATCACACTTCCAGTATTTCATTTGATCCTACTGTGCCTATTCTTTTCCCTGATCCCCGAACACCTGGTCATGTTCACTATAACCTGCGGCCCCGACAAAGAGCAAAGATACCAGGTTCAGTCTAAAGAAAGAGAAGAGAGACTTGAGTAAATCCTGGCATGACCTAAAAGAACACTGGACTGAACCAGTTGAGAGCTCGGAACTTTCAGTAAAGCTCTGTTCAGAACGAAAATAGAGATATTGATTGATTAGTGGGGCCTAAGGTGGAATTGCCAGTAAGAGCTGCGTCAAGTGCAGCCCCAACGCGAGAAGTTGTTGCAATTCGTTTGTTTTGATAATTTTTCCTTTTTGATGAACAATAGGAGTCTGCCTGTGAGGCTCTGAACGGACACAGGAAAGAAGCACCCTCTGGCAGGTTGGACTGCAAGTAGGCTCATTCCCCTTAGATTATATTTGGACTTTTAGCAAGAATGTATCCCTTCGCTCGCTTTGTTCCAGAAGAGGAGCGACCTATAGCTCCACGTCCTCTGCACCCATAAATGCCTATGTTTTCTACTTGGAGCTTGCGTATTAAGATAGTATTCATAGCTATAATAACTGTATCACTAGTAACATGTTTAAGTGTATTCATTTATTTAGAATGTCGTCACCCTGTGCATACCCTGGTAACTTCTACTCCTGTTCCCGATGAGCATCATTTCCATACTTTCACCCCACATAAGGAAAGACATCGTCAGACATATGTAAAGAATGCTTTTATTGAAATGCTGCACCAGACCCATAGTTTGACCAATGCTACAGAGTGCTGGGTCTGTGGCCTCCTCCCGTCGGTTATGCACAAACATGATCTTTTCATTTCGATGCCTTTGTCATATCTAGGCAGTTGTGAAGCATGGTTCAAATTGCTGTCGATGATATATACGCACTATACTGTTGATGAGCACCGATTTTCTGAAAAGGACTACGAAATGATTCTAGCATATATAGAGGTACATCCGGGATTCACCCCGAATGAAGATGGTACCGATGGTACACTAAACCCAACTGCTTGCATGAATGAGTATACTGAATATGCAAATGACACCTGGTTAAGGGATGAAGTATTGGATTTTATGTCTTTCAATTTCACTGAATATTTCAAATATTTCCAGGAACGAAATGTATCAGATGATAAGGTTATTCCGGTCCCGGTATTGAATGCGTCATCTTCTTTTTGTATACATGGCACTGGTCACTTAGCAGTTGGATTTAGTAAATGCAATAATACGTAAAGATTGCGAACATTCAGTAGCCCACCAATGCTTACTCCTCCGAATGTATTCTTTGTATGTGGGGAAAATGCATACACATGGCTCCCCAGAGGATGGTCAGGTAGATGTTATTTGTCTTTCCTATACCCCCCAGTCTATATAGCCCCTTCTGACTATCATAAGACCCATTCACTGAACCGGCGGAGCTTAGGAAAACGAGCTACCACGGGGGATGCCACTGATCAAACCGATACTCCTGCACAACATTTTGTGGACATAATGAAAGGAGTCTTGCCAAAATGGGGACCCATTTTGACCAGTAAAGAAATCAGAAGGTTATCTAGAGTAGTAGAGGGAGTAGTGAATATCACTGCAGGAATACTATCTAACATAACTGTTGAGCTTCAAGCGACCAGGCTTGTAACGCTTCAAAATCGTATGGTTTTAGACGTTATCTTAGCTGATCGTGGAGGAGCATGCAGAGTGATCGGCAGTTCTTGCTGTGTGTAAATACCTGACTCCGCCCCCTCTGTGCATTTAGCCATTCAGAAACTGCACCGTTTGGCATCTGAAATCCATACAGACACCGGTACCTGGTCCCTTTCTAGCTGGTTCTGGGGCCTCTTTGCCACTTGGGGATGGAAATTGCTCATGATCCTTTTGGGTATAGCAGGTTTCCTTTTCACCTGTTGTGTCTGCATACAATGTGGACCTGCCTGCTGTTCCTATTGCACTAATCAACTCCTTCTTGCCCTTCCCGAATCTAAACCACGTCCAGCTAAGATAGGCACTCAGCTAGTACAGAAGGAGAAATATGACATGATGCAAATAGATGAAGGCATCTTTGAAGATTGAGGTAGTATGTTAGCTACATTGTGCTAAAAGGGCCGATCTGAAGGATAAAAATCATTCGTTCTGTTTATTCGTGCCATGTACAGTTAGCACAATGTATCTATGACAGTATTCTGAGCGCATAAACGCCTATTAATATGTTCTAGAAGAAGCGTTTTCTTTTGTTTCTTCCTACACGACAAAAAGGGCCCAAAGCCATACTGTAGCCATCTTGGTTTGCGATAGACCATGTGTCAGATCACGTGGTTTCCTTTGCCTACCATCTTCATGATTTAGTTCGTACCAGCCCAGAGACAGGTTAGTTGTATTTATGGCTGAGGCCCAAGGTCACATCTGCTGTAGGGAGTATCAATCAAATTCCTTCAGGCCCGGGGACGAAAAAGGGAGTCACCCTGCCGACCTCCTCTGTATAGATAGCAACCCCTTGTGTAAGGCTGAAACTTAACACTGTATGAGCTCATTCAGGAGCCCATGGACTAACTGGTACTTTTCCACTTGTATGGCTTTGTATGCTGAATCTGTTATGTATATAAGTGTGGTTTTGTCAAGGAGTCTTCAGTCTTCCTCGGCGCACCTGATGGGTGAGGATCGATGAGGCTCCTCTATATAGAGTTTGCTTTGGCCAATAAAGCTTTTGAACCTTCTCTGTTGCCGACTGACCATTATTATATATATATATTGCGGGTCACTGGTAAGTGTGGCCCTTGGGATATTTATTTGAGTACTTCATAGGTCGCCAATATATTGCATCAAGACTGACTCTCTGGGCAATACAAGAGATTCAAGGCTTCTTTTAAGAATCTGATTAAAGATTGAAGGACTTTCAGTGTACCCTTGAGGCCCACGATTCCACATGTAAACATGCTTTTCAAATTTGAACGAAAATAAAAACTTGCTATCTGGATGCAATGGAATAGAAATAATGCATGACATAAATCGATTACTGTGAACCACCCTGCTTTCCATGGTATCTGATAAAGAATCACAGCTGGGTTAGGCACTACTGGATAGCACGGTACAACAATTTTATTAGTTTTCCTAAGATCTTGAACCACCCTATACTTTCCGTTTCTTAATGCCAATTATAGGTGAGTTACAAGGGCTACTCATTATTTCTTTCAGGATACCTTGTTCGACTAATCGCTCAATCTCTGCTGTAACACCTGCTTTTACTTCTGGACTCATTTTGTATTGCCGGGTATTCGGATAAACAGCACCTTCTTTCACTGCCACTTTTACAGGATCTGCATTTGCCATTAATCCTATTTCTTTTCCAGTAAAATCCCATATCTCTGCAGTTACAGTCAGTTTGACTTCGGCAGGTAATTCATTTTGCGTCATCATCGAATATAATTCATTTACTTCTGTTCCCTGTTTTGCTAACATGAACTTGTAAACTCCATCTTCATTTGGGGTTTGTATTGCAACACCATCAGGTGTGCAAAATATGGTGCAATTCATTTTGCACAGTAAGTCCCTTCCAAGTAAGTTTACAGGGCTTGAGTCACACACCACGAATTTATGCATTTCTTTAAAATTTCCAATTCGCACCTTCATTGGTTCTGTGATTTGGGTTCTAATCTGTTTGTTTGAAACACCTACGACTTGGATGTCTTCACCCGAGAGGGGCAGGTTAGGAATGTCTGCTGTTCTCACAGTAGACCTGGTAGCACCAGTATCCAACACGAAAGTGATATCATTTCCTTCTACATTACATTCTACGGATAGACCTGACTGATCTACCGGTAGGGATGCGCCAAGTATGCACTCCCCTTCCTCCCCCCTCGGGCACCGTCAGTCCTGTTCATAATCAATTAGGGGATCCTGCAAAAGAAACTGTGATGTTACAAACATTTTCTTGCCACTTCCTTCTGGAAATCCGGCGTCCACACTGTACTCGGCTTGACTCACAAAATTTGATTTAGTGGCAGGGGGAAATTGACTCGGTAGATCTATACCTTGTTGCTAATGACTCATAAACATCTCATTCTGCGTCTGTGGATTTAAATTTTGATTCAGGCATTTATTAACTTGTATGACTTTACAGTTGTTTTTCAAATGCCCCAACTTCCCGCACCCGTGACAGGGAAATCTTTTCTTTGCCTCTTCCCGATTCAACCTTCCCCGTGGTTTTCCCTCATTATTGTTACCTTGACTTTGTGCTCTTCCTTGATTTTCTGACTGTTTATTTAATTGAAGCTCCTGCTGTTCAGCAAATTTTACTTGAGCCCACATTACTTTTTCTTCTAAAGCTTTTCGTTTGTTATCAAATTCATCCCCACATATTTAGCATATTTTAAAATGTTATCAATGGGCTTTGATTGCCAACACAGCATGTGCTGCGTAATCATTTGAGATATATCCAATCTCAGCCCAGTTACAAATCAATACATGAAATGAGCCATGTCCTTGTTTTCTAAACTTTCAAACCCACTATACTGTTTGAACACCTGTAAAAGACGTTCGTTTTAGGCATATACAGACTCATTCTTCTCTTGGGTTGTCCTGTCTATTTTTAACCAATCAGTTTCTTTCGGGGGAATTTTACTCTACAGAAAAGTGATTACTTGATGATATTTTTTCATTACATCTTCTGACGGGGCTCCTGTCTTTGAATCTCTTGGATATTCCTCACTAGGCCAATATATAGTAATTTTACACTCTGTCCACAAATCCGCAGGTACTACTATGTCAAACAAACCATCCGGATCCTTTAACAGAATCTTTGAATCTTTCACAAACCTCTCAACTTGTCTGAACCACTCTACTGGTTTCTCTCAATTTTGGGAAATAATTTGTAAATGACAAAATGTCATGTCTAGTCCATGGTACATGAACGTACCCCCCTCCGATCACTTCCCTCATTGGATACAACCTCTCAGCCTTTTCTGTTTCCCTCATGGCATATTCAGATGTCGTTCGATTTCCCTGTGATTCTTCCTTTTTCTTTGCCCACCTAACTTTCCATCTTTCGAGATCTCCCCATTTTTGTAGCAGAAATAACAACTCTCTGATCTGTAATTTTCTTCCATATACATTCATATTTTCCAAATCCTTATCAGAAAATTCAGCTCTATATGGTTTCTGCAACACCTTTGGCTTCCCTATGTCAATTCCTATTTCCGATGCCAAATTTGTCAGTTTTTCATGGAATGCCTTTGTATTTTGTGTAATGCTTCTACAAATAAACAACAATTCTTCCTCACTGTATGTGTTTAATCTGTCTAGACCCACATTTCCAGCAACCATTTCTTCCAATTCTACTCTTAATTTGAAAATATCTAATAATTTTGGCTGTGACTTTGGTTTCTCTATTTCTTGAGACCGTCTCTCTATACCTTCTGGGATTATTATTGTGGCACTTCTAGTTCCTGATGATGTTTCTAATCTAACTTCCTTCGAACAACTGGGCAAATTTCTCTTCGGGGTTTCCATCATTGGCTCTCTTATGGGCAAATCTATTAATGATATTACTGATTCGCATTCACTTGATTGGTCATCTACTATCATCTTTTCTTTTCTAGGTTCTATGCTTGGGGTAGGCATTAGAGGAATTTTAGAACCGTTGGACTTTTCGCCATACAATGGGACTACTGGACCTATTGTCACTGGTATGGTCAATGCCTCAGGATGCGCGTTTATCTGAGCTATTTTCTGGATCAATTCATCTCTATTCTCATTTATTGCTTCCTTTTCCTTTTCTTGAAGTACCCTGTCTGCTGTGTCATGTACTATCTGGGGAACCAAAGGTGTTCCCATCATCGGGGCACTAGGGGTCATTCTATTGAATCCATCATTATAAGGTGGGTGACTTTTCATCATTATGTCTTCTAAGTATCAATCAATCAATCAAGGCATTTATAGAGCACGCTACCCACCCGTAAGGGTCTCAAGGCGCTGTGGGGGGGTGCAGCTACTGCTCGAACAGCCAGGTCTTGAGTAGCCTCCTGAAGGTCAGAAGGTCTTCGGTCTGCCGTAGGAGGATGGGGAGGGCATACCAGGACTTGGCGGCGAGGTAGGAAAATGATCTGCCACCGGTGGTCGTTCATCGGATGCGGGGGACGGTGGCGAGGGTGAGGTCTGCGGAGCGGAGCTGGCAGTTTGGGGTGTAGAAGGTGAGTCGTTTGTTGAGGTATGTTGGTCCGGTGTTGTGGAGTGCCTTGTGTGCGTGGGTGAGGAGCTTGAATGTGATCCTTTTGTTGATGGGGAGCCAGTGCAGGACTCTGAGGTGGGGTGTGATGTGGCTGTGGCGAGGGGTGTCAAGATTAAGGCGTGCGGAAGCATTCTGTATGCGTTGCATTCGTTTCAGCAGATTGGCCGGGGCTCCTGTGTAGAGGGCGTTTCCATAGTCCAGTCTGCTGCTGACGAGAGCCTGGGTAACCGTTCTCCTTGTGTCGGTGGGGATCCACCTGTAGATCTTTCGGAGCATGCGGAGGGTGTTGAAGCAGGAGGATGAGATGGCATTGACTTTCTTGGTCATGGAGAGTATTGAGTCGAGGATAAATCCCAGGTTGCGTGTGTGGTAGGTGGGTGTCGGTGCTGCACCCAGGGCAGTCGGCCACCAGGAGTCGTCCCAGGCTGAGGGGGTGGAGCGAAGGATCAGGACCTCTGTCTTGTCCGAGTTCAGTTTCAGACAGCTGTGCTTCATCCATTCAGCGACGGCTTTCATTCCTTCATGAAGGTTGGTTTTGGCGGTGCGAGGGTCTTTGGTGAGGGAGAGGATCAGCTGTGTGTCGTCGGCGTAGGAGATGATGTTGAGGTTGTGCAGTCTGGCGATGCGTGCGAGCGGAGCCATGTAGATGTTGAACAGGGTCGGGGTGAGGGATGATCCTTGGGGTACGCCGCAGATGATTTTGGATGCTTTGGATCGGAAGGGGGGGAGGTGGATGCTCTGTGTTCTGTCGGAGAGGAAGGAGGTGCTCCAGTCCAGTGCTTTGCTTTGGATTCCTGCGTCGTGGAGGCGAGTGCGTAGGGTGCGGTGGCAGACCACGTCAAAAGCGGCTGAGAAGTCCAGGAGTATGAGGGCCGCGGTGTCTCCATTGTCCAGCAGGGCTCTGATGTCGTCGGTGGCGGCGATGAGTGCTGTTTCGGTGCTTTAGTTGCTGCGGAAGCCAGACTGGGATGGGTCCAGGATGTTGTTCTCCTCAAGGTAGTAGGCCAGTTGTTTGTTGACGCTTTCCTCGATGACCTTCGCCAGGAACGGGAGCAGGGAGATGGGCCGGAGGTTCTTGAGGTCCCTTGGGTCTGCCTTGGGTTTCTTGAGCAAGGCGTTGATTTCGACTTGTTTCCAGCTCTCTGGGAAGGTCGCGGTCTCGAAGGAGATGTTGATGGCCTTGCAGAGGTGGGGTGCGATGGTGGCGCTGGTTTTGTTGAAGATGTAGTGAGGGCATGGGTCTGACGGGGAGTCGGAGTGGATGGTGCTCATGATTTTGATGGTATCTTCGTCGTTGATGTTAGTCCATGCGAGCAGGGGGTCGCTGTGGGCGGTGGTCACCGGGTCCGAGGTGTTGTTGGCTGCCGTGGTGTTCTGGCTGTCGAAGCTGTTGTGGATGTCTGATCTTGCGGTGGAAGAAGGAGGCAAGGGAGTTTCACAGGTCTTGCGATGGCGCGATGTCGTTGGTGTTGGAGCTGGGGTTGGAGAGTTCTTTCACAATGTTGAAGAGCTCTTTGCTGTTGTGTGAGTTGTTG
Source organism: Triturus cristatus (assembly GCF_964204655.1). Classification (NCBI taxonomy): domain Eukaryota; kingdom Metazoa; phylum Chordata; class Amphibia; order Caudata; family Salamandridae; genus Triturus; species Triturus cristatus. The sequence goes on from NC_140592.1 coordinate 492,578,375, forward strand.
TCGAGACGGTCTTTGAAGGAGGTCTTTTTGGCAGATCTGATGAGGTGATGGTGTTGGCGCATGGCGTTTTTGTGGGCTGCTTGGTTCACCGGTGTCTGTTCGTGGCGCCATTTCTTCTCCAATTTTCGGCAGTTTTGTTTGGAGGCCTGGAGGTCTGCGGTGAACCAGCTGGCGTTCCTGTTGGAGCGTCTGTTGGAGGGGTTCTTGACCGGGGCCTCTTCTGCTTCTCCGTTACCTATCATGGTTAAGTGCTTGGTTTTCTCTGTACATTTACCTCCTGTCTGTTCTTCTAATGTTAACACAGGATATAAACCTTCTGCCACCATTGCCTGTCTCCATTGTTTCATTTGACTATCTCTAGTCTCTCGGGGAAATTTCGGATAATGTTTGCTTAAGGTCCTGTTACTTCGTGGCCTATCACGTTCAAAGGCTTCCATTTCCCATTCTTCTAAAGCCTCATACTGGGTAAATCTAGGTCTGGGTTCTAATTCATTCATACGTGTTCTTAAATTGGACAATATTCTTCCATTAAAACTTCCTTACTCAGGAAATGCTAATATTCCATCATCTTTTGTGTATTCTACTCAGTTTTCTAACCATACACAGGTATGATAGCCTCTCTCCACCATCATGTAGATGGAGGCGTATTTGGAGGAGGAATGAGAATCCCCTCTCTACTCTTAATGAGTTTGTCCTTTGTAAAATAATTCTTAATCTTTTGCATAAATTACATTTTTCTCTTTTCTCCATACATTGCGTGCTTGTGCTTGTTAAGGTACTGTTCGTAAGCAAACCCTAGAAATCTTCTATCTGGACGAGTCCCTGTTAATGTTGGATTGTACATGCAAACTCCACTATCTATTACTATTCTTGGGATTTCTATTTTGTCAACCAATCAGACGCTTGCTTTAATTCTAAAAATTCTCCAATACCAACGCATTTTCTAGTCTAAAGACCAATCAACTTCTACTCTGTTCGCTCGCTCAGCCAATGTTTGCGCGACTTTTCTGTGACGTCAATATCACTCCTTACCACTGACCCCACCTTTATAATCTCGCATCAACTACACACCCGCTGTTTCAACCAATACCAGCGCGGCTCTCAGTGACGTCAGTGCTGCACCCGCAACTGACCCCTCCTTTACAAGGTAACGCAAAAACTTATTTTCTCACAAAATTTCACACAATTTTCATTAATCAACAACGTAAAAACATTTGCTATTGGGTCTGACCCACTAATTCAAAGTATAGGAAGATTTCTTTCACTGTGAGTAAAACCCTTCCGCTTACTCTTCACATACGAGTAAAACGTTTCCGCTTACTCCTCACACAAGCATCAGAGAACCTGGTACTCCTTCAGTATTACCCTTTCTAGATGATACCGAATTTTCACCAGCGAACTCCTTGCAGCCAATTACTCTCACTAGCATACAATACATTTTTCCCTAACGTAGTGCTTCTAGTCCTGCATAACTTTCAGCATTTTCTCGATCCAGACCAATAACCTCACTGCAGTGCGGCTACCATTTGCCACCTGCTATTCAATATTTCCGGGAATTTCCAGACAACATAAAACAATACATAACGGGTTTTGGTTAAAACATAAATCAATAATTCAAAATTTCAAATAGAATCCTCTCCTAACTAACTATACTAACCATGCCTCTGCTACCAAGAAAAACGGATGCAGCGGAGTTTACCAGCTCTATACATACATGCACAGCACTCATGTGGGCCCATATACATTCATACACTCAATGAAATAGCAAATATCCGCTGGTCATCTATTTTTATTTGCCCTAGGAAACGCTTTACACCAGTAATTTTTCCATTCCTGTATCCTGAGTAAATGTACGTTCGAAAGATCTAGTAGTAGATTAGAATAGGGAGGAAATGATAATGGTATAAAAATACATTTCAATTTTTTATTTAAAGAACCACAGACTCAGTAGGAGTTTCAAAAGTTTATCTGAATTAATAATTTTTGTTAGTCAAATCAAATACACGTAAACACATCAAGATTCTCCATCAGGAAAGGTAGTTCAATTAGTTATAATTCAATTCACATTAATTAATTGCATATGATGACAGTACCTGAGGAGAGAAAGAACAGAGAGCAAATACGAAGCACAACCCACAGAACTGTATTTACCTAGAATGGTGTGAGGACCATCAGAGTATCAAGGAATCAGGACAGGTTCAGGACGGGGAAGGTGACCTCTTCTAGTGTAACGCCAGCGTTACACCCCTCTCTGGTGCTACTCCCTCCGGCTCTGGCTCGTCCGGACCCCTTCCTAGATGTGCATCCTCGGTTGTTCTGCGAATTTTCCCTAGTGTTGGATTCTTCAGTCAGAGTGCAGTAAAATCGAGCAGCATCTCACCATAGCATCGGCATTTCGTGGGTCAAGTGTGTCTAACTATCTAGAACTTACCTCTGTTATACCAACTCAAATGTATGATCCACCCCCCAAATATTTCAATTCCATGTACACCCGAAATTTGATTGGGCCAAGCAGTGGGGTGAGGACACCACACCATACTAAGTGCAATACATTTCTTTAGTTCGATTGTCTAGCTCCCCGCCCCTTATTTTTAATACCCACAAGCTTTATTCCCACAAGCATTTCATATGTAGATCAATAAATCTGTACTACAATGTTTCATATTCTTCCTCTCCTAGGGTCAGAAGTTGTTCTTCCCATGTCCTTGCTATCCTTAGGGTTTGGCAGCCAGTCAATTATCTCATTGGTCTCAGGACAAGCAGATGTCACGCATGCATAGTTGCCACAAGGAAACAGAGACATGGTCACCCTCCAAGGCCCAAATATGAGCTATTAATAAAGTCAGAGAGGAACATGTTAGAATACAAAATTAAATGAATTCACTGTATACCACTTACTTCTACTCTAACCCCATTTACTTAATAAATCTTTTGCGTTAACGGTTTAGTAAAACTTGCTTAGGTTAGTTTCAGCACAGCATGTGCATTAGTGCAAGGGTTTTGAACAGCCATATTAAAAGCTATTGCGCAGCTGCAAAGATTTCCCCCAAGCGACAGAAAACATCATACCACGTAGATGTAGTAGACGCATGCGCAGAACAGTTCCCGCGTTTTTGGCGGCACTTTTTAGGACACTCGGGTTATTCATTAGTGAAGCACACAGAAAAGCTTCCCCTAGATATGATATTGGAAAACGTGGTGCAAAATTAGTACTTACAAGAAGGTTGGTGATAATGTTACAGGTTATTCGAGAGGATTGCATACAAGCAACTTTCTTTTTATACGAAACCTTGCTCCATCAACGCTACAATCATTGCATTCTGGTTATGTGTCTTGGCAATCTATCAACAGTACGTCCCTGTTCTCTGCATACAATCTAACTAAGAAGCAGATAACAATGGCACAGAGTATACAATGCTGCGTATTGAAAAACTGAACCAATTACCCTTCACTATAGCAGAGTAACCATGAACAGAATGGTTAATTCATGGCCATATATCGTTACCGGTCACTCCTTTCCAGTTTCAGTATTGCCTAGAAAAACAATAGGCAGGCAGATATGAAGCAATGGGTAAGGAATATATCAAGGAATCTTGGGAATTGCCGTATAGATTTCGATGCAGGAGTGGAGACATAGGAGTATTTCTCAGCGGTACTGACTGCGAGAACTGGATCTCTCATATGCCAGCATATCATGCTTCACGGGCCTGTATTGGTTAATTCGCAAACTTATCCTGTCATTTGAAAGGGTCCCCGGCTGCAGTGATTAATCCAGTGTTCAAGTTGCACTCAAATGGGAGTTGCTTGATGCTGAATGATCAAGGTTGCTGTGGGATGCTTCCTGGCATTGCATATATTGTCACTGTAGGCTCCAGGGTATGCAAGCATTGTTTCCACCGAGCCACACGGTCAGGGAGGCGCCGTTATGGCCTTCCTTGAATGTTTCCTTTATACAGTTTGATACTCTGACCTGCATAAAAGCCATACTTTTACATAAAACCGCGTCCTTGACCTCCACCCGAGAGACTTGATCTTCAGGTCTTAGGTCCTCAGCTGAGATACAGACACTTGTACGAACAAATTGCCCTTTCCATTTCACAGAAATGATACAACATATGTTTAACATGTCTGATACGACAGGCATAGTACACCTATTTAAGAACACAGGTTCTGCACTGTTAAGCACCTTTCAGACAGTCTTCTGAGTGATTCCAGCCTTCATGCACTCCACATTTGGAAGCAATTTTGGAGGACTTCCGCTAATTCTGTTACTAATAGCAGGAATCCAGATTGTAATTTTTCTGCTACGTAATGGACATCCCAATCGCCAAGTAGATGGAAAAAACGCTCTTGGAGCGCCGATACCGTGATCCCATGGTACTCCATCTGGGCACACCTCGCCTTAGAGAACTAAGCGAGTCTTAGCTCCTATTGTTTCGACCAGTCTTGATTGACTGTGTTTTCTCTGTCATCTGATGCCTGTTCTGCAGACATGAATGCATATTGGATCTCTGTCTAACACTTCCATTGGTTACGCCATGGGACGTGGGTGCTTTTCTGGACCCGATAACGGCCCATGTACTGCTGTGTCTTCAGCCTATTCCCATGTTGATGTCTGCGTTCTTAGAGCCACCACGGGACGCTTCAGCTTCTGTTGGAATGGAGACCGGCTCCTCTACAAGCACTCAGGCCTTGGATGTCATACAGGATTCCCCGGCTGTGGGCAATTCCTATCATCTGTGCTTGATTGACCTTATCTGTGAGGTGTTCCAGGGACCAGTCTGTGATTGCAAGCAACAGTGATGTTGCGTCTCCCAGCCAGGACACAAACATTTGGCTCATCGTGTGCTGGGAAAAAGCTGGCCTTTTTCAAAACAACCAAATTTTGAATTTTGAAACAGAAAAAACAGTTTCTTGTTGCTGAATAACATGGCTTTCAGACACTCATAGTTTTACAAATCATATATACGAACATATTTTAATAGACTTCTACCGCTTATGCTACTATTTTAGCATTTTGACACATTTTTTTTTGTGGACTTATTAGTTGTTTGCGTATTCTAGAAGGACATTTAGACTTTTAGTATGTCGTTTAGTCAGATGAGGAGTGGGTGTTCTGTTTCATACAGGTACCCTGATATAGGCTCAGGTAGAAACCAGACCTTTCACCTATATTTCCCCTGCCATTACACTACATAACGGTTCTTGGTACTGACCTTTTACCTAGTTATGGTACTGCTTCAACGACTTGGGGTTTTCTCTGAAAACTAGCCTCATTCATTATGCATGAGGATTCTTGGAATCTCAGCAGGACTACCCTCTCCTGCATAATAACTATGTATAAGGGTCATTCCTTCCATCATCCTAGTCCGACATGACACAGCAAGGTAGATCCCCTGAGGGTTCCACTTTGGGTATATAAATACCATATCTTTCTCAAGCAGGGAGAGGAGAAAAAGGACTTCCATGATGACACTGGTGCAAGGCACTGAGGTTCCTGCACGCAGACACTCCAGTTGCAGTGGTCTGACATCCCTTGCAGGGTGTCCATCTCAAGATCAAGATGGGGCCCAAGAGTTTCTCACTTCAGGTAATGGGGTTGACTTCATCTTAGAGGGATTCTTGGCTCTACACGTACATACATGCTAGGTACACTTAGGTACATCTAGTTAGAGTTGCATCAAAGGAGTATGCATTATTACTGTCATGTATTTATATACTTGCCTGTATTCATTGTTTTAGCACTATGGTAGGAATCTACCATCCTTTTACTCTGTTGGTGCTTGTAATCATTTATATCTGTTTCTGTCTTATGGCACACCTATTTTACACTAGATTGACGCTGGTTCAATAAATACGTATGACGCCGGATGTTTTCCTTGGAGTACTCTCCGTTTGCTGCGAAGTGAGACATTATTTTTGGAATGTTACACTCTGGAAGGGCTGGTCCCAATGAAAATTGTTGGTTCCAACTTCATGACACTGTTCTCAGACGGTCTGCGACTATTCGCTTAATGTGCTGTGAACCCGCTCAACTCGGATGGCGCAAAGCTTGCGATGTGATATGATTAAAAGTATCTAGTGCTGCTTTTATATCATTTTAAGATGCAAAATCATTGGTGATTTGGTGTTTGCGCTGCTCTTTCATAATATTGAGGACCCTTTATGCATATGGGCAGCATGACATTTCTTTTTTTTTTTGTCGAAATCTGTTTATTTGGTTTTAATATGACCACAGACAAGCAGCATAGACAATACATACAAACAGAGCAAATAGAGGGGGAGAGCCAGGAATTACAAAGAGCTAGTAGGAGTGTCATCTTCGTCTCAAGATCTGTGGCTCAAAAAAACGTCCCCATTCCAAGCATTTACACCAAGTATTGTTATGTGCAAGTCTTTGAACAGCATAACAATCGCCCCCCCCCCCATGGGGGGCATTACAGTTAATTTTGACGGATATAACAAAACAGTAGAACAACAAAAAAACAAGGGTGCCGTGATGCCACAAACTAAATATGTGTATCGGTGTGGTTAGGTGTCCGTGTTCTCCTTGTCGATGTTCGGCAGCGCATACAAGCGGTGAGGTAGCTGTGCCCCTAGATAAGGAACAAGTTGAGGGCCCTAAGCCTTGGCGAGCAGGCCGTAAGTGGAAGCCCTGCAGAAAGGTAGCCCACGAGCGGGGACCAGGTATATTCAAAGTCCTTCCTGGTGTCATCCATAATGTCCGCAATTCGCTCGAGGGCCAGTGCCCTCCATAGTCTTGCGTGCCACTGAGTCAGTGAGGGTGCCTCTGGTCGCTTCCGTGCAGCTGCTAGGGCCATTTTTGCGGCCCCCAGGCACAGCCACATGACCGAACGATCACTTTGCGTTTGACGCTTTAAAAGTGGGTCTCGTATCCCTAACAGAGTGTGTTCTAGAGTCTGCGGGATTGGGTAACCTAAAATTAGCTTATTTTTGCCAGAAGATCTCCTTTCAGAAAGGCTGGATATGTGGGCAGTCCCACCAGAGATGTTTAAAGTCGCCCAGAAGGCCACACCCCCTCCAACATCTATCTGAGGTTTCGGGAAAAATCCTATGTAGTTTCTGAGGGTATAGATACCAGTCGTACACAACCTTGTAGTGCGCTTCCCGCAAGTACATTGAGCGGTTACATTTTGTAATGTTGTTGTGTAGGTGCTCCCATTATTTTCCCTCGAGTGAAGTATCTATGACGGTATCCCAGAAGCCTCTGTGTCTTGGGGTAATGCATGGGCCTAAGGACTGAATAAGAGTGTAAACGAAGGAGATGCACCGCTTAGAGCCACTTCCTGATTGGGCACATTTTTCAATGGGAAGCAAATCCCTGGTGGCGGCGTGCCGCACCGAGGGCTGCATCACCCAATGTTTGAGCTGTAAGTAGCGGAAGTGCTCCCTCCTTGTTAAGGTAAACTTTTGCTGACATTCACTAAACGTGTGGAGCTCTCCTTTGTGAAACAGATGTGAAATTGTGCGGCACCCACCCTCCTTCCAAGCATCAAAAGAACCCTCGTGCAGTGCTGGGGGGGAAGGCCTCATTATAATGGACGGGCATGAAGGGGGAGGGGAAAGTGGTCAGCAATAGCCGTGTAGTGTGCGTGTCCCAGACACGGAGTGTGGTGGAGATGGGTGTGCTGATATACGCATTGGCCGATCTGTCAACTTTGGGCTTCTATAGCAAGTCCCTGATAGAACAGCCGGTGAGTTGACGATCTATGTGAAGCCAATGCTTCTCTGACTCTCGGAGCGACCACTCCGTGATCACCCGAAGCTGAGCTGCTTTATAATACTCCTGGAAGTCTGGGAGGACCAACCCTCCCGCCCGACGGGGGCGCGTCAACAAGCGATAGGATAGGCGAGCCCTCTTTCCCTGCCAAATGAACTTAGTCACCATTTGTTTGTGTTCTGTGAAGAGGCCCCCGTCCACAGGGATAGGCAGACCCTGAAAAAGGAAACGATGGAGTGTGTTCATTTTAATGGCGTTGATTCTACCCAGCCATGTGATATAGGCTGTACTCCAACGGACCATATCATTCTTCAATTGGTGAAGCAGCGGAGGGAAATTAGCTTTATAAAGGTCAGAGATTCGTGGAGTGAGTCGGACCCCTAAGTATGTGATTTCCTTGGTTACACAAGAGAATGGAGTGGTGCTCTCTACCTGATGCCAGATTTCGGCAGAAAGGGTTAAGTTAAGCAGAAAGGATTTGGTCAGATAAGTTTTGAATCCGGACGCACACTCAAACTGTGCAAGTTCTTCTTGGATGGCCGGGAGAGAAATTTGCGGATTAGTAATCGGAAGGAGCACATCGTCAGCGAATTACGAAACCTTGTGATCGTCCAGACCGAAGTACATCCCTGTGATAGCAGGGTTCTGCCGGATCTTGTGTGCCAGTGGCTCAATGCATAAAGCAAAGAGAAGGGGGGAGAGCGGGCATCCCTGCCTCGTCCCGCGAGCCAGAGGCAACGGGGAAGATGCCACCCCATTGACTAGTACCCGCGAGGTAGGAGCATGATAATTGGAGCGAATCATCCCTATGAAGGCCTCTGGGAAGAGAAATCTCTGTAAAACTCTAAACAAAAAAGACCATTCAACCCGGTCAAAGGACTTCTCTGCGTCCAGCGCGAGAAGAGCCGTTGGAATATGTTTCCTCTGAGCCTTTTCTATAATATGAATAATGCGTCTCAAGTTATCGTGGGTCTGTCGGCCCTTAATAAAGCCAAATTGATCCGGGGCAATGAGGGAAGGGAGCACTGATTCAAGACGGGTGGCTAAAATTTTTGTATAAATCTTGGCGTTCAAATTTAGGAGGGCAATTGGGTGATATGAAGAGCAGGCCGTGGGCGTTTTACATAGTTTGGGGATCACTGCTACTTTCGCCTCTCTCATAGACGGAGTGGTCTGTTGTGTTGTGGCGATGTCATTAAATAGTGTAGTTAAAAATGGAGTTATTTCGGGAGCAGGGGTACGATAAAAATGAGCCGTGTAGCCATCGGGCCCTGGTGATTTCAGAAGTTTAAGCGCATCAATCGCTTTCTGCACCTCCTCTGAGGTGATAGGAAGGGCCAAATCTTCTGTAACGGACTGGGGGACCTGGGGGAGATCCACAGAGTCCAAATAAGACTGTTGATTGTTGGGCTGTGGGTCGTCAGAGGTATATAGCTTACAATAGAAGGTTTCAAAGGCTAGTGCTTTCTCTTCTTCCGTCTTGTGGGTGACCCCGGTCTCATCCACAATCTGCTTAATATACTCACGTTCTTGCTTGATCCGCAATTGGCGTGCAAGAAGGGACCCCGCTTTATTTCCCCCTGTGTAGTTTCCTGTTTGAAGCCGGAGGAGGGTCTTTTCCGCCCTATTAGAATATATCGCCTGCAATTTCCCCTTTAACATAGTGATTTTTCGTAGTGCAGGAGCTGAAGGGGAGGTTTTGTGCGCCGTTTCTGCGGCCTGTAATTCAGTTTCCAATAGGAGACGTTCCGCTTTTTGTTGGGACTCAATAAATTTACCCCGAATGACTGCCTTGAAGGCGTCCCATGTGGTGGCGTAGGAAGTGAGGGCGGGGGCATTTTGCTCAAAAAATTGTTTTATAGATTGTCTTATCTCATCCCGGAGTAATCGATCACGACATAGGAAGTTGGGGAAATACCAGCGCACGTGTTTAGGGCGGGGGTTCGGCCAGGAAAGGGTCAATTCAAGTGGGGCGTGGTCAGATAAGCAAATCGGGTGTATGTGTGTGCGCACTACCGATTGGCTAAGGAAAATATAGTCAATACAGGAATATGTTCTATGGGAGTGAGAGAAAAAGGTATAATCGCGCACAGCGGGATTACTGTCCCTCCAATATCTACCAGTCCCAAGCGCTGCTGCTGTGTCTTAAGCGCCCTACCCACAATTCCCGCTGCCGTTCTGTTGGAATTGGAGGTGTCTAGAGCAGGATTCCATATTAGATTAAGGTCCCCAAAGGCAAGGATATCCCCCTCACCAAAATTTGAGGGTCCCAAGAAAGGAGAGTAGAAAGTCCTGTTGGCCTTGGTTAGGTGCGTATAGCGCAGCGAATGTACAGGCCCTGCCCCCCAGCTCCCCTTTGACTAGGATATATTGCCCCAATTTATCAGCTTTGGATTCTTGCATCTGAAATGGAACCCCCATATGAAACAGCAATGCCACCCCGTTATGTTTATTAATATGAGATGAACTAAATATTTGCGGGTGGGCCCTATGTTTTAATCTGTGTATTTCCGATTTTTTGAGGTGCGACTCCTGCAAAGCGGCCACTTGAACATTGTGGTCTATCAAGTATTTCCACATACGCTGACACTTATGCGGGGAGTTAAGTCCCCGAACATTCCAAGTTATTTATTTATTTATTATTTTGTTTTTTTTTGGTTTCCTCATATACCGTTATGGAATTCTTGGAGGGAGCTTAGGCAACTCAAACTGAAAAGGTCAATCCTACCCGGCCCTGATGTTAAGCGACCAAGTTCAGAAGGAGCCATGCCTGATCTGTCAAATTGCCACTGCTTTCCCAATCCACTCCTTTTCACGCCGTAACTGACTCCCTGCGTTACTAGGGAGATTTAGGAACCGACAGGGCCCAGGATAAATCATAGGAACACCAAATTACCTTTACCTGTCTTGCCATGCTACCAGGGGCTTCCAAATGTTATCCAAACTTGTGGGATCACATGCCATATCTGACTTACTGGTAAAAATAACATGTTTAAGGCAGTTTAAAAATGAAGGAGGTATTGGATCCTTCCAGGCTCTGCATATTTCGCGCCTGGCAAGGAGTATGACTTAAAAAATAAACCTTGTGTTGAGATCATCAGTATTATAAGCTACTCCTATTCCGGAAAGAATAGTGCTAGTTGTTATTACTATTGGTATCTGGAGCACATCCCCCAGAAAGCCCTGTACTGAGTCCCAGTAATTTTTTATTTCTGGACAAACAGCCAGCATATGCACATCATCTGCGGCCAGGAATCTACATCTTGGGCAATGATATTCTAGATTAGCGAATTTCATAAGTTTCTTTGGGGATATATATGCCCTATACATAGTGTACAGATGGTTCCGCTTTAATGTGGCCGGCTTCACCACAGCATGCAAAATAGTAAATGAATCGATCCAAATATCCACCGAGTCTGCACTCTCTGATACTAGTATATTATTCCATAGCTTTTGTATCTCTGATTCAGAGATGTTCTTGGCTTCTAGCATAGCTGTGTACCAGTATGAAATTTGATTTTTCCACTTATTCTTCCTGTGTACTAGATCAAATTTTGGATTAGGATTATTGAGATTCCAGGGCTTAGTTAACCACCATCTGGACAGCTGATGATATTTAAACCTAGTAAGTGTACCCCCGGTAAGACCAGATATTGCCTCCCAGCTAAGAAGCTGCGAATCAACCTGGAGATCTCCCCAACACTCAATCCCCGCTGCCCTAAGAGGGCGAGATAATAGGTCATCGAGGCAGGCCGGTGTTCCTGGAGATTCCCAGATTGGAGCCTGCACTGAGTAATAGGGAATATCAAGCTTCTGCCTCACAAAAACCCAATTTCTAATAGCTGTCCCCAAGATCTTTAGTCTTATTTTTTTTTTAAATTTTGGGTCTCCAAATTTAAAAAGAAAATGTGATTGGCCCTGTGGTACATCTCGTAGCAGCGCTTGAAATAATAAACCTAACGATGTTGCCTCTATCTCCCCCGCCAGCGGTCTAAAGTTTTTAAAATGGAAAGCATGGCAATACACCAATAAATCAGGGAAGGCCAAACCTCCTGTTTTTAAAGCTCTCCTGAGCTTCTTCCATGCTACCCTTGGCGATTTTGAATTCCAGATAAAGGAACCCAGTTTCCCTTGCAACTTTTTGATAGATGCAGTATTAAAAGATAAGGGGATGGAATTGAATAGGAAAGTAAGTTTAGGAAGGATGATCAGCTTAATTAGATTGGCCCTCCCAAAGATGTTTAAAGGGAGTGATGACCATCTTTGTAGTAGAGCACAAACCTCCTTAGATACCTTATCCATGTTAGTTTTAGTGATATCCTCCATTTTATGGGTCAAAAGGACCCCCAGGTACCTCATTTTTAACTTGGCTCCCACCGTACTAACCTCTCGGTTCCACTCCATGATTTCGGTAAAGCTATCATTCTGGGCAGGGCGACCCCTGGGTTTGAAGTGAACATAAGAAGGTCGTCTGCATATAATGCAAATTTTAATTCTAAATCAGAAATCCTAAAGGGTTTAAATGCTAAGTCAGATCTGAGTAAACAAACAAAGGGCTCAATATACAAATCAAACAATAAAGGTGACGTCGGACAGCCCTGCCTGATCCCACGAACAATTGGTACCCAGTTGGTTAAGAGACCGTTGATTAATATCTTTGCCTGTGGGGAATGGTAAAGAGACCTCATAGCAATTATGAACTTGTTTGGAAAGCCAAAGGCATCCAGAACCTTCCATAAATATAGCCAATCTACCTGATCAAACGCCTTTCCAAGTTATTAACTTAATAGCCATGTGTAACCTCCCTGATGTGTATGCGTTGTTCCTTGGCCTCCCGCCAACCTTGCCTCGCCCCCCTCCCATGCAGGTAGAAAAAGGAGAAGAGTAAAATGAAAGAGAGAGAAAAAAAAAAAAGGGGCACCACGACGCCCAACTAATTTAACAAAACTACTTAAACTATAAAAACGAGTGCGGAGAGTTCCCATCATAGAGGGAAGACTCCGTGCATGCACACACTTGAAGAGCGTGACCATTCCCGTATCCCATGCCCCTTGAACAGTAAACGTAGTAAGGCAAACAAGTAAAGAACATGATAAATCCAGTGGGCGGCAGTTCGTTTTGCCTCTCCCCCTTGTGTCCTGAGTAGTAGAAGGTATATGCCAGAATGTATCTCAGTCTAAGCACCCCACCCCAGGTCACGTAATCACCCCCCGCCTCCCCTCCTTACCACACCTCCGGCAACCCTCGGACGCCCCGCGCGTGTTGCGCCCTTCCCCAACACACTGGCCGTCGAGGTAAAACCACAGGTGTCCCCAATGTATGCGGGAAAGCATAGGGGGGAATCAATTAGAGGACAGCTTTCTTATCAGGAGTTCCGTGCAAGTCCTCCGCTCCATCCATCCCTCCAGTCAATCAACTGTAATCCCCTCCCGTTGGAGAAAGATCTCCCCACAGGTCTCGCCGGCCTGCAGTTTATCTGGACTGTTTCACAGGTTTCCTGCCCAACTGTTTCAACTCAGCTCCCTCCAGACGGTCGGGTCTTTTCTGGGCCCCCGGGTCATCCATTGAATTATCAGGTACCTCCAGACCCAGCATGGCGGCCGCCTCCGTCAACTCCCCGCAGTGGAAATTTTCGTTGTTCCATTGAAATGTGATCCCAAAGGGGCAGGTCCAGTGATATTTAATGTTCTTGCCCCGTAGAAAATTAGTGATCGGACGAAATTGCTGGCGCCTCAGGAGCGTAGCTGGGGCCACGTCTTGGTAGAGCGTGTAGGTGGTGTTTTGAAAGGAGATGGTGTCCAGTATTCGCGCATTGTGTAAAACCCTCTCCTTTACTTTAAAAGAGCTACATTTTGCTAAAATGTCTCTTGGTTTGTTAGACTCCCCCGGACGCCTCAGCCCCACTCTGTAGACTTTCTCCAGCGTGACCTCCGGGCCGTATTCCCCCAGGACATTCGAGAAGAGCCCGACCATGAACGCCTCGAGATCTGGGCCTTCGCTCCCTTCCGCCAGGCCACGGACGCGGATATTGTCGCGCCGGACGCGATTCTCCAAATCTTCGCATTTGATTGTGGCCGCTCGGATCTGCCTACATAGTTCCACCACTCCTCCTTCCAAAGGCTTGAGGTGGTTCTCCACATCTTGGTATTTGGCTTTGAGGTCCAGCGTCCGCGTCTGCGTTGAATCCACATCTGCCTGTAGAGACACCAGCTTCTCCCACACTTCTGCACGAAAAGCTTCAAATGAAGCTTCCATGTCTGCTTTAATATCTGCTCGGAGGTCTTGCCGAAATTCAAAAAGAGAGGCCATAAGATCCTCCTGTGTTAACGCCATTGCCGAGGATCGTGACGTCGCTCCCTTTTCAAGGGTCTTGGTAGCCGCAGTCTCGAAGTATTGTGAGACCTTATTGTTTGTGTTCTTTTTGGGCGGCATAAGGCAGGCACCGCCGGGTCAGCCACTGGCCACCATTGCGTTCCCAGCTGGGTAAAGGTGCTGCTGCTGGAGGGGGGCGCCGAGGTCGCTGGATGTTCCGCAAGGCGCAGGTGGTCAGGTGTTGTGCGACCCGGTGCGCTAGTCTTTTGACTCCTGGGTAGGCACGCCGCCCTAATCCTCTGCTTCCGGTACTATAAACCAGTTGCTTGATAATGCAGTCGTTGTGCTATCCTCTGGTCCCACTCTGCGGTTCTCGGGAGGTTGAGGCCGTACGCTGAAACCTGGGGTTTCCCAGTATATTGGAAATGGAGTGTCCTGAATGGCGGCCATCTTAGAGTCAGGCAGTAAAGAGCAATTGATTAATACTTCATGCAGGCCACGAAGAAACTAACCTTGCCACCTCAGGTAGAAGAGCCGGCGTAGCTTAGGTGTAGGCTAGATCAGGGGGTTCGCCACAGCTCCATCGCCCCCCTTGTGTGCCCCACTTGCCTGGTTAGGAGCTCTGAAGTTGGCGGCCACGTGTCAGTTGGGATCTCACAGGCCCAAAAGCGATGTCCCCAGCTCTCTATGTTGCAGCCAAAGTCTGTGGAGAGGAGAGAGACACCGCGCCAGAGCTGCTTCCAAGGAGGAGACAGCGCGATGGACAGGGCTCCTCGGTTAGCGCGGGTCCGCCATGTTAACGAGGCAGAGCTCCCGCTGCAGGCCGCCTCCCCGCCGCGTCTGCCATTAACAGCATGAGCAGGAATGATTGCGGGGCAGTCTCGTCTTCTTCCCGGCCGGACCCGCTCCAACGAAGCCGGTCGCTCACCGGGTCCCGTGTAGATCGCAGCCAGACGCCGTCAGGGGCCCGCCACAGCGGGAGGTGCCATCTTTCCCCCGCAGCTGCACAAGCCGCCGCTACCGACCAAAGCAGTTTGTGCCACACAGGAGCACCTCACAGGGAAAGTCGGGCGATCCGCGGCATCCCGCTACATGGAAGATCACCCTCCGCTGCCCTAAAACCAGTAAGTTTGCCTCCGAGAACGAAATTGCGCAGGGCCAAGGACGGAGCCGATCAGAAAACCGTCCGATTGGCCATGATGGTTGGCCACGCCCAGCTTTACATTTCTTACCATATTAGGTTTGATTTATACTTACTTTTGCCTGTGGTTTCACATAATCTCTAGACGCTGAGCAATCTTAACGTACCATGCGAATTTATAAAACATATAGACTATAGGATGACATTACTGTTTTGTTAATTTTCAGATACTATTTTATATTACTTATCGTTGAAGACCGAAATGTTAACATGGGTATGATTTATTGTTTCGTTTTGAATTGGTCTTAATATTGCTTGCTCCGTTACTCAAACATGATGTGTTTTGATGAATAGGTTTAAGGAACATATACTGCCTCAGGAATTGCAGATAATTTTCTAACTCATTCTTGGTGAGTTTATTTGTTTGATTGCACTACTATGGTGGTGGATCTTGTTCTTACATCTTTAGCTGCACATCGCAATTCGTGTTATTTTCTAACAATGGTAGGGATTACCTTTGGATTGGAATTACTACTCTTCTTTCCTGTGGGTCAGTTTAAGCTTTCCGAGTTCCTTTCCCCACACTCCCCTTGCTCTTCAGATATATATATTTTCCTCTCTGAGATTAACTGAGATTACATTATTTTCTGTATGTGGGTTTCCCTGACACTCCCCTTTCTTTGGACTAACCATGGAAAACCACGATATCACAGAGAGTTGTGGGTTGCATTTGTTTGTTGTTGTTGTAGGTCTGGGGAAGTTGGTGTGTGATGACCCAATGACGAAACACGTGTTGGCTACATTTATCATCTGGCTGTGACTGTGTCAACCAAGTGTAATGTTATAATATTGGATGTAATTCTACTGAAAAAAGAAGTGAATACCTGGAATTAAAAGAAGTTTCCAACAACTATACATTTATGAACTCATGAACATTACTGTTTTTGCTCAGGATAAAGACTTTTTGTTGTTTATTATTTTTGGTCTTGTTAGCCTACAGAATTTCTGCAACGCGGGGTGGCTGTTTCTATTTTATCCTTAGGAGCATTTGAAAAATGTGGGAATGGTAATCTACCCAACGGTTTTGTTCAGAAATTGACCCAGCCACGTTCTATATATATGGATTTTTCATTTGGGTTCTGCTACAGACCGTATTCACTTGTAATTATACACCTACTCACAGGGAGTTCAAGACAGAACCGTGAGAGAATTGCAGAGGGTTTGTTTAACAGTTTAAATGCGTGTGCCAATTAACAAAGTGGTAACCCAAGGAAGCTCTAGACCTAAAGAAGGTCTGAAAACTAAGTTTGTAAGATTGGAAAAACTTAGAAAATGTGAGATTTCTAAATGGTGGGATGGGGCGACTCTTAAGCAGTACTTAAAAATGAATAGAATCCCATGGAAATTGTTTTCACAAATTTTCCCCACATATGAGGATCTTGAAGAGGATCTTTGGTTACTTTGGGAAAAAGAGTTTAGTGGCAATAGTATTAGACTAATGAATATACTAATTGAAAATGCTGATAGAAAGGTAATTAAGACAGCACAGGAAGTAGATGTATTAGAAAAGGAGATTTCCGATTTGAACTTGGTCAAAGCAACTAAAAAGAACTACACAACTTTAGAGGAGGTACTGATGGAGCAAAGTTTTGTTATAAAAGAGACTTGGTCGGAGGCAATCCTCTCAAATAACGTGTAACACTATAATCAACCTGTTTTGTAAATACTAATATTGAATTACACACAATATACTGTATCTAGGGTAAGCTTTTCTATGTGTATTACTAACAAGTAACCCGAGTGTCATTGAAATGGCCGCTAAAACGCGGGATTCTTACTGCGCATGCGTCTACTGCATCTACGTAGTATGATGTTTTCTATGCTTGGAGGGAAAACTTTGCAGCTGCGCAATAGCTTCTAAAATGGGCACTTGAAACTCAAATGTTAATGCGCATGCTTTGCTTAAACTAAACCGTATAGGTTCTACTAAATTGCTAATGCGAAAGATATATATAAGTAAATGGGATTAGAGTAGTGATAAGTGGTATACAGTGAATTCATTTATTTTCGTATTCTAACATGCCTTTTTCTGATTTTATTATTAGTTCATATTTGGGCCTTGGAGGGTGACTGAAATCTCTACCCCACCTGACCTATGCGCGCGCACACTCAAACCTGCCCGGAACTATGATGAAAAAGTTGAAACTCAGCCAAGGTCGAACTGGCAAGAATCTCTTGGGAACTTAACCCATCGACCCGGACAGAGAAAGGAAAATTGTACAAAATATATACAATGTATTGATCATAATGTGAAATACGGGTGGGAATAAAGCTTGGGAAAGTGAATTAAGGGGTGGGAACATTGAAAAATTAACCTACAGTAAATTATAACATTTAGTATGGTATGATGACCTCTTCCCCTTGCCTTGACCAATCAGAAATAGGGGTTTACACGATATTGAAACATTTGGGGGTGGTACATACATGTTGAATAGTATAACTAAGGTAGTTTAGTTTGTTAGATGACGCAGTCAGAGACACAGACACAGTCACAGCCACAGACCCTACGCCGATGCAGATGCCAGAGACCCTGCCCGAGAGACCAAGATACTGATCGAAGAAGCCAAACATCTAGAAGGGGAGTCGCGGAAAAAATATCGAGGAGAGTAGTGCCAGAGAGGGGTGTGACGCAGGCGTTGCACTTAGAAGAGGTCACCTTTCCGGTCCTGAATCTGTCTTGATCCTTCATCTCCTGGCCTGTTTCTGGAGAACTTCACCTGACTCCTAGGCCAGGGGTTTGGTCCTCACGCTATCCTAGGTAACTATAATTCTGTGTAGTATGTAATTGTACTGCTCTCTGTTTCTCCCTCTTCAGGTAATGTCATCATGATATTTTAAATTGAGACTTATATTGAACCTGACTTGATTTCTTCCTGAAGGAAAACGGTGTAACATGTATTTGATCTTTGACTCACAAAATTATTGATTAGATAAAACTCTTAAAACTCTTTGAGTCTGTGGTTATTTGGAGAATAACATTTTAATGTCATTTCTACTTAATATAACGCAGCAAATAGATTCATGGACCAGAGGAAATTTATTATCAAGGAGATCGGCCTAGGTCACTCGGGCTGTACAGACTGACGCTTTGCAGTATATTCGGCAGCCAGTGTGAGAGTGGACTGGGACACACAAACACGAATTTGAAATAAAGGGGGTATAAGTATGCCAATAAAGGGCAACAATTTGGTTTATAAAACGTAAAAAAATTGACAAATAATGGTGCAGTGTGGCTAGTTAACCCTTGCCCTGACGAAATTGCCGCAAGTTTCCTGAGGCAATGAAACATGTTGGTTTGTTTTTAAGTGAGCAGACACACAGCACGGAATAAAGTAAGATGGCTAGTGCTGTCTAGCTCATTTTTAACCAGGATTGGCGTGGTTTCTAACTAGACCTCGTTACAGCTTATAGGGTTGACACTATTCTTGGCCTGGATTATTTAACCGGTGCTGAGATTTCACACTTAGCATTTCTTTCATTCTTTTCTATATCTTTCACCATTTTCGTTATAGGGTAGCAGTTGCTAATGATGAGAACCTGAGGACGCAGGCGAGTACCAGTCTGCCAACTCCCATGGTGTTACTCCCGTGAGGAACTGCCATCCTTTTCTTACACTTTTTTCACAACTTTTGTTCTCCTTTAAAATTGGTTACTTTACACTGTTGGTTGGGAGACAGCATGGGAGACAGTATACACAGATGCAATCTATTTTAATAAAGATTGAGGTGATTCAGGACCCCCTGTTCAGACAGTATAGAGATAGCCGCTGTCTTGTCATGTCAATTAGGATGACTACATATGTTTGAAGGGGTCACTGATGGAAGTTTTCACCGGTTATTCAGAACAGGTCCTTTGATTTAGATTGTTTGAGTGGGGGGCGACCTGTTCTTTTACCCCCTAAGCTCCTCGTTGTATAAAATCAAAATTGACCCCAGCCGTACCACTAGCTTAATGTATGAATGTTTATGGGCCCAGGTGAGTATATGGTGTGTGAATAACACAGGCTGGTAACCCGCTGGATCAGTACTCACAAAGTATGAGGATGACATTAAACAACGAAAGGCACGCAAATGAAAGCGTGATGAGGTAGATTATGCGAATGGTAGGGTTTTTACATTTGCTAAACGCTTTGATGATACAGTAAGGCAGGACAACATAACGACACAGAATAAAATGTCTTCCGCTAGTGGTAAAAGTGCTAGCTCATCAAGCATTATTTCAATTAGTGGAGATGAGGGACCTATTGAGGGTTCATCAAGCTTATTGACTGACAACTCTTTTTTAAGGGAGGTCCAACGGATAAGGATGGGCAACAAAGAGATTGATCACAGACATAAGACAGACAATCTAGGAAAACAAAGGGAAGTAAGAGGGGTGGAAGAAACACCAAGGGAGAGAGAGAGAATACATACACGTTCGTGGAACATGAACAAACAATAAATGAACATTCAGACAAGGGGGTGTAAGCAATAAATCTGTCCAGTAAGGAGTTAACTAAGGATATGATTTCTATATTACAGAAGGGTATGAACTTCTGTCCAACTGATCATGTGCCCAATGCTAAGAGCCTGACATATAAGGAACAAGGAGCATTGAGGGATTTAGCCATGGATGAGAGTATTACTGTCAGGGAAGCTGATAAAGGAGAAAAGATGGTGTTATGTATAAAATTATGTACAATAATGAAATTATGACAACTTGATAACAGTACATGGTACAAAAAACTTGACCGCAATCCCATATTTGACATAGCCAAGATAATTAATACAAGCCTTAAGCAATGGTTGGACTGAGGCTTAATAAATGAGGATGAATGTTTGTACTTACTGGTGGACAAACCTAGAATCCATGAATGTATGCACTCCTTAAAATTCACACAAGCTTGATTTCACAACCTAGGAGACCAATTATTTCCGGGATCGGTGGCTCTACAGAAAGACTTTCCGAATTTGTAGACACCTATTTAGAAACATTTGTGGTTAATCTCTGATTGTACATCAGGAATACTAAACAGTCAGTCAGTCAGAGTTAACTTTATTCGGTTGATTAAAACCATCAAAGTGCAAATAACAAAACAGGACAGATCGAATCTACAAACATAAAATACAAAGATGTAAAATAAGTTAAAATCCCCCATCTTGTGACAGTATGACAGACATTATATTTTTAAAAAGAACAATAAAACAATTGTTACTCTTCGTAGCATCTTGCTCTACTTAGGGTCAATATTTACAATGGGTTAAGATGCACTTCATAGGCTTACACGACACTTCATGCGAAGAAAAGGACAGCCCAAAAATCCATAGCGGGGGGGAATAAGGATGCAACCCACCAACACATAAAAAATTAGGCCTGGGAGTTAAATAAATAAGATACAATTAGCCCATCTTGCTCATATCCAGTGTCACATATAAGAAGACATTTTAAGTAACATGGTTCAAAACAGAGGCCACAGAGTGGTTCAATGGTAACCTATTCCTGTACCTGATTGCTCCTGTTAGAAAACTTGCTACCCCGAAACAGACCTTAGGTGATGCTAGCATTTGCAAATATGCCAGCGCCGGCCTAACTTGTTCAAAGTTACAGCCTCTAAGTAGAGGAATAATACCTTTTCTGCGTAGTGAATTATAATATGCACAGAAAAATATTATATGAAGGTTGTTCTGGTCAGAGAAGTTATCCCAGGGGCAAGGATTTAATGTTCCTTCTTTGAAATACCCTTTGGGAAACGCTAGGAGCCAGGGCACTATATTATGCCTAAATCTTATTAGAACAAACAGATGGTATGGTTTGTTTATATAGGTTAAGTAGGTTAAGTATGGTTGCAACTGTCTACCCAGGCTCAGTGTGACAAAACTTCTCACCATGGGTTTTTTCAAATCATTCTCCTCCCTTAGGGGCATATGTATCTAACGATTTTGTATTTGCAAATGCTACGATTCGCAAAAAAACAGCGTTTGCGAATACAAAATCGCAAAACGCGATGTATGAGTCATTTTCGCATCGCATCATTAAGGAATCGCTAATTTTGCGATTCCTTAATTTTGCGTAAGCATTTAAGGAATCGAAAATTGTGATTTCTTAAATGCTATGTAACAAGCACCCGAGTTGTGCGATTTCTCCTTAAGAAATCCTAAATTACCACCAACTTCAAGTTGGTGGTAATTTGCGATTTCTTTGAAAAATTCACTTTTTGGCTTTTTTCAAAGTGCCATGTTGTGCACATACATGCCCTTAGGGTATGTATGTGCGCCATATGCGCACACATGCTCATTTCAGGGGTGCATCAGGGTGTCCTTATGACACCCCTTGCACCCTTGAAATTATTCTTAATTTGCGATTCACTGATTGCGATTCGCAAAAAAACAGCGTTTGCGAATGCCGTGAAGGGAACGGCCAGCGTTGGGGGCACTTTGAGGTTCTTACCTTAGCATAACTTTCATCGCCGACACCGTCGCCGTGAGGGGAACGGCCTTTGGGAAGACTTCATCCCCCAGCGTGCACAGCGCCCGGCGCCTGCCGTAGAAAACACTAGGCAGCGCCCGGGCTCCATTTAAGGCTCTCACTTGCCCCGCTGCGCGGGACGCGCTCACAGCCTTGTTGACACTTCATTTGTCTTTTGAGCCTGCCGTGAGGGGAACGGCCAGCGTTGGGGGCACTTTGAGGTTCTTACCTTAGCATAACTTAGCATAACTTTCATCGCTGACACCGTCGCCGTGTGGGGAACGGCCTTTGGGAAGACTTCACAGCGCCCGGCGCCTGCCGTAGATGTTACTAGGCAGCGCCCGGGCTCCATTTAAGGCTCTCACTTGCCCTGCTGCGCGGGACGCGTGCGGGCAGCGCCCGGGCGAAGCCCGGGCCAAGGGCGGGCCCGTCCTTGCCCATCAGTGGCCGTTTGTGGCTGGGCTGGGGCCCCTCTCTTGGTTCTGGGTTTGGCAGTTTGTGTTTATGTTGCTGGGCTATACGTAGTTACTTGGTGAAAGAGTGGGACCTGTATTTTATATTGGGAACTGGGTCTGCTTACCTCCAGTATAAGTGCCACAAGTGTTAAGGCACCAAGGGCCATATGTAGGAAGCCAAATACCGGTCGGTAACGGCCGAAATTCGGTAAATATCCCGTTACCGACCGGTATTGAGGCACTTGAGATGTAGGTGACTGATTTCTGGATTCGGTATTTACCGAATCGGTAAAATACCGATTCGGTAAATACCGAATCCAGAAATGCTATGTAGGGGGCACTCAAGTGAGTGCATTATTGGCGTCTGGATTCGTTATTTACCACCAACTACAAGTTGATGGTAAATGACGAATACCTTTAAAAAAGCATTTTTGTGCAATTTGTGAAGTGCCATGTGGCAGACATACATGCCCTTATGGCGGGAAGGAGACAGTGGCAGTGTCCCCGACCCGCTTTGCGACCTGACCTGGGCAGTAAGAGCTTGACAGCGCTTTTGTTTTAAAGTGCATTTTTATTTTTCTGTTGTGAAATTGTGTCACATTTTTATCGAGTGCTTTTGTAAAATTCAATACCCCCCTGCATCACACGCCATTACTGACTTGCCTTCTCTGGCGGAGCCGCCTCCCTGCTACTCATCGTGGGGGCCTCCAGGCACTTCCGGTCGGCCTGCACGAAGAGCGGTTAGCGCTCTAGTGCTTGACTTCCTCTGGGCTATTTGGCCCTCGCAGTACCACGAGCGCGCAGCGATCGCGCGCAGCCCCGCCGAAGACCCGCCAAAGAGCTGCCCGTCTGCGCCCATCCGCGCTAAGGCAGCGCCAGGCGCCAGATATATTGTTCCCCCTCTTACATTTTTCACGGTAAGATGTACTACTCTAAGACCGAGTTGTTGAGTCTCCAGCACCCCACTTGCTCTTGTACCAGGCGGAACCCAGCCCATATTCTAAATCCCCTGCTACACCCCTCCAAACTCTGCTCTAATACTAAATCGAAACCTAAACCATCCCAGGCCCTCAGGCTAGTACACCTAAATGTTAGATCTATGCAAAAACACCATCTAGAAATCCACGATCTCTTAATAGATCACTCCCTTGATGCCCTGTTCACGACCGAGACGTGGCTCCAGGATGACATGGACTCGGTTTGCAATTTAGCTACTCCTACGGGATATACCACTCACACGGTGAACAGGAGCTCAAGAGGGGGCGGGCTAGCGCTTATAGTCAAATCTCACCTTGCCTGCCAACTAACTAAAGTGGACATTAAGGGCAGCGAAAGCGCTCGCTTTTCTATCAAAGCCAACTCACAGTTCTGCGCAACCGGCCTCTTGATCTATAGACCCCCTGGCGCTGATGCCCCCTTCATTAACTCTCTCCTACAGTATCTGGGCACTAACATCACTAAAACGGCTAATTTCACGATCATAGGCGACCTCAACTTACATCTAGACAGAGACACCGAGCCTAAAGTTGCCACCTTTCTTGCGGATCTCGCTGCTTTTCAGCTTAATCAACTCGTAAGTGGTCCCACCCATAGAGCGGGACACCTCCTTGATCCCATCTTTACTAATATTACGAGTGGATCCGCATACCCGCCTATTCCTATGACTTGGACGGACCATCATCTGGTAATATTGTCAATTTCCTGCAATTCTAGCCCTGTTCTGGTGCCCACTCCGCTAGTTCAAAAACGTCCATGGAGAAAACTCCGCTTAGAAGATCTGCATAAACTCCTGGTGTTAAATCCCCCTCCCTCAAGTGAGGACCTTGACGTAAGGTATGACCAGTTTTGCCTGTGGATCACCCAGGCACTAGACACCCTGATCCCTGCCAGATGGATCAAGGCCCGTACCCATACGGCTAGTCCCTGGTACAATTCTGAACTAGCCATTTTGAAAAAGGAATGCAAAAAGGCGGAGAGGGGTTGGAGAAAAAATTACGATGCCAATCTCAAACAGAATTATGCCCTACTCCAGAAAACCTATCACCGAAAGGTGTGCAGAACAAGAGCGGCATATTATGCCGATGAAATCAACAGTAGCTCCAACACCTCTAAATCTGTTTTTAAAATTCTGAAAGACCTTACTGCGAAAAAAATTGCGATCACTGCCACTACCTCCCCTGACCTTTGCAACAATTTGGCTAATTTTTTCACCAATAAGATTAGGAAAATCTATGATACTTTCCCTAACTGTCCGCAGCTTTCGGTTACTTTGGATCCTTCCAGACCTTCTCTTTCCTCTCTTCCTACTCTTGAGCGAGAGAGTTTTCCAAAAATTTGTAGAAAAATCAAATCTGGCTCCCCGGCGGATCCCTTAAAACCGGAGACTTTCTGTGAAGCTCATGAACTTATTACAGAACATATACGAGACACTATTAACCTGTCTCTCTCTACCGCCAGTATTCCTTCCAAATGGAAGCAGGCATGGGTATCCCCCATCTTAAAAAAACCCACTTTAGACCCCACGCTTCCTGAAAATTTTAGGCCCATCTCCCTGCTTCCCTGGCCAGCCAAAATCATCGAGGCACACGTCAACAACATTCTGACCAACTTCCTCCTAACCAACAACATTCTGGATGACTCCCAACACGGGTTTAGAGCTGGTCACAGCACCGAGACAGCCCTGCTCAGTGTTACAGAGGACCTCCGTACCATCCTTGACAGCGGCGGAACGGCAGCACTGGTCCTGTTGGACCTCAGTGCTGCCTTCGATACGGTGTCGCACGAGGTCCTTCTGACAAGACTGGAGGAAATTGGTATTACAGGGACAGCTTTAGGATGGTTTAGAGACTTTCTTTCCAACAAGTCTTTCAGAGTCTCCACCCCCCCTTACATCTCGTTGGAGCATAACATCGGACAGGGAGTGCCGCAGGGTTCTTCCCTGAGCCCTACCCGGTTCAATGTCTATGTCCGCCCTCTTGCAGAGGTGGCTAGAAGGAGCGGACTAGCATTGGTATCCTACGCTGACGATACCCAGCTGGTGGTGGCTCTTAATGACAACAGTGGTCTGGAGGCTCAGCGCTTTAAACAGACACTCACTGACATCACCAACTGGATGACGGCGAATTTTCTCCAACTTAACGCGGGGAAAACAGAGATACTGCTCCTGGGGAAAAATACCGTGTCCTGGGGAGATAGCTGGTGGCCTGATGTCTTGGGCCAACCTCCTAAGCCTAAGGAATGCGTTAAAAATCTGGGAGTCTGGGTGGACTCGGCACTGAGGTTCACGCACCATACTAAAAAGGTGGCGGCCACCTGCTTTGGCATTTTACGTAAACCTCAGACCTATTTTGAGGTTCTTCGACTGCCGCACCCGCCAGTTAATTGTTCAGGCGACCATCCTTTCAAGACTGGATTATGCCAGTTCTCTTTTATTAGGGGCGAACCTTGCCGAAACCTCCAGACTACAGAGAGTCCAGAATGCGGCTCCCAGGGCGCTGGTAGGTCTCCCTCGCCACTCCTCGGCGACCGGAGCCTTGAAAAAATTACACTGGCTCCCGGTGGGTAAAAGGATCCAGTTTAAGGCACTGTGTTTAGCCTTTAAAATCCTTAAAACCGCCTCTCCCCCAATGTTGTGCCCCCTCTTGTCGGAGTATACTCCTAGGAGGTCGCTTCGCTCAGAGGGACAACATCTCGCGATCATCCCTCGCACCAGACTGGCCAGAGTAGGTGGCCGATCCTTTAGCTTCTTAGCTGCCAAGTTATGAAATAGTCTTCCGGAATCTATCCGTGGCATGCAGGACCTTTTGGCCTTCAGAAAGGCTATCAAAACTCACCTTTTTCAATAATTGCTACCATTTCTTTGCGCCTCTTTCTCTCTGCATTTAGTCTTTTCGCAGCGCCGGGACGCCCCTTGGCTGGGGCAGCCGTGCGCTATATAAATGACCATAACATAACATGTATGTGCGGCACATGTGCACACATGCACGAATCAGGGGTGCAACAGGGTGTCAATGTGACACCCTGCCATCCATGATAATGCCTCCCCTATTACCGATTCGGTATTTACGGAATCGGTAATAGTAACTGGCTTCCCATTCATTCCTCTGGGCCTCCAGGCCCATAGGAATGAATGGGAAGGGATGCATTATTACCGATTCGGTAAATACCGATTCATAAATACCGATATTTACCAAATCGGTAATGATTACCGATTAATTACCTACATACTATTTACCAATTCATAAATACCGAATCGGTAAAATTCGGTATTTATAAATCGGTAAATGCTCTGTTACCTACATATGGCCCCAAGTATCATGAGCAAGAGGAAAGCTGAGGGTAGGTTGGTGGGGACACTTGATGACTATTTGACAAGGGCTGAGTCAGTAATTAATAACAAGATTTTAGCAGTGGAGAGAAGATTTTCTCTAGAACCAGTTTTGGTGTTACCTCATGCTCAGCCTGTGGATGTGCAGGTTATCACTACGAATACTGGGCCTGGTAATTGCTCCCTAGTGGATCAAGTATGCTTCACACCTAGGTCAGGGGTTACCGATCCTTCGTTAATTGTAAGTAGCACCCCCCAGTCCTGTTATGGTAACAACTAGGGCTAAACAGAAAGTTACTGACCCCAAAGCCAGAGAACCGCCCTGCAAGAAAAGGAAAGGCAGAGGCCCTAGTAAGATAAGTGCCCCTAAGGTACCCCTTGGTAACAGAGGGGTTCAACCTTGTGGGATTCTTACTGCTTCTGAAAGTACTCCCCCTTTGCAACCTTTGACCCAGCAGAACTTTGAGCTTTTAAGCTCACTTCTTAAGGAACAGTTAGTATCTCTTATTCAACCTTTTTTGGAAAAGCTAGATTCAGTGGTGACAAGGCTAAACTGCATTGAAGCTAACTTGTTAAGTAAAATTCCACTAGTTGTAACTCTACCTGAACCTAACTCTAATATTGTGGCCAGCAACGTAGGTGAAGGAGCTCCTGTTGGTCAACTCGACTCAATATCCCAAGGTGTTAACTTCTATGACCGCTCAGTAAATAGAGTCAACTTAAATCGGTCTATGGCCCCCTCCACCACTGTCGATAGGCCTTTGACCGACCAGCAGCTAAGGGGGGCTATACAAGGACCTGCTGCCCAGGCAACAGAGGATCCTGATGCGCTAATAAGCTTACACCTCCCCCCGGAAGCTACTCCTTATACAGTTATCTTAGCTAATGTTCCATCACTCCCAGCAGGGTCAAGGGAGCACTGGTCTAATCTTAAAAATAAAGCCCTTTATTATCTAGGGAACAAACTTGGGGCTAGCAAAGGTGTGTTTGAAGAATTTAAAATGGTTAGACGGGTAAAATGGGTCGGCCACCCTCAAAAGACCTTGGCAGGGGATTGGGTGGTATTGAGTTTTAGGTCCACCCTATTGGTAGAACACATTTTGGAGAGAGCCTCCCATCATGCTCCTAACCCTAATGCGATTACGATTTTACCCCTTGGTTATTTTTACAGACCAGTAAGGGATGCGCTAACTAGACAGTTCCGTGCCTCGATTAATGCACCCCAGCAGTGTTTGCAGCCCTTTGATCCTATTTTGCTACATAATCGCTTTACCGCCCTTTCTTCTCTGGAGGACAATGTCTGACTGAGGAAAGACAGTGCTCACCCTGGGATTGGGATTATAGGGGTTTTAGAACCTTCAAGTCAGTTGCTTTCTGTACATATAATTCCATTGGCTCAAGGAGAAGAATCAGTTATATCTGGCCTACCCAGTGCTTGTTCTGCCTCCCACTGCAATGTGGTGAATCAGGTAGTGTCCAAAAAGATTGATCCCTTTAATATTAACATCTCCTCCTGGAATATAGCAGGTTTACTCTCTAGACTGGCAGTACCTGACTGGCTGGCTTTTGCCGACCAGGCAGATATCTGGTGTTTCCAGGAGACCTGGTCGTTAGTTCCCTTATTTCGTGTAGGGTTTTTGAACTTTTTTAAACCAGCCATTAAGGGTCCCAGAGGCAGACCGGTGGGAGGCCTGGCTATTTGGGTACGCCAATGTGAGGGTATTACAGCTGTGGAAGTTCCGATTGATAATACTGATATGATCACTTCCACAAGGGGTCTTAATATCCTCATTATAAACATCTATGTGAGAGGACTCCCAGGTGGCAAATGTTCCCCTACTGTTCATCTCTTGGAACAACTACTCTGTTCAGTGTCCAGTGATTGCCACAGGTTGGTGGCAGGTGATTTTAATACATGTTTTGAGCCTCTGGGAGATGATGACGGGAAACTGTCTGAGGCTGAGGATTCTGTGTGGGGAATCCCCCAGTTGGAATTAAGCCCCATTAGGAAATGGACCCAAGCAGCCTTATATGTGAAGGGTCTATGCCTTGACAAGGGTCTGAGGGCTGCCAACGGCAGAACGACATCAGACAGGTCTGCGATGATGACTTTTAACAATGGTAGAAGTGGTATCAGAATAGATTATATTTTGGTTAACTGTGAGCTGTGGCTGGCCGTTATTGATATGGTGGTAACTGATAGGATAGAAAGTGACCATAATCCCCTGACGTTGCTCCTATTAGATAGTAGCTTCAATGGCCCTCCAATTGACGATGGTTGTGTTGTGCAAGCGCATGCCATCTTGACTAATGATCAGAAAAGGGTTCGCTGGCCGAAGATTGCTTCTAATGCTAATGCACGGGAAGCCATTAGGAACCTGGTTAATATAGCTATGGACAAAATAACTAGCTGTGAGTCAGAGGAAGGGGTTAAGTGTAGCATCCCGGATATTCATAGTGATTTATTTGTGGGCCTTAAATCTCTGTTTATCAAGAGCATCCCTGTCAACGGTAAAACTAAATCTTTGAGGATTAACTCATGGTTTGATGCAAGCTGTAAAGATTCGCCTAAAGCCCTTTCAATAGCTATCAAATCTAGGTTACCAGATAGTATTAGGAGCTGTAGAACTGCGTATAAATCTGCCCAAATAAAAGCTAAGAAAAAATGAGACGAAAATCGTTGGAGTGAGTTATATGAGGCTTGCGAGGGTAGGAACATGTGCCAATTTTGGCACCTCCTTAAATGGGGCAAGAACACACAGGATATGACCCCGATAAATCATGTTGAACCTGCTCAGTGGGTCAGCTTTTTTGAAAATCAGTTCAAGTCCAGGGATGGGCCAGAAAGAGTTTTGTGGTCTGATACTGATATAGAAGAGCTACGGTTTGCCCCCAGTGAGGCGAAGGCAATCTTGAAATCCCTTCCATGTGGCAAAGCCCCGGGTCCTGATTGTATTCCTGCTGACCTATTTAAGCAAGACCAGGACCTCTGGATTCCCTATTTGACCATTCTTGCTAATGCCCTGGCTGGTGGAGCGACTGTCCCGGATTCTTGGTTTGGGGCAGAGATATTGCTGATCTATAAGAAAGGTGATCGCTCTGCCCTGGCCAATTATCGTCCGATCAGTCTCATAGATGCTGCCCAAAAAATTATTGCTCACCTCCTTTTGGGTCGTATCCAGAGTTGGATCTCTGAAACTGATATTTTAACACATTTACAGGTGGGCTTTCGGTCGCATGTTGGTACCATTGACCAAGCTTTCAGGTTCACTTTATTGTACTGGAAGGAAGTATTTCTTGGGGGTGGCATGCTTTTTGCCGCCTTTGTGCACCTAAAGTCTGCATTTGATTCTGTCCCAAGACCTAAGCTGTGGGAAGTTCTTCGGGCGATGGCCATGCCACCTGAATTACTGAGACTTTTGATTAGACTACATGAATATACATATGCCCAGGTTCGCTGGGGTAAACCAGGGGAGGTGTCATCTAGATTTGAGGTGTCTAAGGAGGTTAGACAGGGATGTGTACTGGCCCCCACCCTCTTTTCCTTGTTTATTAATGGGGTAATCAATTATTTTTTAAACTTTCCAACTGACGCACCCTCCTTAGCTGGTATGAAGGTCCCCCTGCTCATGTTCGCGGACGATACTCTTTATTTCTAAAACGTGACAGGGGCTTCAGTTAGCACTGTCCCGTTTTGAGTTGTTCTGCCGCGAACATGAGCTTGAGGTAAATGTGGGGAAGACCAAATTCATGGTCTTACGTGGTGCTAGACCGGTGAAGGCCAGGGTTGAAATGGGAGGAGCAATCTTAGAACAGACCTCTACTTTTACCTACCTGGGGGTCACCTTCTCCGACAACCTAAGCTGGAAGCCCCAGATTGACCTCTATACCCTTAAACACATTCAATTAGGTGGAGCATTGCTTAGGGAACATAGGCTCTCGCTAACTAAACCTATGGCTTCCCTGATTAAAATTTACGGGTCTAAAATCCTTCCAGCGGTCATGTATGGTGCTAAATTATGGGGGTTTGGTAAATTAGATTCCCTAAGGGTGGCTCAAAATAAATTTCTTAGGTCTGCAGTAGGGTTACCACAATCCTCCCCACGTATACCCCTCCTATATGACCTAGGTTGCCACCCTGTTGAGGATATGATGTGGTTAAGGCCATTGGCGCTATGGCGACGTCTGTGGACCACACCAGAACTGTCCTCTTACGCCAAGGCACTGTTAGAAGTTAAAACTCTTGGGGGTTCCCATAGAATCAGTTGGTTGTCTGAAATTAAAATTATTCTGACTAATATGGGAATGGGCGAGTTGTGGACTAATCCTGAGGCGGCTGTTTTCCCCCCCGAAAAAGATCTTTAGGGATACCTATTGGCAATGGGTCAAAGATAAGCGTTTTGCCTCTCTGACTGGAGGTACTTCGACTATAACATATTTGTCTAATAAGGATGAACCATATCTTGAGGTATATTGGGATATAATTACAAAATTGCAGGACCGTAAACTCTACCATCAGTTTAGACTTGGTACCCTACCATTACGCTGCTTTACAAAAAGTTGGTCTACCCCGGGTAATGATAAATGTCCCCATTGTGAGGATATGACAGAAACTGTTGATCATTTCCTCTATGTTTGCCCGGAGTATATTCACCCAAGACGGTTGTGGTTGCGCCCTGTATGCCGCAAACTAGGAGTTAGATCAGCACAAACTGCTAGTAGAATACTGAAGTCTGATACTTCAAGTTTTGTGATCATTGGTGTGGCTAAATATATCAGTTGGGCATGGCTTTTACGGAATCGGAGTATCTGTCCCTAATTATTTTGATCCTAATACTGTGTAGTCCGTCACGATATAGGTTTTAAATAGTTCAAGTCATTGTAACTTTGCACATTTAATATCTTTTTATTATTGATGTTTTTCATAATGAAAATCTATTTATTTGGTTTTACGTATACTGGTTCAAAACGTATTTGTACTTTTTAACTTGTATATGAGGAATTATTAACATGTCTTTTATGATGAAATATTCGCAATAAAGACTTTTTTGACTTGAAATGGGCCTATAACAGTCCGGATCATCTCTTGCTCCCTTCTTGAAGATCAGGATGATAACCGCCTTGGCCCAAGACAGGGGAAAACCAGACATGGTGGCTGCATTAAAAATATGGGTTAAAATCTTGTCCCAAAGCTTAGGATCTGCTTTATAGAGATCAGCCGGTACTCCGTCTGGGCCTTTCCCCCCTGAAGTTGATGTAATAGCCTTAGTTACTTCATCCATAGTAAAGACTAAGGGATGTGATACACAATCACTACCTACTGTCCCTGCGGGGGTTCCGGTGATCACATCACTATACACTTTCCCAAAGTGTTGAACCCACCTCTCAGCAGGAACTAAACAGTCTTTACTGGAGTTTGGTGATTCATCAAAAATTGGACTATTTACAACAGACCAGAATCTAGTACTTTTGGCCAGAACACTGGCCTGACTGTGCCCCTCCCACGCCATCTCCCTTAGTTGCCTTTTCCGCCTTTCCACTGCAAGTTTGTATGCCCTCCTTGCATTCTTAACCCGAAAGGCTAACCTGGGTTTTTGCTTAAGTTCCTGCATGAGTTCCTTATGGGTACTCATACAGATTTCATCAAACCATTTTTTTAATTTTGGGGGCCTCGGTCTGCGGGAAACAGTTACGTTTGAAGCAACCTGCTTTGTGATTCGATCAAAGGCATCAAGGACTGGTAGTGGATGGGAATCCTGATCTGAGCAAATCCCAAACTCCTCTGCACAATTAGTGATTAGATTGTCAATAAAGCTGTCAGGGGTGATCATTTCCCACCTTATTCTACGCGCTTGTTCTGTGGGTGCAATATTAGCATTGGCGAGTAGGGTCATGGCTCTTCCTTTGTTTACAGCACAAATATTAAGGTCCAGTATCAACGGGTTGTGATCACTAAAACAATTATTTGTTGCACTTAATGTGCCTAGTGACGACAACAACGAAGAGGAGACCAAAATATAGTCAATTATACTTTGCCGGCCATGACCAATATATGTAGGTACAGGAGGCATCCTATCCGACTGTGCAGAGCAGATCAGGTTATGGGTTGATAAAAAACTTTCTAAAAAGGTGCCGGAAGAGTTGTGCTCAAAATGAGTTAACCCCTGGGGCCCATACTCCTCTTCCACCCTTACTAAACAATTGGTAGGGCAAACATGAATATTAAAATCTCCCAGGACTAATATGTTATAGTGAGTTTCAGTACTGTCAGCATAATTGTCCAAAAAGGCAGTAAGAGCTCTCAGGTGCTCTAGCTCATCACTTCTAGAGAACGAGTTATAAATATTTACCACTAGAAGAGCTGGCAGATTCTTCCCTGTCAGTTCTACTGCTAAAATATTGGGGGAACATGATTCAATCAACTTTGCTTTGTATAACAACTTAAGGTTGATCAACAGTAGTAGCCCCCCCTTGCTCTACCCATCCTGGACGGTATAGCACATTTACAAAAAGATATAAACCCATCCAGATAATAGGTTTTGTTAGCCTCCCATGTTTCCTGAAGGGGTATGATATAATGTGTAGCAAGGAAAAGTTCCCAACTGACATCACCCCTTTTAGCCCTTAGACCAGCGATATTCCATGATAAAACTGTCATACTGCCTCCATCACTTAATGTCAAGGTAGAGCTAGAATTTGCTATACCAGGTGGAGGAGGCTGGTGGTTCAAAGGAGCAGATGTAATCGAGTTTGGTGGACTGACCGTGAGAGAGTGTGTTTCACCATCCGGGGTTTCCACCAGATTGTCTAATGCCACTGATGCAATATTGCTAACGGGTAGTCAGTCAGTCATAGGCATCTAGTCCAGAGAGTACCTGGAACCTATTTGACAAAGAGATGGAGGGAACTATCCGCATCGAAGTACTCGGTGGGGGCTTGTAAAAATATCCCAGTGGCAAGGCCTGGATGGAGGTGGCAAACATGGGATACTAAACACTTATTGAACATTCTGAATGACTTAAAATGGGACCCAAACATGATATTTGTGACCATGAATGTGGTCTCCTTGTATAAAAACATTTCTGACCAACATGGCTTATCTGCTTTGAAGTATCTTCTGTACAGGCGACCTTTGGAACACATGGAACATTCTGACATGCTAATAGATATGTCACTCCTGATATTGAAGCATAATGGTTTTTATTTAATGGTACCAACAAGTATGCAGGACTGCAATGGGGTCCAGATTAGCGCCGTCTTTTGCCTGTCTCTTTATGGGCTGGTTTGAGGCGATGCATGTCTGGGGCCCATCAGAAGCAAAGTGGCAGGATTTTGTTGTCTATAATGGACGTTACATTGATGACTGCCTTCTTATTTGGACAGGCAGTGGTGAGGACTTGCAGGAGTTCTTTGAATATATGAATAGCAATGCATTCAACATGGCTTTTACCATGGTGCAGAGTAAACATAGGATTGTTTTCCTACATTAATGAAGGAAAGATTAATAGTAGAATGTACAGGAAGGCTACAGCCTGTAATTCGCTTTTGCATGCAACGAGCTCCCAATCCAAAGGGCCAAATTAATTATATCCCATTTGGAGAGATGCTCAGAGCTCGTAGGAACTGTAGCAAAGACATAAAGGTTGATGATTAATGCTGATGATATTAAACATTGGTTTCTAGCCAGAGGATATCATGGAAATATTTTCCTGAGGGCTAAGAAAAGATCGCTGAGGTTACAATGGACCAACACCCTTAAGGACTGTAGAAAGGACAGGGACACATTAAACACCCATAAGATTGGTGACCAACTATCATCCATGGTCACATATGTTATATAACACATTGAAAGGTCATTGGCACTAATTGACAGCAGATAACGCATTAGACCCCCATGTATTGAGACATCCAAGCATTACAAATAGGAGGGGTAAAACTATAAGGAATCTGGTTAGTCCTAGTTACCCTATGGTACAGAGACCTAGGAACACTTGGTTAAACAAACTGAATGAGGGGTTGTTCCCCTGTGGTAACTTTAGCATGTGCAAAATGGCGATAAATGGAAACAAGGAATTTTAATCCAATGATTCCTGGAGGTTCCGGATAAGCACACACATTGACTGTACGACTAAATATGTTGTTTATGTGATTCAATGTAAGTGTGAAAAAATGTATGTTGGCAGTACTGTTCTCCCACTCCAAGGAACGCATATCAGAACATTTTCGGGTGCTTGAAAACTTAGATGTGAGATACCCAATTGGAAGTCAAGCAAAAGAACGTATTTCACAAAGTAAACAACTTGGTTTCAAGTTCCATGGTATAGATACTGTAATATCCGATTGTCAAGGTGCAGAGAAAAATCTTACCAAGAGTCTTACACAGGAACAGAGATGCTGGTTCCCAACTCCCCCTCAAAGATACTCCGGAGGTCCAGTGAAATATCTAGACTCCAAGACTACCCTCTGGGGGGAAGGGGGAGTGGATTAACTAATAAACCAAGAAGAGACTGGTCCTGAAACTCGTCTTCTCTCCTTCGCCTAGTTCTTCTTCCGAGCTGCAGACTGTATATTATCTGAGAGAATCTAAATATTAAACAAGATTGGTTAATCACCTGTTCTACACCATTCACGCATCCCCTTCTCTCTTATATTCTATGCCTACCCAAAGTTCCAAGTACTGTGCCTCTCCTCTAGCTTCGTTGTGTTGTTTTCTCTTGTTTCTTTGTTAAAAAACACCAGACAAATTCACCTATCAAACAAGATTATACTTTTAGCCCTTTCAACCTCCTACCTCACCTTTGGTAAGTATTTATTTTAATGGCTTTTACTTCACTTACTTCTTGTGTGATGCTTCTAATCTTCTAAGTAACCTTTTCCAATTTCTCTTTTAATTTATTGACTATATATGTCTATGTCCTTTTCTAAGCTGTCAGGTTTTAATGTAAGTCTTCTCTCACTTTCTTTGTAAGGTTTATTGCTGTGTAACTCTGTTACTGGTAAGTATCTGTTTTAAATCTTTAACCTTATACAATGTCTATCAGTTTGTCTCAAGTTCTATAAACCCCTCTCTTTATTTTTGCAGGGACAATGGTCGTATACGCCTTGTGGGTAACTATCCGTCTAAGCCTTTAACTTAGTACAAGTCTTTCTATTTGTGCCATGCTCTAAGAAATATTCTGTCAGGGGGTGCCTCCTTTCCCCCGCAGCCCGTCCCCGGACTCACCTGTTTCACCACCCTTCTTTCTTCAACAGTCGCCGGGGAACTGGAGAGGAGCGACGCTGGTGCCATCATCGGCGTTAAACGAGCGCTGGCCCTTTCAGGACGGGGCTTCCTCGGCAGGGGAGGACCACGCCCCCTGTGACGTCGCTGGTCCGGATTGGCGGACGCCGCAGAGAAAGGACGCAGATGCGGAAGTGAGAGGGTGCCCGGAGGAGCAAGGAGGAGAAGGCGCGGATCAGGAGAGAGGAGAAGAAGACGCGGACCCGGAGAGAGGAGAGCGGAAGAACGGAAGCAAGATCCAGAGACGAGCCCCGAGACCGGAAGGAGAAGCGGAGACCGGGCCAGGAGGCGAGGAACACGCTGCGCCCTGCCAGGGACCCGGAGGTTCCTGGCTCCAGCAGGTACGACATCGTATCCTGGGTCCAGGGAACCGGGGCGGTGGAAAAGGAAGGGGCACTTTGTGGTAAACCGTAGACGGTTCATCTACGGATATCACCGTTACGCACAACTATTGGTGGTCGGGTCCTTGACCTTGTGGCACACTCTTTTATTCGTTTGGTGTCCCTCACGAACCCTGCCCCTAGAGTGACAGTTCACTGCTAGAAACCTAAGAGGATTCTCTTTATTTTTGTTTTCATATGCTGAGCCATCCTCCCTCACCGGTGAAGTAACCAGGAGAAGCAGGAGGCCCCCGTAAAGAGAACGGCCACGGAGAGAACAATCTCAGAGCTAAAAGACACAGCAACCCATGACGAATCCATCCCCTTGTACATATACCTTTGAAGATTAAAAACCCTTGACCACATATCCTAGTTCAACGTCATTCTTTACGCTGTCCAGGGAGGGACCTCCCGACATTTGGTGGAGAATGCGGGCAGAGTAGCGCAGGATAACGACACCTGATGGAGGCGCTCATCCAGCATCTAGTGGAGGGACAGCGTAAATTAGAATGGGCGGTAGAAAGGCAACTGACAAGCGCCCAGGCCGACCGAGACACCTTCAAGGACCAGATGAAGGCCCAACTAGATGCACTGACCCGCGTCATTGACGAAATGCCCTCTGGGCCAGGGGGACAAGTGACTGTCCGTCCATCCAGCGCCTTCCCCACAGTATCCTTACAGAAGTACATCCCCGGGGAGGACCCCGACGCATTTCTAGTCAACTTCGAACGGGCTGCCAAAGCGGCAGGATGGCCCAGGGTCAAATGGCCGTTTTTCCTGGCACCGCTGCTCTCCGGGGAAGCCCAAGCCGCCTACCAGCTGGCCAACGAAGGTGGGGACGTCCCGTACGATGACATTAAGCTAGTGATACTTGAGCATTTGGGAATGGATGCCGAAGCATATAGACTAAGGTTCCGTCGCGAGAAGGGCGCTTCCGGGGACACTCCAAAAACCCTGTACCTAAAGCTGAAGATGGCCGCGGAAAAATGGCTACGTCCGAATGACTATTCCAAAACGGATATAATGAACGCCATCATCTAGGAGCAATTCGTCGAAGCCTTGCCATTCGCCACACAGCGTTGGCTTCGTCAACATGCAGGACTCACCATCGACAGGGCCGTGGAAATGGCCACTTCATATGTTAGAGCACAGCCTCGTCCTCTAACCTGGGAACCTGAGAAAGGGATACGGTCCACGGCGGTACCCCGCAAACCACTGCGCCCCATCAAGGAACCGGAAAAAGTGAGACCCATGCGGCCAGAACCCCTGGTTCCTCGACAACCCCAGTGTTTCGAATGTGGCGGGTGGGGGCATATCGCCCGGGTTTGTCCACGAAGGAAAGCTGAGGAGCCCATGGATGTCAGCTACGGACCCCGCAACTTGTTGTATTCAACTGAATTGGGCGCGGCCTACTACGTAAGTCTCGGAGTCAATACCTTTCCCGTGGCCGCTCTGTTAGATTCGGGGTGTAAACAGTCCATGATGAAAAGCGGATTCGTATCCCCCAACCAAAGGGTCCCGGGAGGTAAGGTGGCTATTAGGTGTATTCATGGGGATGTGCGGTGTTATCCCACAGCCAGGGTACCCCTCTCATGTCCCGGAACAACCGGTTCTAGTTATGTCACCGTAGGGCTGTCGGACTTTCTTCCGGAGGACCTCATTCTGGGTACGGATAACCCGGACTTCTTATCTCTCTTCCGGAATACCACCAAACCCCCGGTAAAAACATCTTCCGGTCTTTTAGCCCAGGAACCTTGGGCTATTGAGCGGAATTTCCACTTGGCACAACTGAACGATCCCACACTGCTTCACGCCTGGCAGGAGGCTAAAAAGGAACCTCCCCAGCGGGCAGGACTATACCCCTGCTTTTCCATAAAACAGGGACTATTATACCGTTTTCCTAACGCCCAGAGTCCGTCACAGCTCCTCGTCCCTACCCCTTTCAGAGAACAGGTCCTGTTTTTCGCACATAGCCATCTGTTGGCAGGGCACATGGGGGCTCAGAAAACCACCGACAATATCCTGAAAAACTTCTACTGGCCAGGTATATACTGCGAAATCAAGTCCTATTGCAAAACCTGTCCAGTCTGTCAAATTAGGAATCCATATCAACCCCCACGAGCTCCCCTTCAGCCTCTACCCATTGTGGGGCAACCGTTTGAAAGGGTAGGGCTAGATCTCATAGGGCCGTTACCCCGGACGTCCCAGGGGTTTCGATATGCGTTGGTCTTGGTCGACTATTGCACACGCTTCCCAGAAGCTTTTCCTCTTCGGAGTACTACCTCCTCAGCCATAGCCGACAAACTTGTGGAATATTTTTCCAGGGTGGGCTTTCCCTTACAAATCCTTACTGATCAAGGGACACCCTTTGTTTCTTCCCTAATGGCACAAGTATGCAAACTTCTGAACGTAAAACATATAAAAACCTCCGTTTACCATCCGCAAACGGACGGATTGGTTGAGAGGTATAATGGCAATCTGAAATTGACTCTCAAAAAGATGATGGAAAGCGAAGGGAAGTCATGGGCACGTCTTCTACCTCTGGCTCTCTTTGTCATTAGAGGGCAGGTACAAAGTAGCCTAGGGTGTTCCTCGTTTGAACTCCTCTATGGCCGACAACCACGTACGCTGCTGGAAATGACAAGGGAAACCTGGGAAACAGAGGAGGACAACACCCAGTCTCTCCTGGAATACGCCCGACAACTACGTTCCACATTGGGTAAATTAAGAGAGTTGGCCCATAGGAATCTCGAGAAAGCCCAGGGACAACAAAAGAAGCTATACGACAAGGGCACCAAAATACGTGTCCTTCAGGTAGGCGACTGGGTATTGGTTACATAACCATCCAGCCTGAACAAAGGAAAAAGAGGGTGGAAGGGCCCGTATAGGGTCCTGGCGACTATCGGAAACACCACCTATAGATTACAAATGAATGACCACACCACCCAAACGTATCATGTCAACCTACTAAAAAAATGGTTAGGTCCACCTCCCCAAGACGTACAATTGACCCAACCTGAACCCTGTTCCCCCTGCACCTTAGAGGCCCTGACCGTGAATCCCGACCTGTCAGAACAGGACACTCAGGACTTGTTGAACCTCCTTTGTTCCTTTCAGGATCTCTTTTCTGACTATCCTGGAAAAACCACCCTGGTCGAGCATCGTATAGAGACTCGACCTGGGGAACCCATCAAACAAAGACCCTACCGGATCCCGGCGGCCCGGCGACCAGCCGTATCTACGGAGATTCAGAAGATGCTACAGATGGGGGTGATCCGGCCCTCCCAGAGCGAATGGTCATCCCCCATAGTACTAGTCCCTAAACCCGATGGATCCATTAGATTCTGTATTGACTTCAGAAAAATCAACGCCATCTCCTCTCTAGAAGCGTATCCATTACCCCGGGTAGAAGAGTTAATAGAAAGGTTAGGGAAGGCCGAATACATAACCACCCTGGACTTAACAAAAGGGTATTGGCAGGTGCCCCTCAGGGAGTGTGATCAGAAAAAAACAGCCTTCTCCACCCCTGATGGTCCTTTTGAGTTTACTGTCCTGCCCTTTGGTTTGCATGGAGCACCAGCCACCTTCCAAAGATTGATGAATGTTGTCCTCCGCCCCCACTCGGACTACTCGTCGGCATATCTAGACGATATTGTGATTTTCAGTTCATCCTGGCCATCCCATCTAGAACATTGCCGACAGGTACTTCAGGAACTTCGGACTGCTGGATTACATATTAACGCTGGAAAGTCCTTTGCAGCTTTTCACCAAGTACGATGCCTGGGGTTTCTACTCGGTAAAGGCTGCATTGCACCCCAAACCGAAAAGGTGAGAGCCATCCAGGAGACCCCTGTCCCCACCACCAAGCGTGGAGTCCGGGCCTTTCTGGGCCTGTTGGGATATTACCGACGCTTTATACCCCAGTACTCGGAGATCTCGGCTCCTCTTACAGAACTCTTAAAGAAATCCGTCTCTGACCGGACTTTGCGGCAACCCACACCCCAGGTCCTAGAAGCAATCTCGCGATTGAGACAGGCCATTACGAACCACCCGGTACTGGTCTCCCCGGACTTTGGCCGTCCCTTTATCCTCCAAACAGACGCCTCGGACTCAGGTATAGGGGCCGTTCTTTCCCAGTTGACGGAGGGGGACGTGGAGAAGCCCATTCTGTTTATTAGTCGGACCCTGTTTCCCCGGGAAAGACATTATCCCACCATCGAGAAAGAATGCCTCGCGGTGAAATGGGCGGTGGAAAAGTTGCGCTACTACTTAGAGGGGCGGAGGTTTACTCTCTACACCGACCACGCGCCCCTCGTGTGGATGAGCCGTAACAAGTCCAACAACCCGCGAGTCATGAGGTGGTTCCTCTCCCTTCAACCCTTTGTGTTTGATGTCCTTCATCGGGCTGGTTCCTCCAACGCCAATGCGGACTTCCTCTCCCGAGTTCCCTACGTCCCCGACCGGGACTTTGCTTGGGGGAGGGTGTGTCAGGGGGTGCCTCCTTTCCCCCGCAGCCCGTCCCTGGACTCACCTGTTTCACCACCCTTCTTTCTTCAACAGTCGCCGGGGAACTGGAGAGGAGCGACGCTGGCGCCATCATTGGCGTTAAACGAGCGCTGGCCCTTTCAGGACGGGGCTTCCTCGGCAGGGGAGGACCACGCCCCCTGTGACGTCGCTGGTCCGGATTGGCGGGCGCCGCAGAGAAAGGACGCAGATGCGGAAGTGAGAGGGTGCCCGGAGGAGCAAGGAGGAGAAGGCGCGGATCAGGAGAGAGGAGAAGACGACGCGGACCCGGAGAGAGGAGAGCGGAAGAACGGAAGCAAGATCCAGAGACGAGCCCCGAGACCGGAAGGAGAAGCGGAGACCGGGCCAGGAGGCGAGGAACACGCTGCGCCCTGCCAGGGACCCGGAGGTTCCTGGCTCCAGCAGGTACGACATCGCATGCTGGGTCTAGGGAACCGGGGCGGTGGAAAAGGAAGGGGCACTTTGTGGTAAACCGTAGACGGTTCATCTACGGATATCACTGTTACGCACAACTATTGGTGGTCGGGTCCTTGACCTTGTGGCACACTCTTTTATTCGTTTGGTGTCCCTCACGAACCCTGCCCCTAGAGTGACAGTTCACTGCTAGAAACCTAAGAGGATTCTCTTTATTTTTGTTTTCATATGCTGAGCCATCCTCCCTCACCGGTGAAGTAACCAGGAGAAGCAGGAGGCCCCCGTAAAGAGAACGGCCACGGAGAGAACAATCTCGGAGCTAAAAGACACAGCAACCCATGACGAATCCATCCCCTTGTACATATACCTTTGAAGATTAAAAACCCTTGACCACATATCCTAGTTCAACGTCATTCTTTACGCTGTCCAGGGAGGGACCTCCCGACATATTCATTCTTTATTCAACTGTATTTTCACTTAGCCTATTTGTTCCCTTCGGTCTTCCCTCAGGATAACTTCGAGTGAACTGCAAGCCGCCAGGTCACCTTCTCTCTTTGACGAGGACTGCTGAGGGAGAAGCACCAGGTACGAAGCTGGAAAATCTATGCGATGACCTAAACTACTCCCGACGGGACTAGCGGTCGATATCCGGATGAATTCCCGACGAAATATTTCTCTGGTACTAGAATTCTGTGGAGCCTTTCCTGAACGTGTATACTCGGTTAAAACTTCAGTGAAGTGTGCGTTTGACTCAGCGCGCGTGCTTCAAACAGCCTCAGAACACCTTTGGGGAAATAAACTAGACTGCCGCTGATTAGAAGGCGGCGGCCATCTTTGAGTACCGTTTTCGGTTCAGCTTAGTCCAACCATTGGTCCTTGTCATTATTCTTCCTCTTGGGCCATGACTTTCATCTTGCAATGTGCCCATTATTTTCAAGGCACCTTTTGGAGGTCTGACAGTACCCCCCAACAAAGGAGGTCCTCTCAATTTTGGCTTCATAGGGAATTTTTGATCAAAAGATTTCACCAATCTTGGAGCATGAACATCTGACTCCAATTCCCAAGATCGCTCCTCTAGCCCATAGCCCTTCCACTCCACCAAATAGTACAACTTTCCATTAATCACCTTTGAATCTAAAATTTCTTTTACTTCAAACTCAACTCCAGATTCTAAGTGGATGGGTTTTGCAGCTAGGTTTTTCCGCAGTTCAGGTGGTGCTTTTTTCAACAAGGACACATGAAAGACTGGATGAATTTTCAACTTGGGTGGTAGCCTTAACCGATAAGTATCTTGAGACATCTTTTCTTCAATCAGATAAGGTCCTATAAATCTGGGTTGAAATTTTCTGTTACCTTTTAACCTAAGGCTCTTTGTACTTAACCAAACACTATCTCCTTTCTCTAAGAGGGCCCTCTCATCTACTTTTATCTGCATAAGTCTTATATTTCTTTTTGGACTGTTCTAAGTTTTGAATAGCAGTTTGGTGGACTAGTTTTAGATAAGATACTAAGGGCCTCATGTAGGAAGCCAAATACCGGTCGGTAACGGCCGATTTTCGGTAATAATACCGTTACCGACCGGTATTTTGGCCATTGGTATGTAGGGGGACATATTTTGCTTTCGGAATTTACCGAATCGGTAAAATTACCGAATCGGTAATAATACCGAATCGGTAATGTTACCGAATCGGTAACTTTTCCGATTCGGTAATTTTACCGATTCGGTAAATTCCGAAAGCAAAATCGAGATGTAGGGGGAGTGTGTGTGTGTGTTTATGAGTCGGTATTTACCACCAACTTATAGTTGGTGGTAAATAATGAATGTATGTGTAAATGCATTTTAACGCTCGTAGCTGTGTGCAATGTGGCATACATACATGCCCTTAGGGCATGTATGTGTGCCACATGTGCACACATGGCCGAAACAGGGGTGCAACAGGGTGTCAATGTGACACCCTGCCACCCTTGTATGTGTTCCCCCCATTACCGAATCGGTATTTACCGATTCGGTAATGAGGCATACCTTCCCATCAATGGGAAGGTATGCCTCATTACCGAATCGGTAAATACCGATTCGGTAATCACCGACTAGTAACGAATCGGTAAAAATTACCGACTCATTACCTACATACGAGTTACCACTTCTTAAATACCGAGTCGGTACGGCTCGGTATTTAAGAAGTGGTAACTGGTACGCTACCTACATGAGGCCCTAAATCTTTTACTGCTGGGACCGAAATATCAGTTTGTCTTATTGTAGAATTTGGGTGTCGGCCATAGTTCAGGTAAAATGGGGAATAGCCTGTGGAGAAAGTTTTGGCGTTATTGTGTGCAAACTTGGCTGCCCATAAATAATCTGACCACTCGCCATCTTGTTTCAAAAGGAATAACCTTAGATACTGCTCTAACTCTTGGTTCACCCTCTCTGTCTGTCCATCTGTCTCGGGGTGGTAGCTGGTTGAATATCTGGCTTCGATTCCCAGACCTTCCTGGAAGGCCTTCCAAAAATGAGACACGAATTGTGTACCCCTGTCTGAAATAACAACCTTTGGGATTCCGTAAATCTTCACTATCTGTGTACTGAAGTGTCTAGCTAGCTGTTTAGCAGTGTGAACCCCTTTTAGAGCCATGAAATGTGCCATTTTAGAAAATGTGTCTACTACCACTAGAATTGTGTTGAAACCTTGACTAAGAGGTAAATCTACTATTAGGTCTAGCGTGACCGTGTGGCATGGAAAGGGTGGTGTAGGCAAAGGTTGTAACAATCCCTTAGGAGCCTGCCGTTCTGATTTTCCCTGAGCGCAGATTTCACAGGTCTTAATGTACTTGTCAATGTCTCTGGTCATGTGAGGCCACCAATAACGTCTTTTAATCAATTCTTCTGTCTTGGCTTCTCCCTTGTGTCCTGCTAAAAGAATATTGTGACACTCGTACAGAGCTTGATTTTGTAACTCTTCGGTGGGCAAGTACAAGGCCCCTTTATAGTAAGGTAGCTGATGTTGAATTTCTCTCCCTGCTTCTCCTTTGACCCATTCTTGCATTTCTTCTGGACTCATGATTTTGGTTATTTGTTCCTTCAGGTCAATTGAGGTGGTGGCGCTGATGATTTTCGTACTTGGAATTATAGTTTGATTTTCTGTTTGACTCTTCTGATTACTAGTTCTTAATCTGGATAAGGCGTCAGCCTTCCCATTTTGAGCCCCAGGTCTGTAAGTGATTACAAAGTCATAATCAGCAAAGTACAACGACCATCGAAGTTGTCTTGGAGTTAGTGTTCTAGCTGATTTCAGGAATTTTAAGTTTCGGTGATCAGTGAAAACGGTTACTAGATGTTGAGCTCCCATGAGATAGTGTCGCCATTCTTTAAAGGCGTCTTTAATGGCCAATAACTCCTTCTTTGTAATAGTGTAATTCACTTCAGCAGGTGTCTGTTTTCTTGACCTGTAGGCGACTGGATGCAACTGACCAGTTACCTTGTGTCGCTGGGATAACACTCCTCTGACTGCTAGATCAGAGGCATCAGTTT
Source organism: Triturus cristatus (assembly GCF_964204655.1). Taxonomy (NCBI): domain Eukaryota; kingdom Metazoa; phylum Chordata; class Amphibia; order Caudata; family Salamandridae; genus Triturus; species Triturus cristatus. The sequence goes on from NC_140592.1 coordinate 492,622,979, forward strand.
CAACGTAAAATGGTTCTGAAGGATCTGCATGTAAGAGTATTGGAGCAGTGGTTAAGTCTTTCTTCAGAGATTTAAAGGCTTCTTCAGTTTCTTCTCTCCATTCAAAGTGGTCTCGTTTCCTGAGTTATCGTGTAAGGGGAAGTATTTTCCGCAAGAATTCGCTTATAAACCTTCTGTAGAAATTTGCAAACCCTATAAAACTCTTGACCTCCTTAAGACTTTCAGGGGACTTCCACTCAACCACAGCCTTGATTTTTCATTCATCCATATTTATCCCAGTTGGAGAAAGGACAAAACCTAAGAACTCCACCTGAGAGACAGTGAATGCACATTTTTCTAGTTTCACAAACAGCTTGTTCTCTCTGAGCTTCTGTAAGACTCCTCTGACTTCCCCTTGATGCCTATCTTTGTCGGAGGAATAAATCAGAATTTCATCAATGTACACAATCGCGCATTGATCTATATATTCATGGAGTATGTCATTAATAAAATGTTGGAAGGCAGCCAGGGCATTGCACAGACCATACGGCATGACTTGGTATTCGAATATCCCAAATCTCATTCTGAAAGCTGTCTTCCACTCATCTCCTTCGCGCATTCGAACAAGGTGGTAGGCTCCTCTAAGACCGAGTTTGGTATATATCTGTGCTCCTTTCACCTGATCCAATAGAACAGAAATGAGTGGAAGCGGGTAACGATTTTTCTTGGTGATCTTATTGATCGCACGATAATCAATACAGGTCCTCAAATCACCTTCCTTCTTCGGCACGAAAAATAGAGGCGAAGATACTGGAGATTGTGATGGCCGGAAAAACCATTTGCTAGGTATTTGTCTAAGTATTCTTTTAAATGATGATGTTCTTTTTCTGTTAGAGCATAAACTCGACTGCAAGGCAGATTAGAGCCCGGTTCAAGATCTATCTTACACTCATACACCCGATGGAGTGGCAATTGTTCTGCCTCTGTTTCATTGAAAACATCTTCAAAATCTTGATATTCTTGCGGAATTTCTTGGGAATTGATGACGCACGCAGATACTCCAGTCATACACAACGAATGACAAGGATTACATATATTGGTTTTTTTCTTCGCTTCAAAACAGTTCTTCTTGCAATACTCCAAATCCATTACTATTGTCCTGGAGCTCCAATTGATGGTTGGGTTGTGTTCTGTAAGCCAGGGCAGACCTAAGATGAGCTTAAACTGGGGAGCGTCAATTAAGTTGAATTGAATTACTTCTTCGTGTCCGTCACTAGACACGAGTTGCACCTGCTCTGTATGGCTCACTATGGGTCCGGAGGAGAGATTTGTTCCGTCCACCGCCCAGACTGGTTCACTTTTAGGTTTTAGTATTGCTCGCAAACCCACCTTGGCTGCAAATTTTAAATCACAAAAGTTTCCGGTGGCTCCAGAATCTATCATTACCGAAACCTCTGTCAATGTTATTTGTCGAAACTTAATTACCATAGATAAAACCAAGTGCGGGGCAGATGACTGCAGGGTATTCGCTACTTGATGTTCCTGTGGAGTTGATTTTTGATTAGCATCCACCGGTCCAACTCCCGCTACAGGTGGTGCTGCAAGTTTTCCTTCTGCTTAAAGGAAGTCTTTGGTTTCTTTGGCCATCCTCTAACGAAATGTCCACTGGAGCCACAGTACACAATATAAATTGCCCGTTCTCCTCTTCTCCTTTTCCTCTTTTGTCAAAGGACCTCTTATCGTTCCTATTTGCATGGGTTCCGAACCCATCTGTCCATCTGTAATTCTGGTGCTTTCGGACCGAACCCTATCAAATCTGGGAATTATTGGTTTAAAATCTCTTCTTTTTTTCCCTTTTCTCTCACCTTGACGGAAGTCTATTTCTAAGGCCAGATCTACCAGCTCTGAGATTTCCGTGGGTCGATTTGGTATCTGTGCCAGCACGTCTTTGAGTTCGTCTCTCAGCCCTCTGTAAAAAGCTGCAGCTCTTATACTCTCGGGCCAGTCAGTTTCCACTACCAGTTTGTTAAACTGTGCTAAATATGCCACAAGGTCTCGGTTTCCTTGCCTTAAATCAAGTAATTCATTATCAACCGCTTGAGAGATTCTTCGCCTGTCAAAAATCCGAAGACATTCTTGCCTGAATGCTTCGTAATTATGCAGTAGAGGGTCATCACGGGAAACCAGAGGCATGGACCAAGACTCCGCATCACCACTTAAATATGACAACACAAAGGCCACCCTTGACTGCGCATCTGGGAAAATTGAAGGGCGACACATAAAATGTAAAGAGCAATGAGTGATGAATATCTGCGCCTTTTGTGGGTCTCCACTAAATCGCTCTGGGGGGGCTAACGGTATAACTGGGGACAAGGAAAGGATTACTTGTTTTGTTATTCTGCTTGGGCCTTCAATAGGGGGATCTAATGTTTCTTGTCCTGTACCAAATGGTTGCCTTAGTCTCTGAGCTAATTCCGCCATTTCTTTCCTTGAGTTTACTACCTCTTGTCTAAGACTCTGATTTTCCTCTCTTACTGCCACCAACTCCTTATGTATAGTCTCTAAAACCATTCCTAAGGTCTGCAAGTTTATTCCTTCAGCCATCTCTGTCCGGGTGCAAGTTCTTAAAATGTGGGCACTTCACTCTGTCAAGGTGCAGAGAAAAATCTTACCAAGAGTCTTACACAGGAACAGAGATGCTGGTTCCCAACTCCCCCTCAAAGATACTCCGGAGGTCCAGTGAAATATCTACACTCCAAGACTACCCTCTGGGGGGAAGGGGGAGTGGAAAAAATAATAAACCAAGAAGAGACTGGTCCTGAAACTCGTCTTCTCTCCTTCGCCTGCTTCTTCTTCTGAGCTGCAGACTGTATATTATCTGAGAGAATCTAAATATTAAACAAGATTGGCTAATCACCTGTTCTACACTATTCACACATTCCCTTCTCTCTTATATTCTATGCCTACCCAAAGTTCCAAGTACTGTGCCTCTCCTCTAGCTTCGTTGTGTTGTTTTCTCTTGTTTCTTTGTTAAAAAACACCAGACGAATTCACCTATTAAACAAGATTATACTTTTAGCCCTTTCAACCTCCTACCTCACCTTTGGTAAGTATTTATTTTAATGGCTTTTACTTCACTTACTTCTTATGTGGTGCTTCTAATCTTCTAAGTAACCTTTTCCAATTTCTCTTTTAATTTATTGACTATATATGTGTATGTCCTTTTCTAAGCTGTCAGGTTTTAATGTAACTCTTCTCTTACTTTCTTTGTAGGGTTTATTGCTGTGTAACTCTGGTAAGTATCTGTTTTAAATCTTTAACCTTATACAACGTCTATCAGTTTGTCTCAAGTTCTATAAACCCTTCTCTTTATTTTTGCAGGGACAATGGTCGTATACGCCTTGTGGGTAAGTATCCGTCTAAGCCTTTAACTTAGAACAAGCCTTTCTATTTGCGCCATGCTCTAAGAAATATTCATTCTTTATTCAACTGTATTTTCACTTAGTTTATTTGTTCTCTTCTTTCTTCCCTCAGGATAACTTTGAGTGAACTGCAAGCCACCAGATCACCTTCTCCCTTTGACGAGGACTGCTGAGGGAGAAGCACCAGGTACGAAGCTGGAAAATCTATGCGCTGACCTAAACTACTCCCGACGGGACTAGCGGTCGATATCCGGACGAATTCCCGACAAAATATTTCTCTGGTACTAGAATTCTGTGGAGCCTTTCCTGAACGTGTATACTCGGTTAAAACTTCAGTGAAGTGCGCGTTTGACTCAGCGCGCGCGCTTCAAACAGCCTCAGAACACCTGTGGGGAAATAAACTAGACCGCCGCTGATTAGAAGGCGGCGGCCATCTTTGAGTACCGTTTTCGGTTCAGCTTAGTCCAACCATTGGTCCTTGTCATTATTCTTCCTCTTGGGCCATGATTTTCGTCTTGCAATGTGCCCATTATTGTCATGGCACCTTTTGGAGGTCTGACACCGATGCAAGGGGAGGTAACTGGGAACTCAATCTAAGACAATGTGAGGCCAGTTGAATTGCTAAATTACGAGCTGTTGACATGGGCCTCAACATGGATGGTGAACTCCAAAATGTTCTGAGCAGATAATAGGTGCGACCTGGATCACTCAAGTTTCTCCCCCCTTTTCTTCCCCCTCCGTATCCTTTCTGCCTTACATTACTGTATACTTTCTAATTACTCTTCACACGGCTTACTAGCAAATGCTACTTTGTTGTTGAGACTAATGTTTTCCTAATTCCAAATATCACAGTGCTCATATAAATATTTGTAGTGGTCTCCTCTTCATACCTTTTATGCAGTAGCTCGCTCATGCCAGGGAGCTCTTAAGCTGTTCTATTTTAGAATGTTTAAAGAGACTTGTATTTGTCGTGTCAATTGCTGTCAGACGTTGCTCTCTGCCGGTTGCTGCGTGGCACATGTAAGAAATAAACCTTCAACTGCAAGTATCAACGTTGTGAAGTGCCTTACTTACTACAGAATTGATGGCGACGAGTTGCAGGTGTCCACAGAACCCACGGCTATCTTTGTTCATCGACATCGATTTGCTGGTATCTTGAAGGAGTGGTGAAAGTCTACTTCAGGGATGGAGACGAGAAAATACGATTGGGGTGTTTCTGTTTCACTGTCAAGTCTGAGAGGTACGGTCTTAAATCTAAATTTTTTATTTCGTGGCTCCAGCAGAAAAGAGGATATTGTCACTGACACGCACATGACGTATGGTGGAACGCATAAAAAAAAAAAGTCAGCGTACCAGTTATTCACATTATGCAAACGTAAGCGCCATTTTGGTTGTGGCACATTTTACATATTACAGCCAATGAAAGTAGATGCACGTATTGGCGGCCATGTTAGTGGTTGGAGCAGGTGTTTGTCTACGTAGGACGAAGTGGCCATTTTGGGATTTTACAAACTTTATTATTCATCGGTAATTAACAAAGTGGCATTGTGCTTTCAGCTGCGCTTCACTGTTGCACCTCAAGTTGGAGTTAATGTAATTTCGCAATACAGTGATGCGCACACTTTTTGTATGAAGAATCCAAGTGCATGACAAATTACAATGACACACACACTTTCATTCCAAGAGTTTTACCTGCGTGTTGAAGCACAATTTTGAGCATAAAAGTACAGCGCTGCGTTACAGTGACACGCACGTTTTTTTCAAATGGTGATCTATTTGTGTGTGTTAAAGCACAGTGACACGCACACTTTTATTACAAACGTTTTGCCAACGTGTCGAAGAACAGTTTTGAGCACAAAAGGCACAGCACTGCAGTACAGTGATACGCACACTATTTTCAAAAGCTTTACATGCGTGTCGAAGCACAGTGTTACGCACACTTTAAATTTAAAAGTACAAGTTTGGTTTGTGTGTGTTACTTGTGTGTTAAAGTACAGTGATACGCACATTTTATTTTTTGCTAAAGTTTTGCTTGTGTGTTAAAGCACAGTGATATGTACACTTTCTTTATCTACAGTCCATGTACTTTAAGGGTTTACTACTGAAGTGTTAATTTATGTATGGAGACACAGAGATACGCACACTACTACTGATTTATCAAATTGCGCATTAACTTACTTTTCAGTGTGCAAAGGCTGTTTCAGCGAAACTTAAATTCAACAGATTTAGTACATGTCTTGATGCATTGTTATTCATGATAAGATTGTATACTCTTGAAAGCATGATGTGCAGTGGATAGGTGTGCAAGTCCATTATTATTATTCTGCTTTATCTATATTTTTAGATGTGTTGATTTATTCATTACAGTACTTTGTCATTTTGGAAATGCAATCTGTTTCTCCACCTCCACCTTTTCTGGAATCACCAGGTAATCCACCAATTCCATGGAGAAATTGGTATGATGCTTTTGTAACTTATATTTGTGCTATTGGTGCATCACGGTTCAGAGCAGAACGTAGGATATTTCTTCTTCACAATTATTTGGGTTTTGAAGGAAGGTCTGTGTACAAACATTTGCCTGTTTTAGTACATGCTGAAAATGAGGAGCAACTGGATGAATACACAGAAGCTGTCAAGAAACTAGGACTATGTTTTGATGTTCAGCCTAGCATTGTAGTTATCAGACATAAGTTTTTTAAGCGTGAGCAAAGACCTGGTGAAGATGTTGAAACCTTTATCTCTGCATTCCGGAAGTTAAGTGTGGACTGTCAATTTGAGGTGTTCACTGAACACTTGATTAGAGATCAAGGTATTTGTAAATTCTCAGATAAGAACATTCCACAGAAATTGCTATCGATGGGCAATCCCACTCTTGATGAGAGTATACGTATGGCAAAGAGCATTGAGGTTTCTAAAGTTTCAGTAAAAGAACTGGATAAAAAAGTTGCAACAAATGAATCTGTAACGGTGGTTCGCACAAAGGACAATAAGAGCAATATTACTTCATATTTGGAGAACAAACAGTTTAGACAAAACAATATGTGCTACCGTTGTGGAAATCTTCCACATTTCAGGTCTGGTCGACCTTATCCCGCAAAGAATGTTGTTTGCAGAGTTTGTGGCAAAATGGGACATTTTGCTAAAATTTGTCGAAGTGGGAAGCGTGGTGTTCCTGAAGTTAAACAAGTTTCTTCCTCTGTTGCGAATGTGTCCATTGCTGAGAGCAGTGATGTGAATTACAGTAACATACAGGATGAACTTAAGGATATGGTTGTTGTTGTGGGTGACATGCATGTCACAGAAGGGGACATTTCTGAGTGTGTCGACCCTTATGTAGATGTAGACATGGGGGGCAAGAGTGTGAGTTTATTAGTCGATTCAGGAGCAAGAAAAACGATAACTTAGAATTGTTTGCTGAGGTTTGGGGTGCTCACTCTTTGATGCCACCAGACAGGTCCCCTGTTTCATATGAAGGGAGGAGAATTTAATTGGCTGGATTTTTTGAAGGTTGTATGGAATTCAGGGGAAGAAGAATACATGGGAAGGTTTATGTGGCCAAAGGGTTGTCAATTCTGGGGTGGTTCCATCAGGGTTTGTTTAAAATGGTACTTCGACCTGGTACCAAAATTCAAGTTTTGGTTGTTGGCTCTAATGACTTTGTGGACAGAATGTCTGAGCATTAGCCCTCTTTTTTTTGGCAAAGATCTAGGCAAATTTAAAGGTTTCACCCATGTCATAAGAGTTAAGGATGGTGCCATACCTGTTAAGCACAGGCTAAGGAACGTACCGTTCAGTGTCAGGGACCAATTGGAACAGGAACTAAATGGTTTGTGTGAAAAAGGAATCATAGAACCTATTGAATCTTCGCATTGGTTATCCCCTTTGGTTGTCGCAAAGAAGAAAAATGGAGATCTTTATTTTTTTTGTAGACTTACGCAGTGTCAATAAAAACTTTGGGTGGATTCTCATCCTCTCCCCAAGATCTCTGATATGTTGACCATGATTTGTGGTTCTAAGTGGTTTAGTAAGTTGGATCTGGCGTAGGCATATCACCAGGTTGTTCTAGATCCTTCTTCGAGACATCTAACAGCGTTTGTGTCACCTATTGGTTCTTTCCAATAATGTTGTATGCCCTTTGGGCTGGCCGCTGCCTTTCAAAGAATTATGTCTGATATGCTTAGAGGTATCAATGGTGTTGTTGTCTTCCAAGATGACGTATTGATACATGGTGACTCAAGTGAGTTTCATGATGAGGCCCTGTTTCGTGTCCTTGATGTTATGCAAGACAGTGGAGTTGCTTTGAAGAAAGAGAAGTGTGTGTTTAAGGTCCAAAAGGTTGAATACTTGGGTCATGTTTTAAGCGAGCAGGGTGTTGAACCTAGGCCTGGTCTAGTCAAAGCTATTGTTGACAGCCCAGCTCCCAAAGACAAGGTTGGACTTAAGTTGTTTATTGGACTATGTGAATTTTTCTCTCGGTTTGTTCCAGACTATGCTTCCAGGGCTCAACCTCTTACCAATATGCTTAAGAAGAGTGTTCCGTTTGTTTGGGATGATCGATCTCAAGAGGCATTTGTTTGGATTAAGACGCAATTGGTGTGTCCTACGGTTCTCAAACCTTTTGATTCTAGTGCTATGTGCACGATTACTGTTGATGCTAGGGGTTTTGGTCTAGGTGCCGTTCTCACTCAATGTGTTAATGGGACTGAGCACACTTTGGGCTATGCTTCTAGGGTTTTGCGTGGTACTGAACTTAATTTTGCTGTAATCGAGAGAGAACTTTTGGCCTGTTGGTGGGCTGTAAGGAAATGTAATTCTTATATTTGGGGAAGACATTTCCAACTACGCACTGATCATAGTCCTCTTGTCTCTATTCTATCAGGAGAAAGGCTGAAGGAACACACTCCGAGAATAGCTCACTTGTTTACAAAGCTGTTACAATAGGATTTTGAGATTTCGTATATCCCAGGCAGCAGAAATGGGAGAGCTGACTATTTTTCTAGATTTCCTGTTGAAGATGATTGTGAATTTGATGAAGATGATAAGGATGAATGTTTTGTTGCGAGTTTGGTTCTGAATGATATGTGTGCGGTTAGCGAAAAAGAATGGAGAGATGAACTTGCTAAGGACAATTTACTTTGATTAAGTATGTAAAAGATGGGTGGCCTAGAAAATAAAAATGTTTCTTATTCTTTGCAGACCTTTGTGAAGGTCTCTGCGGAACTCTCTGTGGAAGATGGTTTGTTGATGCGTGGTGACAGGTTGGTTCCTCCAGATGTGTTGAAATTACGATTGGTAAAAGGAGCACATGAGGGACATTTCGGAAAGACCCTCACTAAAAGGAGGTTACGAGAATATTTTTGGTGGCCTCAGATGGACAAAGATGTTGATTTGTATATGGGTGATTGTGTAGTGTGTTCTGGTGCAGAAAAGAGTTTTAATATTAGAACTCCACCTCTACAACCCATTGAGTTGCCTACCAGGCCTTGGGAGAAAATTGGTATTGACCTGGTTGGTCCGTTCAATGTTCTACCTGCTTCCTCGAGGTTTGCTATTGTGGCAATTGATTATTATTCAAAGTGGCCTGAGGTGCGTTTTATTAGCGAACCTAATTCGAAGAGTGTGATTGATTTTCTTAAAGATCTCTTTTTACGTGAAGGGTTTCCCTCCACCATTGTAAGTGACAATGGTGTACAGTTTGTGAGTCAAGAATTTGATGTGTTTTTGAAGCAAGGTGGTATAACCCATTCCAGAAGCTCCCTCTATCACCCACAAATGAATGGTTTTGTAGAGCGCACGAATAGGGTACTCAACAACTGTGTGCAGTGGGCATTGGCAGGCAAATGCAATGTCCAGAATGCTGTTAGATCTATGCTTTGGTTCTATCGTACAACACCCCACTCATCTACCAAGGTGTCTCCTTATGAGCTTTTGCGGGGAAAGAAACCATGTTCTAAAATTTGTCCTGGATGGATATACAAGTGGGTAAAGATGGACACTGTTATTGACGGAGATGATATTGTGAAAGAAAATGTCTCTCAAGCTCAAACTACGCAAAAAACTTATTTTGATCTCAGGAAAAGATCTGTTCCCCATTCTTTTACTGTTGGTGATGTTGTATGTGTGAAATTTCCTGTGTACAAAAAAAAAGAAATTTTAAGTTCTCTGACCCTTTGGTCATAGACAAAGTTCATGGCAATGCTGTTAGAGTAAACAACAAACAGCGGTGGAATGTGTCAAGAATCGTAAGAAATTCTGGTGGTTGTGGTGGTAAAAATATGCAATGTGAACTACATAACGAAGATGAGAATTCTTCCTTAGTTTAGAGACCATCTTCCGACTGTTTAACGTAAGAGCAATAGGCAGCGTTTTGTTCCTGCCAGATTTCGCTAAATTTTGATGTAATTTTATTTTGCCTTCCTGTCTTTTTGTTCTTCTTCCTTCTTATTTTTTTTATTGTTGCTTTGTTTTTTTTTTTAGTTATGTTGTATGAGGAGGAGGATAATGTAGTGGTCTCCTATTCATACCTTTTACGCGGTAGCTTGCTCGTGCCAGGGAGCTCTTAAGCTGTTCTATTTTATAATGTTTAAAGAGACTTGTATTTGTCGTTTCAGTTGCTGTCAGACGTTTCTCTCTGCCGGTTGCTGCGCGGCACCTGTAAGAAATAAATTTTCAACTACAAGTATCAACGTTGTAAAGTGCCTTACTTACTACAATATCTTGTGAGTTTGGAGCGGAATCAATTGGATAATTTGGCTATTTAACAATCTCTTGCCCTCGCAATAACAATACACATTGGGTTATTTCCTAGTATAGTTCAATGATTTTGAAAAGATAAATGATCCTGTGATACTTATGTGCTCAATATCCATGAACTTTGTAACGGACCATATTACCGATATCCGTGTACTTAACAACGGACCATAATACTATGTGGCACAGAATTCAGGTTGTCCAACTGTACTCCTAGATGGCGCCCTTACTGTATCTTGAAATATGGGTTTAACGTACATACCGCACAATGTTTATATTCTCATTGAAGGATACATTGGAGGATATCTTCTTTTTCTATTAGATAGTCTCATAGCTTATGAAGACATACTATGAACCGTGAACAAGCCAGTTATTAAGACCATTGTCGAATCTGAGTAGAAATTACAAAATGGCGGCCATATTTTAGGTGATTTGCTTGTCCTCTGGGAGATACGACTGTTATATATCACAACCATGATTTGTACCTTGGAATTAGACAACCACAATACCATTATTATAGTATTTTTAATAAGATTTGCCGACACATAATTTAAAATCTCATTTCTTGCTTGGATTCTGTTAACTAAGGACACTGGGGTCCCCATTACAATATGGTAACTATGTTGGCGGTTGTTTTAGCCCACTCCTTGGAATGTGCGGGAAAGGTTGGACATACTTCCTGGTTTTAAGTTTGGATACTTTTGAGGCGTGTGCGAGACACCGGTATTTTTCCTTGGAGTACTCTCCTTTTGCGGAGAGGTGAGACATTATTTTGGGAATGTTACACACTGGATGGGCTGGTCTAAATGAAAATTGTTGGTTCCAACTTAGTGACACTGTTCTCAGACAGTCCGTAACTACGTGCTTAATGTGCTGTGAATTCGCTCAACTAGGATGGCCCAAAGCTTACAATGTGATGCAATTAGAAGTCTCTAGTGCTGCTTTAATATTGTTTTAAGATGCAAAATTATTGGTTATGTTTGGTTTGGTAACCTCCGAACATTGAATGCTTATGGCTTTGGGCTTATGTATACTTATGGTGTTTGCACTGCTCTTTCATAATATTGAGGACCCTTTTTGCGTATGTGCAGCTTGACATTTCTTACCATAATTGGTTGGATTTATACTTACATTTGCCTGTGGTTTAACACAATCTCTAGACGCTGAACAATCTTAACATACCATGTGAATTTTTAAAACACAGACTATAGGATGACATTACAGTTTTGTTTATTTTCAGATACTATCTTATATCACTTATCGTTAAAGACCGAAATAGTATGATTTATTGAGTTTAGTTTTGAATTAGTCTTAATATTGCTTGCTCGGTTACTCAAACATGATCTGTCTTGATGAATAAGTCCAAAGAACATATATATACTGGACATACTGCATCAGGAATTGCAGATAATTTTCTAACTCATTCTTGGTTAGTTTATCTGTATGATTGCAATACTATGGTGGTGAATTTTGTTCTTACATCTTTAGCTGCACATCACAATTCGTATTATTGTCTCACTATGGTAGGGATTACCTTTGGACTGGAAGTGTTACTCTTCTTTCCTGTGGCTCAGCTTAAGCTTTCTGAGTTCCTTTGCCCCCCACACCCCCTATTCTTCATATATATTTTTTCTCCTTTCTGAGATAAACTGAGATCACAGTATCTTCTTTACGTGAGTTTCCTGAAAATAAAGAAGAAGTTTCCAACAACTTTACTTTTATGAACTCATGAACATTACTGTTTTTGCTCAGGATAAAGACTTTTTGTTGTTTATTATTTTGGGGCTTGTTAGCCCACAAAAGTTCTAAAACGTGGGGTGGCCGTTTCTATTTTATACTTAGGAGCCTTTGGAAATGTGGAAATGTTAATCTACCCAACGGTTTTGCACGGAAATTAACCCAACCACGCTCTTCAAATACGGATTTGAAGTTGAGATAGTTGACACAAGTGTCCTCCTAGGAATTTTGGATCCCCGTTCAAGGCATTTTTTGGGGGCCTCTGTTTGCAACTACCTTGAATATCCTTACCAATTTTTTGCTAATTCAAGCACGCACAATGCCAAACATTAAATCGTATGTTACATTTTCAGGAAAGGTTGCACAGATCAGCTGAAATATATGTCTTTGTTGGGGCTCCAAAATCTTTAAGATGACACTGGACAGCGGGCAACAGGGTCTCAGGTAGAGGGACACTGAGAGGGGGAAGGAGGCTAAGGTACAGAAATGGAGGTGATATAGAGAAAAATCACTGTGATGGTGCCGCAATGGAGGATATGGGAACTAGGCAATTCCCCACTTTGCCCATGCTTTAAACATCTTTTTCTGACATCCCACAACTATGTGAACTTTCCTTAATGTACATGGGATTGTAGTGACAGTAGTAGATCTGATCACAACCGAATGTATACACTTTTCCCAATGTTTCCAGGGCTGGCGTTAGAGTAGTAGATTCAAACACCGCACACAAACATATCTACTTTCCCAATGCTTGTTGCACCAAAGTCAGAAAAGAAAATGTTACTACCAACCTTCCCCATCATTCATGCACTTTCACCTCTGTTTGTTGGACTAATAAACGTATACTAAACCCGACCCCTATACTTTCTACACTTCCCAAATGTTTTTTTGACTGGATGAAGAATAGCACATTTCATCCCCACATTAAAATAAACATAATTTATAATGTGTGTAGTGTTTTGTAATTGTGTATAATATTTTGAAATGCATTTAATGTTATGTATTTTGAGGAATCATAGAAACTGGCGATAAATATAAATATGCGTCTTTTAAATATTAATTTTTATTAATAAATAAATACATATTTGAAGGTTTAAAAAAATACAAATACATTTAAACTTTGTGTAGAAAAGTATTTTTAATGTAATATGTATTAATGAAATAATTACCATTTGAATTACTTCAATTCCTATTATGTAAACATTTTATTAAATTATTTTAATGCTATTTTGCACTCTACATTTTTGTAATATGTATTTTTATTCATTCTAATGATATTTTAAAAATACCATCCTATTGAAGTAAAGATGTTTTGTAGATATTTTATGCTCTCATTTATTGTCAATATTTTGATAGCATTTATTTTGGTCATTTCAATTTTAAGTATAGAAAAACTGATATTTTGGTATTAGATATTTTGTATTGCTTCACTTTAGAACATTAGATTATACCATTTCACGGAGTGGCCTTAATTGGAATTAATATATTAGAGTTAGTGAACCATTCCCCATCTACTCTGATGATTTTATGAATGACTCAAGCGGTAGGTCAGTTGTCTTGTGCCTCCTATACAAGCCTCTATTGTTATAGATAAGGCAACATTATTATGGCCTATTACACCATATGCAAGTGGGGTTGCTGCAGTAGTTTAAGCTGCTCTCAAAGGTGATGATAATTGAACAGCAGGCACAGCGAAGAAAAGTAATTGCCCAGGGTCACACAGATTGGCTGCAGTAATGACTGTCCACAATTAAAGTCTCAGTACAATTGATGTATTTAACTAAGTAAAGCTTCAGAAGTAACTAATGCAGATCAGTCCTTCTCATAATGAGTTTCTCACTGACTCCTAGTAGAGTACACACACACAGAACACTCTGCAGCATACACACCTCTCCCAATCAGCCTGTTCCTCCTTCTCCACCAACACAGCAAATACCTCACACCTAGATATTACATTTGTCAAGCTGGACTGCCAGGATGAAATCAGATTCCCTGATTATCCATTGTGCAATTCAGCCACTGGATGGGTACTGCCAGAACCAGTTAAATTATGCGATTCTGAGGCCACTGCATTTTCTGTGTAGTTATGGATCTGCAGCACTCATCCTCAGCATAATTTGCAGATAAAAAATGAAAAGCTCAAAGGGATCAAATTTTACTTAAATTCTACCACATGTATTGAATTTAATGGCAGGCCTTTTGTTGGGCAGAGGCCAGTCACCTTTCATTTTGAATTACTGTATTTAGGTGTTAAACTGGTGTTAATGAGATGCAACCTTTGCCATTAGACTGTGAAAATGTATAAAATGGGAAAATAGTGTTGTAATTCTAGTACAAAATGTGCTGCATTACACCGCATAATTGGCGTTTTCTTAATACATACTTTAGTAAGACCTGCTGCTTAATTTGGTCCTCCCCTATGGCACAATTCCATTTTTGCTCCTAGTGCCCTGGTGATTATTTTATTTGACTCAAGACGAATGGCAGTTATCGTTCTTATAGGTGGAGCAACATTATGGTTTATTAAACCATATACAAGAGAATTTGTTTCCGGTGTGCATTGTGTAAGGAATTGTTTCAAGATTGTAAGTAATTAAGCTGAGATAGTACAAGCAATTTGAGTCTTAATACCCTGTAAAGCAGTGGGCCCTAACAGTATACCAGTGGAGTTCTATATACTCTTAGCCTAGAAGATTGCCCCTCACCTCCTGCATATGTTCATTGACAGCTGCACATTAAGGACCCAATTACAATGAGGGTTGGAAAGCCTCCAACCGCAGTTCGGAGGCGTTACCGCCGTTGGGAATACAATGTCGGTTTCCGACAGGCTTTCCATGTCGGGCTTTCCAACATGAAAAGACTGTTGGAAAACGACATTGGGGGCCCCTAGCAGGGTCACATTAACCTTGCGGCCTCTTGATGGGGACACCTGTGGTGCCCCCATGAATCTCTGCACTCTGTGGCATGCCACAGGGTGCAGGATTACACTCACAAACTCCCATTTCGTTATGGTAGCTTGTGCTACGACCACAGTACCCATAGGGAAATGGGAGTTTGCGACTGCACCTTGTGTGGTGGCATTGTAATTAGTTATGCAGAACTGCCAACCTATGGTCGGCGGGTCCCATAAGGATATAGTGTCGTACGGACGCAAGTCTGCCCAACATCTTAATAAGGCCCTTAGTGTATTGCCCAGAGACCAAAGGCTGGCCACTATAGTTGTCATACACCAGGAAGGCAAACCTACTGGTGATTATGCCTCGTATAGGCTAATCTCGTTGTTTAAACATAGAGGTCAAAATCCTGGCGAAAATACTAGCAACATGACCCATCCAAGTGATCCAGACACTGATTCATCTGAATAAATCTGGATTTATGCCATGGTGAAATACCGTTCTTAACATTAGGCGCCTACATAGCGTTCTGGATCGAATGGATGAAATTTGTGAAGATGCCCTGGTACTATCGCTAGATGCACAAATTACTTTTGATACCATTATATGGCCCTTTATGTTTGCAGTACTCTCTAAATTGGGCTTCGTGGCATGGCTAAAACTCCTCTACACTGACCCCCCTGGTGCAAGTAACAGTGAATGGGGGCACATCCTCAGAGTTCCATCTCCAATGAGGTACAAGAAAGGGAGGCCCATTGTCTCCTGTAATCTTTTCCCTAGACCTGAAACCACTAGCGGCCTGGATAAGGTGTGACCCCCCCGATCAGGGAACTAAGCTGGATGGAAGACAGGGAAGATAGGATCTCCCTATACATGGATGACATTTTTCTATATATTTCTAACACGATCTATCTCCTACATGGTCCAACAACAAAATTACCCAATGACTGTGCAGCTTGCATTGACACCGATGGATTCTGCTCTGTTGGGATCTACCGCTACTAGAGACCCTGGCACTTTTCACACTCACAAATTGGAATCGCTGCTTTCCTGCCTTCAGAAAGATGTTCAGCATTCAATGGCCCTAACACTGTCACTACTGTGGAAAAATGCCCTATTCAAAGTGACGGCGCTGACACATTTTGTCCATGCACTCCAAAACACATCCTACCCAATACCACTGTCCTACTTTCAGACGTTTGAAAGGGAAACCAGTACCCTGCTTTGAGATGGAGGACCTGTTAGAATAGCATTTGAAAACACTGACGAGAGGCTGGTATGACGGCGGGATCGCTCTGCCTGACATGCAAAAGTACTACTCATCCCCATCAACCAATGGTTGCACCTCCCAGAGAAGGAACCCGCAAATTGAATGGATAAACGGAACATGCAACTGGGAGGCTATCTTAGGGCTATCTATGGAAAGGCATAAACCAAGTCTTTCCCAGTGCCTACTAAAGTTACACTTGCCCTCTGGAACACAATACTAGGTACTCTGGGTGGGAAACAACCTTTACATCGCTGATTTTACTCTGCAAACAATCACAACGCAGTTGTCACAATGACCAGGTTGTTACCACGCAGTACCATTACTACGCAAGTCATTACACCTTCCCTACTGTTACGTAGGCTGGAGTTGGAATAGTAAATTTTACATTTCTAATGTTACGGCGTCATCTACTGCAAGTCGATGTAATGACTTGCGTAGTAATGGTGTTGCGTTGTAACAACGTGGTCGTTGTAACGACCGCGTTGTGATTGTATTGCGGGATAAAATCTGCGTTGTAAAGGTATATATTCACTCTGGGCTGGTGGGGTAGAATCACGAGAGCCAATCCTTTCAGGAACACTGCTCATTTGGGATCACTAACTATGCAAAAAGGTTTTGACAAATGGGACCTGATAGGAATAGCTAGAGAGGGGGACATGTGGAGTCGGGGAGGAATGATCCTGTTCACTGACCCACAGTGTGATTATTAGCTAGCACCCACTGAAACCTCAAGGTTTTTGAAAATTAGACAGGCATTGCAGAAGGGCAGGTAGCCACCTGACCCATCGCCGCTCGAAGATGGGTTACTGGATTACCATAAGCCAAAAAAAGCCATTTCCGTCACCTATTAGAAATAGATTAATAATTTACCAGATACTCTGACACATGTGAAGGAACACTGGGAGTGAGATCTAGAGGACATAGGAGATGAAGAATTGCTTGATGCCTTGGTGTCCCCTACAGAAATGGCTATAAGATTGATGTTCCGTCTAGTCTAGCTACAGATATTGCAGTGTTGTTACTGTGCATGCACTATGATGGTACAGGTGGGCAGAGTGACGTCAGTGCAATACACTAGAAATTGTGGACAGGTGGGAATATTTTTCCATATTCTATGGAATTGACCGGTGATTCAAAGCTACTGAGAATCACTGGTGTCTTGCTTAAATGACATTTGCGGGAGCAACATAGCCGCTTCCGCAAAGTGGTGTTTCTTTAATATATGGGGAGAGACTGACCTCACCAGAATGGACCAGATATGAGTGAAGCTGGCATTGGTGGTGGCAAAGCACACAACCTGAGGATGTGGAGGGCGGAACTGGTGCCTCAACTAAGTGAATGGCAGTGTGATATGGATTGGTGCATGCTGGTGGAGAGAGTGGTTTATGAAAGAAGGGGTTGCCCTAACAAATGGAATAAAATATGGCCAAATGTATTAGCTACCATGGTGAATTGTGTACCCCTTCTGTAGTGACCAGGCATGGGCTCCAGAGCCATAAACGCTTTGATTCAAATGTTGCACTGTGAACTACTGTGGTATGGGTGGGGAGACTGGAAGTCTTTTAAGATGGTTGGGACACTGTATATGATGTAACATCTCTTGATGCTTCAAAACGGAATGCTTCTTGTCATTGTTATATTACCTGACTTTTATGCAAGAAAAAGATCTAAAAAAAAAAAGAAGATTGTAAGTAATTGGAGTATTAGTTGATGGGGTAGGTACCCACTTCACGTAATAATCATTACCTTTATTATGGTGACTCACTTAGGTCACTAACTTAGCCAAAATTCAACCCACCGTTATCTATGGCAAAGAGCAGACAGATTTAACTTAGAGGCAATGTGTAAAGTATTCCGCAGAACTAAAAACAGTTATAAAGCCAAAATGTTAAATAATAAGAAAAATTACAAATGAAATTAGAAACATAGACAAAATGTAGTAAACGAAATAACACCAAAATGGCAAACATCCAATTAGGGGAACCAAAGATAGGATTTATTTTTATTTTTAAGTAGAAATAGCGCCAATAAGCACAGAGGGGAAAAGATAGTGAATGATCGCAGTAGAACAGGACCTAGGTAAAAATTTGATGTTGTCCATGATGGAGCACAGGTCAGATTCACTAATAAGGTTCGTCCTGGTCGAAGGTTTTACCATCTGACTGTAGTCCCTTAAGTCCAAATCCACCACAGGAATACACTTATAAAGCCCCTCAGGATCTCAGGGGTGAAGCTTTGAGACTCACAGAGTGGCTGGCAGAGGTCAACAGAAGTGCCCAGTAAAGGTCCAGTTGCCACTGATCAGCTGAGAAGATGTAGGAAAATGCCTCTTATAGCTTGATGTGTCCCAGTAGCTTTCACAGGTGATCATCTTCATGACTTTTGGAGTCCACTTGGTACAAGAGGTAGAACAGGGCCAGTCTTCCAGGCTCTTTTCGGGTCTCGGACAGCAGGTTCAGTCATCTTCTGATCTTCCACAGGGCCAGTAGTATTCTGAAGTGGGTGCCTGGATATGCCACATTGATGCCAGTCATGAGCTAGTGGGTGGTAATGACCCATGAATATGTCCTAACTAATGATGCAAAGGTTAGCAGGGTCAACCCTACCCCCTTTGGGCATTTTTGAGATAACTGAAGTCTTAATCCACACTAAACTTGGGCTCTAGGGGTTGGGTGTATGTCCGTGGGGAGTGTACCATGATAATCCTAGTGTCCTCTAAAACTAAAACCCAATTTTAGGCAGTCCCTGTATCCTGACCAACTAAGAGACAGAGGCCTGGTAGAACAAAGCTGAGCTTTCAGCAACCAGATGGTAGATGCACACAATTCTGTTAGTATTCTGTTTCCCTCCTTTGCAGTGCACCCCAAATGTAACATGTAATCCCAGCTTATCTGTTAAACAGGCGGTGACACTGTAATGTCAAAAAGAGGCCTGTTGTGAATGGGGCCTGTCTGCCTGGGTGGCCAAAAGAAGTGCCCTGCCCCAGCGGAAGATAACATTTGCTTGTGACAGGGGAGGCCTCTGAGGTGAGCCCCAAGTGTCATAGGAAACATCTCAGCAGACCTCTGAAGCGGAATTTCACAGTCAAGCAGGACTTGGCATTATAATGTCTAAAAATGATCTTCCCAGCCCCACAAATAACCTGTCAGGTTCAGATGGGTAAACTCTGCCTATTCTTGCCAGCCTATTGTTTGCTCCTGGGAGAAAATTCATACTTGATTAATAGTAAATATAACAACTGGCTTACATAGGAGGCGCAAAGCAACTGGCTGGCCAAAGTGGGAGAGCAAAATTCAGAATTAGCTTCCAGGCACTACAGGCAGAGAAAAGATAATTTTTAAAAGTTACTTTTCCGTAATATTTCTAAATGAATCCAACTTCACTATTGAATTGAATTTGTATTAACTATTTAAAAAGTTTTAAAATAATTTTTGTAGCTACTCCCATTCCCGAGATACTGTATCAGTATTCAATATTACTTCCCAGTGCTTTACTAAGGAACAGTCAGCCCTGCAACAGTGAAAATAGCTTTAAGGGGGGTAATCACTATAAGGGCATGTAACATTCACATGTTCTACTTTTTAATACCATGCACCTCGCTTTATGGGCAATAAGGCTTACTAAAAAATATTTAACATGTCAAATTTGCAATTAAAACCTGCACATTCAAGCTACTGCTGAAAGACCTACATGCATGTTTAGATTGTCACTGTAGTAGATGGCACAATGGGTGCTGCACTGCACTTGTGATTTTTAAATTACAGGCACTGGATACACCTTGGTACCATTTACTAGGGACATATAGGTAAGTTAAATATGCCAGTCAGATGTATACCAATTTCATCATGTTTGGAAGGAGGAACCCAGGCACTCACTGGTTAGTAGGGCTTAAGTGCACAGAGTTTTATAGCCAGCAAAAATAGGGTTCAGCAAAAGGCAAAACAATCAAGGGTGACCTTACAGATAGGGCAACATTTTCAACAAAGATGATATCATATGTGGTTAACAAGAGAAAGATGGCACAGTGTCAAAAAAGTAATCGCCATGGTTGCACAGCTGGCCTAAGGTTGGAAGGAGAGGAGAACATACACTACATTTTCAGATGCAGCTCTGAACAGCCCTGGTGACTACAATATTCTAGTGCCTGCATGCAGGAGAAAATGTGCTCAAGTAGCAAACCTTCATGGGAAGTTTACATTTACTGTAAGCACCATTCACGGAGGCTTATTTTATTACCGTTTTTCTCATCTACAGACACTTAGGTAGCTATTGCTCCATGAACTGAAAAACTTTCTATGGAAACAGCACTACTTTGAAGCAGTTTCCACCACAATATCCCCAGCTAATTGCACTGAGGGGAGGAGGAGTGGGAGCTGTGAGGAAGCAACAGGTGGTGCCCATTGAAAATACGTGTTTTGGCTATTATTTACCATGCTGCTGTCAACCCTGCATCTGTCAATCATCCTTCAAAATCCCCGCAGTGTGCATGCTGTGCTTGACTCTCCCCCACCCTCCTCCTTATAGCGCAAGCTGACATACAAAATTGGAACTCTGTAACTGCTTCTTAGTAGAATTACTTTATTTACATTGTCTATCTATTCATCACCTTCCTTACAGTCACCCCACTGATAAGTGCAGTGTCCCATAACAGGATAACTGCACCACGCTGGTTATCAGTCGCGACATTGAAGCAATTTCCACACAGAATGATTAGTAAGACAGCACCATTCCAACCACACAGTCTACACAGTGCAGTGTGTTACCTGTGTGGGCAAGTGCTTCAGGACCCCACATAGGTAAGCCCTATAAAATGCTACAGTGCAACACTGCTTCTCCCTGACAGGAAAAGGAGCTCTCATTATTATTAATAGTGTTTTATGAAGCAGGCAGCTCCCCGCAATGGCTTTTCTTGCACTATGCCCCATATAGTATTTTATCGGAGAGAAATTAGATCATTATTTAGAACAGCCAGGTTTTTAGCTGTGTTTATAAAACAGAGAGAGACTGACACTATCTCAGTGACCGTGGCATTGTGTTCCATAGCTTGGGCCCTAGGTAGGAGAATGTTGGGCCTCCTGGACAAGCAGCTCTTCTTTCTCTGGGAATTGAAGAGAGGTTGGAGTTGCCAAAGGGTAGGGAGCAATGAGGTTAGAGGGGTGTTAAGAGGTGTGTGAGATACTGAGGGCCTGTGTTAATAGTACTTTGTACATGTAACCAAGTGCTTTGTAATGAATGTATCTATCCACTGGCTGCCAATGGAGCTCATGCAAAAGCTTAGCTGTGGAAGTGAATTTAGACGGTTATAAAAGCAGCCAATTAGCAGCATTTTGGACTAGCTGTATTCACCTGAATGCACCCTTAGTGACACCCAGATATAAAATGTTGCCATATTCACATTTGTGATAGGATCAAAGCCTGTATCAGAGTTCTTTGTGCTGAAGACAGAAGGCAACCAAGAATCTTTCTCAACCATTTAAACATTAAGAAACAGGTAGCCACTGTCTTGGTGATCTGGGTGTTCATTGAAAGCCTGCTCTCTAAGCCGATGCACAGATTCTTAACAGCTGGCACAGGAGTAGGGCAAGTCCCAAGACCTTTGGGCCACGAGTGAGGACCCCACACATGGGGTTGTTTGCCTACCACCAAGATTTAGGTCTTATCACTATTAAATTTGAGGTGGTTGGTATTCATCCATGCCAGCACTTTTGACAGGCAGGTATTTAAGACACCAGCATTTCGATTCTCTTCAGCTGCCAATGAGATGACAACCAGGGTGTTTTCGGTGTATGAGAAGAGAGTCAGACCACAGCTCTCTACAATAAGGTTGCTGTTTTAACTTTTAGCTTGCAGCCAGCATTATTGGTATTACTTTTCTGTTGGGCCTTCACATTTTTTTGTAAAAGACATTTTATGGGGGAGGGCTTTTTAACTTCATTTTGCTATTCATTTTCAGCACAGGAGCGGCTGTTACTATTTTAATTCAAGACTCTTCTGCACTTACCCGTGGGTTTCCCCTTCTACCTGATGCTAATCGCTGGACCGTCACGGCATGTGCCGATTGAGTGTAGGGACAGCTCACCCAGCTTGCTCAGTAATCGAGAGTCAGCCCTTGCCATCTTTGGTTGGTTGACGGTCTAGTGTTGCATCTAATCTGCTTCAAGAGGCTATTTAATTGGATCCCTGACGCGGAAGCGCCGCCTGCGTGACGAAAGCACACCTAAGGTAAGCCAGTCTGCACCTAGACGCCGACGAGAAGGCTGCATTTTTTTTTTTTAAAGTAAAATTATGCTTTGATTATCTTACACAAGTATAGACCTCATAGAGATAAGGAGAACATCCCCCAGCTCTTATTGTACTGGAGGTCTATCACTGAATAAAGAAGGTCTGTTGCACTGTAGTGTCTCATTTTATTTGCCTTCCCTCATCCTCCCAAACCAAGCACAAGCTCTCTTGTACCTCAGGGCAAGTTTCTTTAACTAATAAGCACTGTACACCATCTGAAACCCTCAGACGGGCCTCACCTCAGCTACATGGTCTTTACTTTAATGCACATTCTATTCCAGAACATGCTTCTGAGCTCTGGGATCTATTAGATTCTGCTAAACCAGACATATTTTACAACAAACATGGCTTCATTCTGCTGTGTTTCCATGGATTGCAATAGCATTTCCTGCTGATTATAATATAATAAGATTAGACAAGCAGTCAAGAACTGGAAGGGGGGCCGTGGCGATTGCCTCACGTGACCCACTAAAATATAGGCTTCTAGACTGATGCTCTACTAATTGGTTAGAGACAATCGTTTGTAAATCAGAAACTACCTCAAAGTCAACTTGGAGGGGGCTCTGGTCTGCTGCACCCCCGGGTGAAAAGAAAGACTTAAGTACTAAGCTAATGGAATGGCTTGCCCCGCATGTTCTAGCAGCGGATAACTTCCTGCTTCTAGGAGATTTCAATTACCATGTGGATAAAATTATTGATACGTATACTATCCGTCTTCTTGCAGATTTGGAATCCTTAGGACTCCACCAAAAAATAAAAGATTCTACTCATACATCAGGATATACATTGGATTTAGTATTCTCCAACGCTCCTAATCTAGAGGTTGATCCTCCGACTAGCCAGTAATGGACTGACCACTATGCCCTTAGTCTTCCTTTCGATATGCAGGAACTAAGAGTCGCTAATCTTAATGCCTAAAAACTCACTAGACCTTGAGGTAAGGTAATATCTTCTGAAATTTCAACCGTCGTTGCCTCTCCTTCACTGAAAGATTATGGAGATATTAATCTTGCATTAAAGGATTTTGAGGAAACTTTTACACAGGCGTTAGACACTATTGCTCCCTTCAAACCTAGCAACATTAGAATAGAAAAAATCTTGTGTCACTCTGGTACACTGAATCCCCAAAGAGGGAAAAAAACATTTGCAAGAAATTTGAGTGTAAGTGGAGAAAATCTAAATTGGCTGAGTATAAATTTATCTAAAAATCTGTTTTAAGAATATATCTAAAAAATGTTCATGCAGCAAGAAAATCTCATACAATTGATAGAATTAATACTGCAAGTAATTCTCCTAAAGAGATTTATAAAATTCTAAAAGAATGTACCCACCCGGCAATGTGTCTCGCCACATTCCTAGCATCTCAGGATTTCTGTGATGACATTGCAGCATATTTTGAACAGATTAATAACATCTACCTATCTATAACAAATAACACAGCTCCATTAAGGCAAAGCTGTATTGGAACTGCTGGCTAGCCCTCGGTCCACAGCCCTGGAATCTTTCAACCCTGCCACTACTAAACAAGTATTGCGACTGCTTAACTGGAACAAATCTGGATCTTCTGATGACCCCCCCCAAACAGTATTTTGACTTTGGCTCGAATACTTCTTGCTCCAATTTTTGACCTATGTAACCTCTCTTTTAATCTGGAAGCTCTTCCAACTAATTGGAAAGCTTCTCGGGTTAGGCGTATTCTTGAAAAACCCAAGGCCAACCCTACAGACTTGGCCAACTATAGGCAAATATCATTGCTCACTTTTCTTGGGAAAGTCACAGAGTCTTTGGTAAACCAACAACTTTTTTTATTTTAGAAACCCATTCTCTTTTAGATCCCTCCCAGTCAGGTTTCCGTGCCTCATATGGCACGGAGTCAGCCCTGGTGGAGGCCACTGACACAATTAGGCTTGCCTTGGATCAGGAGAACTCTGCTATGCTGGTTCTCCTTGATCTATCAGCGGCTTTTGATACTGTCTCTCATTCTATCCTAGTCCAGAGATTGGGGGGAGACTGTTGTCAGTGGCAATGCTTTGGGTTTGCAGGAAAACGTTCAGATTTTTGCTGGCGCTAATCCACAGAGTACAAGTAGATCTCTTTAATTCCAGAACTATAGTCCTGTATAAAGAGGTCCCATACAGATCCATTTTCAGCCCCACTTTCTAACATATATGTGGCTCCCCTGGCTAAGATTATCAGATCGTGTGGCTTTGATACCATTACATATGCTGATGTCTCTCATTGTGTCATCCCTATGGACCATAATCCGGAATCCAGCAAATTTTGGGACTGCAAGTTAAAAATCGCCTCCTGGATGTCAGCCAATTTTCTTCACCTTAACTGCAGTTAGACTGAAATTCTGCCGTTTGGGAAGGCAAATGCAGTCTGGTCAATGGTCTGGTGGCCATCGGAATTAGAACTGTCCCCCATCCCCAAAAGAATGGCAAAAAATCTATGAGTTCTCCTGGATGACAATTTTTCCATGACTGAGCATGCCAAAATTCAATTTCTGGCACATGTTTTGGTGTAATGCGCATGCTTAGGAAAGCCTTTCACTGTGTTCCTGTGCAGATATGGAAACCCCAGTCCAAGCTCTTAACAGTGATCTGCCTGGATTATGGGAACTCTCTCCTGGTCGCAATGAATGAAGGCCTTTTTTCCAGACTTCAGGTGGTGCAGAACACAGGTGCCCCCCTTATGGAGTGATAAACGAGGTACAATCTCGGGACGACTCATCTAGTTCTATTTGATGATACGCTGAAGTAAGATCTAATGTGCTGAATACCTTTGCCCCATCAAGTAAAGTCAACAGTTCGGTAATATTAGGCAATGGATACCTGTCCACTACAACACACTTATTAAGTTGTCTTAAGTCGATGCACAGACGCAGATTCCCATTAGGTTTGCGTGCTGCAACGACCGGAGCCAACCATTCAGATCCTTCAACCTCTTCAATAATCCCACAACTCCTTAGTTTTTGAACTTCCTTTTTCATGTCTTCCCTTACCGATAGTGGGACACTTCTCACCTTGCAATACACAGGAACTGCATTAGCTTTTAACTGAATCGTATGCTGATACCCCTTCAAACAACCTAAAGTTTCCATGAACACATTCGGAAATTCAGTCTTCAGATTGTGAGCATACATGTCATTGGCATTTCTATCTACTGATTGGATTCTATCCCTCAACTGTATGGGAGGATCAGCATTGGGATCAAGAAATACCCCCAGATCCCCTTGATGTAGCCAACCACGCTTTGAAACATAAATCTTTCCAGCAATCACCCGATTCTTATATTCTATTAAACTATTGAAGTATCCATGTATCTTTATGGGTTCCCCCCCAATTCAATTCAATTCAAATAACCTTTATTCGGGTTTCATAAAATCCATAAAAGTACAACAAAAACACAATACATTTTCACAATAATACAATCCATAAAAACACCATAATCAAGACAATTCATTTTCAGTGCAACTCTCATTTGGTAATTTTCAGGGATTTTCCATCGTTTTGCGTACTATTAATCTCAGAAAAGTGCTAGTGCGGAAGATCAATTCATCTGAATCCAGGGAGAATAATAATGAACAAGATTCCCCCAAAGAAAGGGGTCTTAGTTTTCTAAAATAAGGAGTTAAAAACCAATTAATATATTTTAGATAAAATTTGCAGAAGAATAGGAAGTGGATATCGTTCTGTTTACTAATGCCATCACATGGACAGGGGTTATATTCTAATGTATGATGATACCCCAAAGGGAAACCCAACAGAAATTTTACAGAACCTGCCCTGAAACGAAAGAGCAGGGATCGTTCCCAGTTAAACATGGGGAGAGTTAGGTAGGATGGTAATGGATACCTACATAAATCATTCCCCATGTATGTGATGACAGAAGATTTAAGTGACGCCCTTCCCATTCTTTCTGAGCTAAAAAGTGCATAAAGTGCTTGTTTAACCACAACTTTATCTTTAGTCTCGATTCTAGTTGGTTCCGAGAAAAGCTCGCTTTTATCCACGGCGGTTAATGTGTTAGAGACTTCAGCTAACCAAGGTATTAGCATGCCATGGTCACAATGTAGGCAATCCTTAATAATACTTTTTGTTAAGGTCGCTGAGTCATTTGTCCAGATCCTTATACAGAATAGGGCTGGTCTGGCTCTAATAAAATCACAAACATAGGGGAGATTTAATTCTTTATGGCAAATGAATTCGGAGGCGGAGAAAGGTGCACCCAATATTTTTCTGCAAAAACTGTTTTCCTCACACTGAATCCCTAAGTTTCTCCCAGAGCCCCATACCTCAGCCCCATACGTGGCTACAGGGATGCACTGTAGTTTAAAAAAAATTTAAATAGCTCTAGTGGCGCCTATTTTCTTTGGGCGTGGGAGGCTCAATATAGAATTGGTGGCTTTCGAGAACTTGCCCATGGCGTGGACACAATGCCCGCTCCATGAGCCGTTCGCAGCGAAAACCATCCCTAAGTATGGAAAGGAGGTTACGGATTCTAGTTTATCCGAACCTACGTTTATGATATTGAGCTTCCTTTTCCCGGGTCCACAAGACATGATAAAAGATTTTTTAAAATTAACACGCAGATCCAATGTCTCCATATGTTGGGCGAATGCTCCAACAAGCAAACGAAGAGCATTAGGAGTGCGGCCCATAAGGACTGCATCATCAGCGTATAATAACACTGGTAATAAATTCCCCTGAATAATTGGGACATCTCTCGTCACTTGTTTCAGAGCTTTGGCAAGACCGTTAATATAGATAATAAATAGCAGGGGTGCTAAAACGCACCCCTGCCTGACCCCCCTGCCTATTTTTATGGGTCCGGACACATCACCACCGGACCCGATCCTGACTTGTGCTTTGAGGTCAGTGTGAAGATAAGCCAGAAAATTTACAAGAGCTTCGTCCAGACCATAGTTAGAAAGCATAAGCCATAGTTTGGATCTATTAACTAGGTCAAAAGCGGATGAAAGGTCCATGAATGCGAGATAAATTGGGCTTGATCGAGCAACATTATACTTATCAACTATCAATTTTAAGTTTAAACATTGCTCCACCGTGCCCACACCGCTCCTGAATCCCATCTGGCACGAGTCCAATAATTCAGTGTCTTCAGTCCACTCTATCATCCTATTATAAATAACTTGTCCAAGGATTTTTAAAGTGTTATCCAAGAGCGAGATCGGGCGGTAGTTAGCTGGGTCTGACCTATCGCCCTTTTTAAAAATGGGAACTATGGTACTAGTGGCCCACGTTTCGGGCATAGGCATCATGGGTAAACTGTTAAAAACGTTAAGAAGAATTGGTGCCCATAAGTCCGTGTTATACTTAATAATATCTATAGGAAGTCCATCAGGACCGGGGGCCTTATTACCAAGGCTCTCTTTGATGGCTATAACTACCTCAGAGAGATCAATCTGAAGACTGCTTAACTCTTCCGAGGTAGAAATGAATACTTCATTGAGAGGAGTCGCATATATTTTAGCAAAGTGAGCCTCCCAGCTGCTGCTAGTTATGTTACAGCTGATTGGGGATAAATGTTTCCCTGTGTCTCGCGTCTTCCTAACAGCTGACCAGAAGGGGCCACTGCTCTTCAGGTTGGCGCTTTCAACCAGAATTTCCCACTGTTCTGTCAGCAAGGCAGCCTTCCTTTCAGTTGTTTTTAATTTGTAATTTTTTCTTGCCAACTGTACCTCTAGTATACACCTTGGTTTGGAGGACAATGCCTTACGTAGTTCCCTATTCGCCGTAGAGCAAGTAGAATCTAACCATCTTGGTTCCTTCGCTATCTTTGGTAATGGGACTGACAACAGTTTTTTAATTACTAAACACAGTTTGCCAAAATCGGTGATTATTCTATTATTATTTCCATTTAAAAGTAGACAAGAATTGATTAGTTCAGGATAATCATTCCGCACAGTTTCTAAAATAGCTCCGCTATCAATTCCCCTCCATTTTAGCCGCAGGCCGTCACCTGATGGTGTAATGTCTCTTGTGCCGTTGGATTTCGCATCTACAGGGCCAGAGCCTAAATGCAAAGTGACTATGAGGGGATTATGATCGCCAAATGATGTTTCCATTACCTTTGATTCCAACACATGGTCCACTAGGTCAGGGGACATAAAAATAAAGTCAATAGTTGAGCAGCAGTCTCTCCCCCTAAACGTAGGGACATAATCCATGCCAGATGATTGGGACACTTCCATGGCATTGCTGAGGGTGTGCTCACTTAATATCTTTGCTAGTTCGAGCCCCATTTTTTCAGCTTGGTCTGTAATGTTGTTAATGTCCTTTGCCCAACGATTCTTTATAAGTTTAGCATTAAAATCTCCCCCGATTAAAATCCCTAACTCCTCCTCTGATTCCAGATTTATTTCCAGTTTCTGTAAAGTCTTGGAGAGTGCTATGAAATTTGTGTTAGGTGTAGAATGAAAATCATTGTTATAAAAATTAATTATATAAATCCTGGATTTTTGTTTCAACTCGAGAACTTGGATATTCGGATTTCCTTCTGATAGATCTTTAATGGTACCTCCCATCAATGTACTGATACCTATAAATAAACCTCCCACTGCACGGCCAAAAATAGGCTTGCTTGAAGTTACACTAAAGCAGTGGTAACCCTCAATAAATAAGTTGCTAACAGCCCACGTCTCCTGGAACATAATGATATCTTTATCGTCCAATAGCTTGATCCATTGAGGGTCAAGCAATCTTGGTTCCAACCCGGCGACGTTCCAACTGAGAATAGACAATTTGGAACGTCTTGAAGCACGAGAAATATTATACCCACTAAACTGCTTAGGTTGGGTTGATAAAGTAATTGTGTTCTCATGTGTTGCTGGATATACAACCGGAGCGGCATATGGTGCCAGTATCATAATTTCATTGGTTTGTGTATAGTGGGGATTTTCCCTAAAGGTGGTAGGTACATCCTCGCTCCCTCTATCTTTCTTCCCCAGTCAGTCCTGACATTCCAAGTTGAAGAAAGCATGTTCAAAACGATTATGGGTTGGTATGTTGTATATATACCTAGGCTCCTTCAGGGGCATATTAAAATTTTGCTTGGGCCTTTCGTAGAGTCTTTCCCTTGGATTAAAATAAGAGGGAGTGGGGAAAGATAAATATTGCATTGAGTGCGATGGTGGTATGATTCAATGGTCCGTTGAGCGGCCATTCCTCAGATTACAATTAAGATCCTGATGAGGGTATCCATAACCATTAGTAATGTTATAGTTCATACCGGGTTGATCTACTGGGAAATTAAACCCAGGATTAGAATTAAAATCAATTAAATGTCTATAAAAATACCCAAGGGGAAGCAGAGTGGTGTTAAATTCCCAGGGTGAGGGTGGTGGGGCTTTTGAGAGTGTAGATTGTACCCATTGTGGGGATATAAAATTTATGATTATACAATCCCCCTCAAACTTTCTCAATGGGCCCACCCACCCTACTCTTTGAGTGTAAATTATCTCCCCTGCTCCATCCATTGGGAAATTGCAATTTGCAGAGAGCCAATGGAGGGTTCTATTCCTTAAACTTACATGATTTTCCTCTTGGGTTTCCCTCAATTTTGGGACATTGACTAAAACCAAAACATATGCTCCACATTCTGGGGGTAGACTGACACGAGCCGGGATCTGTCTCGTGTTAGTCGCTTCAATTATATCCTGCTTAGCGGTCGCGGGTTGTTGGTCGACATCAATCACTTGTGTTGTTGATGCCCTATTAGTTCTAGCAGTGATTTGGTCCCCTCCTCCAGAACTAGCTGTCTTAGTTGTTTTAAATACCTGTTTAGATGGAAGTTCCGAGCTTGATGGGTCTTTACTAGTGCTCGGTTTAGGTATTAAAGGAGGGGCATTGATGTGCGCTATACCTTTCTTGTTGGCCTTAATAGGTTGTGATTTAACTGTGTTAGTTGTACCGAGGTGTGGTGTAATTGTAGGGTTACGCTCTGTACTTAATTTTAACACATGATCATCCAGTGCCCTCAACCTCTTGTCAATATTGAGGACTTGTTGGTTAATAGGTCCTAAGAGGGTAGTTAACAAAGTCTCCATTCTCCCCCAGAACCCTTCATTCCCCGACATTACATTAGTTAATATTATTTGTTCATCCTTGTTGCTAGGGTGGGCTTCGCTATTAACATCATTTAGCTCTACAGAAGCGGGGGGCCTCCGCAGTTGGGGGCGCCCAGCTACTAGTGGCTCAAATGGTTTCCCTTTTCGTTTTGTTTTTTGCTTTCTTGCTTTTTGTCCCCTTGTTCGCATAGATATGCTATCACTTTTCCCCCTATCTGTGATTGACACATCGGTATCTGAACATAGTTCTATTCCGTCCGAATATGCCTGCTCATGAACTAGGGATAAAATGGAATCAGCACTCTTATTAGTACTTAATCTTAGCATAGTCGGGGTTAGCGAAAGTCTGTTATCCGTCAAACATAGGTTAGGGGATACTATGTCCACAATTCTGTGGTTCTCATTAAGTTCTGTGCCTGGTAGCCCCGCATAGGATGTTATATCCGATGTAGCAAGCAGGGATTCCATTGAGTTCTCCTGCAGCAAAGGTGGTGGCAGGCTTGACGGAAGTGATAAACGTCTTTCAGTGTTTTGAATCGCAGAGGCCACAACACCAATTGTCTTCTGGAGCATTTTGTCAATAGCGGTCAAACTAGGTAATGGAGTGGGGTTTATGGCAGTAGATGATGAAGTTGGCTGCTTACGATTAGATTTAGGCACAGGTGGTGGTCTTTTCCCCATTTTTCAATATGTATCTCAGTATACTACACAGCGCTAGATAATTCCCTGGCACAGTATATAATGTACTCACACAACTGACTATCTCTTGCAGCTAGGCCCACACCTCGTTTGAGCCAGGGGGGGTGGCCCGACCCGACCACCTTCGACCCCGGACGGCCACAGACGGCCCGCCCTTTGCCCGGGCTTAGCCCCGCGCGCGTCCCGCGACGCGGAGGGAGCGCCGATCTTAAATGCGCCTCCGGGCGCGTATGTTGCGTCAAAGGAGCGCCGGGGCACCTGGGAAATGCAGTTCTAGCTGCTTTCAGGCCGCACGGTGAAGCAGCGGTGGCGGCAGGCTTGGATGCTGCGTAGGGGGCCGAAGGAGCACCAGCAGGGCCAGCAGCAGGAAGAGGAGAGCAGCGCGTCCATGAAGCAGGTCTCACCCGGTCTGCAGAGGTTTTCATTTTAAACTTCCCACTCCACCGAGGGTGCGCCGATCTTAAATGCGCCTCCGGGCGCGTATGTTGCGTCAAAGGAGCGCCGGGGCACCTGGGAAATGCAGTTCTAGCCACTTCCAGGCCACACGGTGAAGCAGCGGCGGCGGCAGGCTTGGATGCTGCGTAGGGGGCCAAAGGAGCACCAGCAGGGCCAGCAGCAGGAAGAGGAGAGCAGCGCGTCCACGAATCAGGTCTCACCCGGTCTGCAGAGGTTTTAATTTTAAACTTCCCCCCCATATGCTAAAGGAATGATGTCTGGTTTCATAAGTGTAATCTTTCCCTTAAGCTTGGAGTTATAAAACTCTTTTGATACAATGGTAATCTTCGCACCAGAATCAAACAGTACCTTAGTGCGTTCTCCTTCTACAACAATTTCATCATAAGGGCATGACTTTTTACTAGATTTGCTTTCAACCTGTACCACAATCTGCCCACAAATTAAATCTTCGGAATTAGGTTCTCCCCAATCCCTTTGATATATTTCTACTTCTTTGACCTTAGTTTTAGTTTTTGTTTTACAAAAAGCAGAGAAATGTCCCTTTAACTTGCATTTGGAACATGTTTGACTGAGAGCCGGACATTTTTTATCGTTAGCTAGATGTCCAGCTTTACCACATCTGTAACACTTTCTTTCTGACCCCATTTTATCAGCATGTATTTTATCATTAGTGTTACTTTTTTCTGCTTTAACCTTAACCATCTCAATATTAGCCCCTTTTTCTGCATCCTTCTTTATGACAGCAACACATTTTAAAGAATGTTCAATACGTTTGGCAACAGTTAACACTTCATCAAGAGTCGGTTCGTCTCTTAACCACAACTCTTCTCTAATTTTTTCTATGCTGCAACCAAACATAAACTGGTCCCTGATGCGTTCCTCAGTTAAATTCTCAAATTTGCATGAAGAGGCAAGCTTTCTTAATTGAGTTATATAATCCTCAATTGTCTCATCAGTAGATTGCATCCTCTTTGCAAACTGGTATCTCTCAAGAATTGTGCTGACTTTGGGCAAATAATGCTTGTCAAGTTTCTTAATGCAAATCTCATAGTCATTCAGACCGCTGGCATCTGAAGCTGACAGCTCTGGTAAATGATCGAACACATCCTGACCTTCAGACCCCAAACAATGGAGTAATAAGGACGACCTTCTCTCAGCACTTAAGGAGGGACCGCAGACCCTGGCATATCTCTCAAAAACAACCTTCCATGTTTTCCATTTAATAGGAGGAGAACCAGGACACGATAAAAAAAATGGTGCTGCTGTAACATTTTGCATGATTACCAAAGACCTTAAAGCAAGTCACACTGAACCAGTAACAGAATGCACCTGTACAGTTGCCAAAATAGAATGGAATGCAACGCCTAAAGTTCCCTCAGGTATTACCCCAGCAGTGAGAATAAAGCACTGTTTTAGTGTTGAGACATGATATTACATCACTTAGATAGACCCAAAACTCAATAACAGTATATTTATCATATCTCCTCTGCAGTTATTCAGCAAACCTAACTCGTTGTATCAAGAGATACCACTTTTCCTTTATTTATTTTTTTTAACAGTAATGGAGATAATATACTTTCACAGTTTGATGACGATGAGCTGAGGTGCCGCTGGCCTCCCGATCCTCAAGAAGGCTGTTAAATCCAGGAAGACGCGACCTAATAAAGCACTGCCGGTTGCTGCACAACCGTTATGCTAGGTCCCGATCAACACGAAGCCTGTTGGATCCAGGAAGACGTGTCTAAATGAAGCGCTGCCAGTTGCTACGCAACCATAAACAAAATGGCCACCACGCACGCTTGCGTTAGCGTGAAGCGTGGTGACGCAATACGATGAAGGAAAAGAGAGAAGCAACAATGAGGAATGCAGAAGAGAATCGATCGTGGCTCCCGTTCCAGGAGACAAGAAGATTCCAGGTACGATGACGCCCTAATTCGTTAGAATATCCTTGTTTGTTTTCGAAAGTTGAATGATGGCCACCGCCTCGAGAGAGTAACGTTGTAGAGATGACTGAAGATAACAACGATAAAGGTATTAAATTCACTCGTGCAGTAAATATGTTCAATGCCACCACTCAAATAAATTTGCCAAATACAATAAGTTCCAAAGAGTTAGGAAATGACAGTGAGTACGATGGGAGAAGCACAACGACAATCCACTTGGAGATGAACGCTCCACTCGCCAAGCCACACACGCAATGGTTGCCGAGAATGGCTAGGCAGAAGCAAACATCCAGCGCAGGTTGTTGGATTTCAAAGTTGAATACAGGTTATGCAAGCCAGATCACACGCTATGAAATGTCCACTCGATGACATACGATCCGTTTAAAATCACAGACAAGGCAGGTAACACATTGTAACATGTATGCTTGATAGCATATGATCCGATTAAATCCTCTCACGGAGT
The DNA here is from genome assembly GCF_964204655.1 of Triturus cristatus. NCBI lineage: Eukaryota > Metazoa > Chordata > Amphibia > Caudata > Salamandridae > Triturus > Triturus cristatus. The sequence continues at coordinate 492,656,966 of NC_140592.1, forward strand.
TTTCCTCTTCCTCTCCTTTTTTTTTTTTTTTTTTTTTTTAAGTCCAACGCAGAGTAAAGAACAGAGTCTTTATAAAAATCAAAAATCTTGTGTTGAGATCTTCTCCTATGGATTCCAGTGCCGACTACGCCAGTGAAGTATCTTTCACAATAAAGTTGGCAGACAGATAAGCAGTAGATGAGTTATTTATTCCAGTAGAGAAGATCCCATCCATCAGCCAGCAGTCAATACAGTAACTGAAGATTTTCAGAACATTACAATGTACAACAGTCCATGACATCAGCAAGATTCCAAGCTGAGATGCTAACACACCTCAATGCCACTTCATGTGAAATACCACACCCCCCTTGTCTGCAACCTTCCTCCTCGATCTCCTTCTGAACCTCTGTTATGTTCCCATCGCTGGATTCCCATAAAAAAGTGCACTCTTTTAACTTCTTTGTCTGTTTTTCAAATCTTTGCATAGAAACGGACCTTGATTTCGGAAATTAGTTGCAGCCACACATTGCATTCACACTCTTAGATCTACAGAACTACTAATTTTACACCATAAGCATATACGTACAGTTAGGCATGAGAGTGCTCTTTTTCTTTTTTGGCCCCCAAACATTGGAATCAACGACCCCCTCAGTTACGTTCCTGTTTAGGCCTATCTTCTTTTAAGAAATCTCTGAAAACATGGCAGCTTGTTCTATAATACCTCCATTGAACTGTGACGTGTGCGAGCTTCTCAAACGCCAAGAGATCCCCCTGGGGATGATTTGTGGGCTTAATAAATAAACAAATAAATAAATAACAGCCAGAGGACTTATGCAGATATTGAACATAGGCCGGCTGAGGGTGGAGCCCTGCGGTACCCCACAAGATAGTGGGTAGATCTGTGAGCAATAATGTGTTGTATGTACTTGGAAAGTGTGATCTTTGCAGAAAAGTCTTAAACCATTGCAGAGCAGGGCCACCTACACTTATTTCTTCTAATCTTTGCAGCAGGAGGTTGTGACTAACCATGTTAAAGGTGGCACTCAGGTCCAATAGTATTAGCGCCGTCTGTCAAGCTGAGCCTTATTATTCTCTGTGACGCCAAGTAAGGCTGCCTCTGAACTATCTCCATCTCTAAAGCCTGATTGGGACTGATGGAAAAGATGGTTTGAGTGAATGAACATTGTAAGCTGCTCATTTATATGTTTTTATACGATCCTGGTCAGTATTGGGAGAAGAAAAATAGGTTTGTAGTTTGCCAAGTTGAAGATGTCTAAGTCTGGTGTTTTTTTAGCAACTTCCTGACCATGGCGTGCTTCCAGGCTTCGGGAACATAGCCTTCCCACAGAGAAGCATTCAAATGTTACGCTAGCTGCTAGATGTTCTAACACTTGTGGGTCCAGCTTACACAGAAACAAGGGAGGCGATGAATCTAAAGGGGAGTCTGATTTAACAGCATTTAGGGACTCTGTCAATGTCCCAAGGTCCAGAGGTACAAAGTTGTTCAAAGAGCAGGGTAGGGCAGGGCAATTGAGGTGGTCTCTACCATCCTGCATCTGAAGGTGTCCTGATATACTTGGGTAGAACTTTCTCTAAAACAATCCAGAGACCAGTCTGTAGTTGTTGGGGGTGCGGGAGGCAGGAGGTCCAAGTAGCCGCTACTTTTCCCACCTTCTTAGAGCTGTCTGAAATGTCAGCCGAAATAAAGGAGGCTTGAATATCAGCCACTTTTTCATGTAAAAGTAATCTAACTCAACACACTAAGGTTGTGACAAAGAGACCGGGGGATATCTTAGTGACTCTGAAGGGCTTTATAATCACTTGAAACAGGGTTTTAGGGTTGTTTTGAGCTTTAATGGAAAGTTTCAGCGCTCTGTCCATCATCTCCTTGTGTTTGCTTTGTTCGCCCTAAGTTGGCAGGGTATGCCCATATGTGGGTCCCTTGCTCACTTGGCCACTGGGTTCAAGCTAACCTGGCTGACGAAGGGTGTTACCCAGAAACCGGTCCCTGGACGCTTGTTTATGGTTCAGGGAAGACCTGGCTTGGCAGTTCAGGCTCCACTGTTCCCAAGAGGCACAGGGTCAAGACTGATTTGCATATAGCTCGGTCTGAACTGAGGTGGTGAAGTGAGCTAAAGCATGATGATGGATTCAACCCAGATCTGTGACTGGGGGTGAGTGTCTGAAAATGTTCTGCGCTCTGTCCATCATCTCCTTGTGTTTGCTTAGAAGAAGTTAAACCTTGAAGATTTGGTAGTTATAAAATGTTCTCTTATCCTCCTTTATTGCTGTGGTGTATTTTGATTCAAAAACTTGATATTGGACACAGTGTTTTACAAAGTAGTCTTTGCACCATAATCTTTCCAGTCTCCTGGTTAGCAAATTCAGAGCTTTAATGGTGGGTGAGAACCAAAGGCTGAACCACCGAGACATAACGTGAGGCTTGGGTGAAAGAATGTCATTTAGGACCTTAGATGTTGCCTTTAATGTATTAACAAACATATCGGGGTCAGATACCTGCCAGGAATACTTAGCGGTGTTTACTGACAGATGCTTATGAAAGAGAGGGATGGTTGATTTTTCCAGTTCCTGATGGATTGCACAAAATTTCCTATGCTGGATAAAAAGCCCAGAAGATGTCCTTCCTAATGTGTAGGGTGTTGTGAGGAGTTCTAGACCTGGCTGCATAAAGAATGGAGCAAACGATTTCAGTAGGGCCTCCAGGGCTTTCAAGCCACACACTGAGGACATGGTTTTCATTGATTGTAAGATTTAAAAGAATCTAGGACATGTAGTTCAGAAATGTGAGTGCTCACTCAGTGATATATCTGGACAAACTGCGCAGATAGATTTTCTATTTTCTATTGTAGAGGATACCCCAGGCATGCTCCTGACAGAGAATCACTGTTGGGGAAGGAGACCTGAGAACAAATTTACAAGCCCCAGTGTGTCGCTCTTGCACCACACAACGTGATGCAAGAGGGATCCAACTCAAAAAGAGATTTATGAAGCCATGCACGGCCATCTTGGTGGCCATGCGTGGCTTCATAAATCTCGAATAATGTAACGCAGCACAAATAGCAGCGTTGCATTACTCTGCGCTAGGGAGGTGTTTCCATTGGTGTTCTCACGCAACATCCATGGATTTTGACACATTCCCGGATTTACAAGAACAGGTAAACCTGGGAATGTGTCAAAAAGATACACCTCCCAGGAGAGGCGGAACAAGGAGAAAAATCTTTATTTCACCTTGTTTTCCTTCTTTCCATGCGTGCTGCATTCTACAGTACACATAGAAATAGGAAAAAGCGTCTCAGGATTGTTTTTGTGCAGGAATGTGCCCCTACGTGCACAAAAACAATCCTGCATGCAACACAGGCACTCTTGCACCATGGTGCAAGGGTGCTTGCATTGGCATTAGGCAACCCATTGTGCGCCAGTGTAGGGGAAAGGACAGGAATGCGTTGATTCTTTTAAATACGGCACATTCCTGCCTTTCCCTGTCATGCAGCGCTGCAAGGTGCCTTACTGCGCAGCATTAATTTTTTGTCAATATGTCTCCTGGTGTAAGTCCCTCTGATAGTTCCCCCTCCCTCACCCCCCCACACAGCCTGCTCGCTCTATTCAGATGATTTTGTATATGCAGGGAACAAATGAAGTAGGCCTAGTTTCATCTCCAGGGCACACCAGGTTAGGTCTCTGAGCTTGGAGCTCAGCCAGATGTTTGTCCTCTTAGCGAATGTTAAACGTTAAGGTTACTAACTTGTGTTGTCAGAGTATGCATAAGGCTGAGCAGGGAGCAGGAAATTGGAAGCAGATATCAAAGGCACAATCTGGGAGAGAGGGTGGAGAGGATAGAGGTAGGGCTCGCCAATAGGATATGCTTTTCAAATGAATAAGTCCGACACGTACACTCGCCTGGAGCCACAGATGCAGGGACACAGGTGGATGGCGGCGAAAGGACGCGGTCAGATGCAGCCTGACTTGCCTTTGGCCAACATCAGGTGAACCTCGAGTGTGGTATTGAGTGGACGTACATGTCCTGAGGGCTTTAGGACATTTTTATTTTCCGCGGAATAAGATCAGATTTTTCACTTTTTGAAGGATTCTATATTTTTTCTGCTTTTAGAACTCTGCACTTTCCCGCCACTAATCAGTAGTAAAGTGCCTGTGCTCTCCTTTTAAATCATTGGATTCTCACCCACTGCACCTAGTGTGAGTGGGTGGGCTTGAGGCAATATGTTAGCGGAGCACTTTACTACACAGGAGGGATTGTGCCTTCTGGATCCTTTTGTATTTTAATCTGAGGTCCTTTAGCAAGGTTAAAAACAGAATGATGTAACTGGGTATAATGGCCCAAGATATCCATGGGTTTAATATTGTGAATGAGGATCCAGTGATGAGACAAGCCACGGGGGGTATCTGTGGGTGAGGATCCTACAAAAATATTTAAAATATGCCAGGATCCCACCAACGATCTTTTATAGCAGAGGGATCATAGATTATGAATTTAGCCCTCTTGATTGTGTAGACTGCAATACATTGGGGAGGTTAAGGGTACCCTTTTCATAGCTTCTTACTCCCCCCCCCCCCCAAGTGTGATACACATTTCAATACTGCCTCAAACATGCAACTATAAAATACGATAACAGTATAAAATTCACCATACAATTATAAAAATAATAAATAAAAAATACAATGAAATTACATGTAGCATGAAATTCTATAAAACCCCAAAACACTCATTGTACTAAAAATATAATTGCAGCATTAATGGTCATGACTTTGATAGGCATATGCAAATCTCCAATAACTAACAAGCAATATCCACAACAACTCAACATGCAGTTGCTAAAATCAGGTACAGTATTAAATTAATGATCCTGTTACGGCTGACCTAAACATTTTTTAGTAAGCCACACAGAGTGTAAGTATTTACTTACAGAAAACACAATTACGTTAGATGTGTTAGTGGGTAGAACCCTCAAAGTCCGCTTATAAGATTGTGTGCCCAAATAGATACAGATTTTACAAATCTACTTCCTCCTTGCTACTCAATAAGGTTTGCAAAAAATAATAGGTATTCTATAGTCTCAGTAGCCTGACAATTGCACAAGTGAATCAAAGCATGCTGGTTGGTTGCGAAGAAGACCAGCTTGCTGTGGTACTTTTTATGCGAAGTCTACAATACCAACATTTAATGTACAGTGTCTTTCCTTGAGGTGGATAGGTCTCTTCGAGAAATGTCTCAAAGAATGGTGAAGGTTTTCTGCTCCAGATATTTAAAAGTGCGACTCCCCTCCGGAGCATCCAACTGTGCCTTTCCCAAAACACAAGCCCAATATAGTTTGTTAACAACAGCTTTGGCTGGGAGGGATTAAGATGGAGGATCCTTCCACCATATTTCTGTTCCCTAAATTTCCAGCCAGGATTTTACATGGGTAACCAGGGTACAGAATTTGTCTTGCAAGATTTTACCATTTCAAAGAGCCGCATCTTATAGTGAACCAATTAATCAATGGTCCATATTCATACCCTATACAAAAGGGGTCTCAAAGCACGTGCATTCTCAATTCTGTGTAGCCCTGCATCAAAGTACAGTGGGATTAAAGAAGTATATTGTGATAAATTAAAAGAGACCGAACAAAAGAATTCTCCCCGCAACCGACAATGTCGGTATTTTTGCATAACCCCATATCTCATTCCCAAAAAGTGCTGTTGACTGAGCCTTAGCTTTCTAAATTTCCAAGGCCGGATAAGCTGGTCTAGTAAAAGATGTGTGATAAATGTTGTATGTGGCTCCTGCCCTATTTTTCAGTAAAGAACACCTCTTCTCTATTTGAGGGTCCCACATCAGTTTGCTATATATCATAGCTCCCAAATAGTCGAATCTCTCCACCTTCTCAAGTTGTGTGTTACTTGTGAGGATTCAAGGCCATATATTTTTGCTATTTAGTTTGTTTATCCCTGTTCTTAACATAGGGCACCCTCCCTCTTACCCGCATTTAAATTTGTTGTACCACCGCTGCTTTAGCGGGTCCGGTCCTGGTGGGGCACGTCATTAGGGGGATTAGGCCGCCATCTTGGAGTGGTGTCGGGGACGTCTGGGGCTGCCATTTTCAGCGGTCTAGCGCTCTTCTACACACACGGGCACCCTATTTAAGGCGGTACTTCAAGGGGGTCAGCCTGGACAAGGTAACCCGGATCGTCAGAGCATTTTAGGAAGCGTGCATTGTGTGCTGTGGCAAAGGCGCGTAGCGCTCGTATTTAAAATTACCTATTTTAGTATTTGTGTTGCTATTTAGTTTGTTTATCCCTGTTCTTAACATAGAGCACCCTCCCTCTTACCCGCATTTAAATTTGTTGTACCACCGCTGCTTTAGTGGGTCCGGTCCTGGTGGGGCACGTCATTAGGGGGATTAGGCCGCCATCTTGGAGTGGTGTCGGGGACGTCTGGGGCCGCCATTTTGAGCGGTCTAGCGCTCTTCTACACACACGGGCACCCTATTTAAACCCGTCCTCAAGCGCGCAGCGGTTGCGCGCAGCGGGAGTGCCTTCCCTGTGCCTGAGTCGTGCCAGAGTCCTGCCCGTCTGCGCCCGTCAGCGCTAAGGAGGCGTGAGGTGCGGAAGACTCTATAGGTAGGTGGTAGGTATCCGTTGTGCGTATGGCTGTCGCGAGGGGATATTCCAGGGAAGAGTTGCTGTACCCGGGAGGGGTGGCTTCACGGTGTGTCTGTGAGCCCGTTAGCCCCCTTCGTGGTCAGTATAGGTGCGCCGGCTGTAACTGGTCGTTAAATGATCCCTCCCAAATCTCCGCTTTATCGGACATGTCTCCGTGCAGGCCTTCGGGTAATAGGTCAATAACTCCTCGAAACATTACGATCTGGAATTTAAATATTAGGTCCCTATCGAAGCATCATTTAGAAATATGGGATCTTATACGTGATGAGAGACCTGATGTCTTTTTTATGACGGAGACTTGGCTTCAGGAAGCTGACACTGCAGCGGTGAATCTGGCCCTCCCCTCAGACTATTCCATCCATACCCTTAATCGGGCATCTAGGGGGGGTGGAATTGCTGTGGCTGTCAAATCCTGCTACCCTTGTGACTAGAGGGCAGTAAACCTGGTAGGATGTGAAAGTGCATTCTTTAAGATCTCTATTTCTCATCATTTTGCACTATCTGGTCTTCTTATTTATCGTCCCCCTGGATGCGACACTGCATTTCGAAAGGCTCTCCCGGAATGCATCAGCTCGCTTGCATTGGGATGCGCTAATTTTAGCATCCTGGGTGACCTCAATCTTCAGTTTGATGGACCTCACATCCTGGCTATCAGCAGCACGTTGGCGTATTTAGAGGCTCTCCAGCTTAATCAGCTGGTCACTCTTCCAACGCATGTGGGTGGTCACATACTTGACCCGTTATTTACTAATTTGTCAGGGGCCACGGTAGCTATACCAAGCCCTGTTGATTGGTCCGACCATTTTTTGGTTAAAATTTCGCTCTCGACTGCTGAATATCCGCATAAGCCCCAGGATAAAGTAGTGTACAAGCGTCATTGGAAAAAACTTAAGCTGGAGGACTTTCACCATTTGTTGGTTACGAATCCGCCTGGCCCTTTTCACAATGTTGAATCTGGGTATGATTTGTTCTGTGACTGGGTCTCTCAGGCCTTGGACATACTGATCCCTGCTGCCTGGTCGAAATGTAGGTCCAGAGAACCCAGCCCATGGTACGACAGTTCCCCGATACTGTTAAAAAAGGCCTGTAAACAGGCTGAAAGGGAGTGGCGGAAGTCTTATGATGCCGGAAAAAAATCAAGGTATCTCTCCACAGTCAAACACTATCACAGAGCTGTGTGTAGAGCTCGTGCTGCCTTCTACTCACATGTATTCAGAGCAAGTCCTAATACATCCAAACTAATTTTTAAGGTCCTAAATGACCTGATGGCCAAAAAAGTTCATTCGGCTGAAATTCATTCGGTGGCTCATTGTGAAGATCTGGCACTGTTTTTTCTTGAAAAAATTCAAGCCATTTACCGTGCCTTTCCCACCTCTGAGCCAGTTGTTGAATGTACCAGCCCCTCACCAATTATAGGTGACACATTGGAGGTATTTCCTAGTTTATCAATGGACACACTTTTAAAACTAGCCCAGAAGGTAAAATCTGGCTCGCCTATGGATCCCATGAGGCCAGCTCAGTTTAGAGATTCCGCCACTATCTGCCTTCCTCCACTATGCCATCTTTTAAACCACTCGCTTGCTACGGGTGTTGTTCCAATTAAATGGAAACAGGCTGTCGTAACACCCATTCTGAAAAAGCCTACATTGGATCCATCTAAACTCGAGAACTATCGCCCGATCTCCCTCCTCCCTTGGGCTTCCAAAGTTGTCGAGTCCCATGTGAACGAGGTCCTGACTAAACACCTCATAGTGGCAAACATTCTGGACCCTTCCCAGAATGGGTTTCGGGCTGGTCATAGCACCGAGACCGTCCTGCTCTTTATGACAGAACATCTGCGTGTTACGCTTGATTCAGGTCAGACTGCGGAACTGTTATTGTTGGATCACAGTGCCGCATTTGGCACGGTTTCGCATGGGATTTTAATTCAACGACTTAGGGAGGCGGGTGTTATGGGCCCTGCTCTTGATTGGGTCCGCTCCTTTCTCACTGGTCGGACCTTTAAGGTAGCCACGCCGCCTTTTGAATCTAAGTCCTATTCGCTGGAGATGGGTGTGCCCCAAGGTTCGTCGTTGAGCCCCACACTGTTTAATCTATATGTGAGGCCGCTAGTGGATGTCGTCAAGCCCTGGGGTATGACTATGGTCTCCTATGCAGACGACACGCAGCTGGCGGTCGTCCTAAGTGGGGACTCCGACCTAGATGCACCCAGATTCCGGGATGGATTATCGGCAGTGGCTAGCTGGATGAATATCAACTGTCTCCAATTGAATGCAAAAAAAACTGAGGTCATGATCGTGGGCAAGCGGACGGACCTGTGGGGTGATAAGTGGTGGCCTTCGGAATTGGGTGCGACTCCTGTGCCCGTGTCAGAGGTAAAAAATCTGGGAGTGTGGCTAGACTCTGCTTTGAGTTTTAGTGTCCATACAAAAAAAGTGGTGGCCACCTGCTTTGGCATTCTGCGAGGCTTGCGTCCACTCCTGAGGTTTTTTGATGCCCCCACCAGACAGCTGGTTATCCAGGCATCTATATTATCGCGGCTGGATTATGCCAGCTCACTTCTGTTGGGGGCTAATCAGGCTGAAATAGCACGGATGCAACGTGTTCAGAATGCCGCTGCAAGAACCCTGATAGGTTTACCGAGGTCTTGCTCTGCGGAAAGCACCATCCGTGCTCTGCACTGGCTACCTATGGTGCAGAGGATTCAGTTTAAGACCTTGTGCCTTTCTTATAAGATCCTCAGGAAGATTTCCCCCCAGATCCTTTCCACTTTTTTGGTCCCTTACGTGCCCTCGCGCCCCCTTAGATCTGCAGGTCAAAACATGGTGGTGGTCCCGCATTTCAGGCTTTGTAGGGCGGGTGGAAGGTCCTTTCGGGTCCTGGCCGCAAAGTTGTGGAATTCTCTTCCTCCCTATTTGCGTGGAATTGACGAACTCTTGAAGTTTAGGAGGGCCATTAAGACGTATCTGTTTCCCTCCCTAGGTTAGTTTTCTGTTTCTGCGCAAGTTTCCTCCTTTTCGGTTCTGTTGTGTTTGGGACTTCCATTTCTAAGCGCCGGGATGCCCCTTAGCTGGGGCAGCCGTGCGCTATAAAAGTGCTGGTAACATAACATAACATAACATAACATTTTGTTTTAGAGATGTTAATCTACTAGCCCTTGGAATCACTGTAGCTTTTAAACTCAAAGAAAAGATTTTAAAGGCCTCTAGATATTCTAGACAGGAGAAGAGCGTCATCGGTAAAACAGAAAGTGGGTATAGAAAAATCATTGAGTTTAGGGGAGTCATGAGTGCAGTCCAACAAAAATTTGAAGAGATCATAAATGTGAAGGTAAGGACATATCCTAGCATCACCCCTCTCTCCACAGACATATGCTCAGTGATCTCTCCCTGGTTGCCCCAGTGGACTTCTGCATAGTTATTCTCAACTAGTCTTATAATAACAGACAAGAGTGAAGTGGGTAGGCCCATTGGCTTGGGGGACTTCCACAATAATCATCCAGGTCAAAAGACGACCGTAGATCAACAAGAGCAAAGTACAAATAGCCTTAATACTAATAACATATTTCCAATCAATAAGCATAAAACATTTCCCCCCCCCAATTGTTCCAGCTTTGGCCCCAAAGCCTGCCTGGAACTGAGATTAAATTTTTTTGTCAAACATCACTGTCCTAGTTTGTTCAGAACGTGCCTAGCAAAAACTTCCTGGAGGTTGTCCACTAAATTTATGGGTCTGCAGTTCTCAAGAATGCCTCTATTCTCTTTTTTTTAATAAATGGGGATTATCTCCACCCCATGAAATGAACCTACAATCTCTGCCCCATTATTTATAGCATTCGTTAAAAGATTCATGTAGGGAGACCAGAACTGCGTGTCATAGTGGAAAAGCTCCCCTAGGATCCTATTGGGTCACAGCGCTTTACCTAACTTTAAAGTATATTTTGCTGCCTGGATATCAGCCATAGAAAATAACAGGAGCTCCTCAGAAACAAGTCCTACGCACTCAGTCAGAATAACATTGTCGCTGTCAAGGTATCCTCCAAAACTACCACATTGGAGCAAAGACACTTGACATGATAAACCTACTGCATTGGTTGCATTGAACAATCTATCTGCAGAGTACTCAGACCACTACCATGGGTAATTATATGCCAAAAAGAAGACCTGTCTTTAGCCCTAGAAACCTCCAAAGAACCAACCAGATAGCCTCACCCCACTCCCTTTTGCTTTTGTTAAGGATATGCCTCTACTGTAACATAGCTTTCCTGATTTAGATGGAACACAAGATTGAATTGCTTGTATCAGGAGAAATTGCGCTCTATGACATTTAGTGTTGAACCAGGAGTTCCATTTCCTATCAACAGGCACTACAGATGATTAAACATGGAAAGGTTATCGAAAGCGCATCCTTAATTGCTCAAATAGTCAATGGTGTATCTAGGCTAAAGGAATTTCATGTTCCAGAACATCCACACATGGTGAAAGTGTTAAATAAAAAAAGATTAGAAATCTCCATCAGAGTTTCTTGATTAGCTAAAACCATAAGCCATTTGACTGTTCTTTGATTATTACTCATTACAGGCTCTACTTGGTTTAAACCTCCATGCTCAGGATACTTCAGAATCAAACATAGAATTAGGCTAAGGTGAAGTGCCCAGTGATCGAGGTCTATTCTAAGAATGAATAAGAAATCAAGCATCTTATGTCACAGTCCAACATAAAAAAAAGAAATCTAGCCTGCTTTTAGACGTCACACGTACAAAGGTGTGAGATCTTACTTGGTCGGATTTGGATCTTCCATTGCAGGCCTGCATATTATGTGAAGGAGATAGTAGGGCAGTTGGATTTAGTCTACAGTGGGAGGTATAAACAGAGGATCCAGCAGAGGGATACCCATGGCTTCAGCTTCCTCTTCTGTTACCAAATATGTACTCTGCAATGGTAACATTAAAATCACCACCAATCAGAAGATGTGGCATTGGGCTCAGATGGGTAAAATGAGAATCGAGGAGGGTTATTGCTGGAGATTACTTAATGCAAGAAAGAGGGCATTTGAATACGGACTAAAGATTAACCCTCAAGCCATGGACCCTGAAAGACATAAGCCCAATATATTAGGTGGGTCAAAAAGTAACAATTTTATATCACAATTCAAAGAGATGTTAACACATGTAATAAGCCCAGTGATGCTCGTCCCGCTGCTGAGGGGCGTGCAGTAATAAAATAAGTAATAAAAACCCTTTCTATTAATAGGATTCAATTGCCCAACTTTCCTGAAACTTTAGTATATGGTGCTATTCACTAATTTGAGCCACTCTAGTTCATTAAATTTGGAACGTAGATCTGCAACATTCTGAGATAGTATTTTAAGAAGTTGGCGCTCATCTGTCTGTTGCGTACGATGACAAGACCCAGACAAATATATATTCTGGGCTTCTTTTGAAATATTAACAGAGGCATTGGAATAAGCTATAGTTTGTGGAGGCAGCTCCAATGAAGGAAAAGTTGAAATAACTGGTGTAGAAGGAGCTGCGGTCAACCCAAATTTTTTTTACCTGTATTAGAAGAAGTGTCTACAACAAGATCAATGAGAAGTCAGTCATACTCTTTCAATATCGAAGTAGGGAGACTAAATGCAGTTAAAGGAATATTTTGCCCCCGAGACACTAAATTGTTTTATACTTTGAAAATTCATGATAGTGAAAAGGAGATATGTGAGTTGTTAAAGGACAATGAAGTTTAAATAGAATTTTGAGCAGGGACGAAGGTAGAGAACGCGCAAAGAAATTAATCCATCTGTCATACGGTGATCCACTAGGATCAACTTAATCATGTCATACAGTTATCCCCTCTTTAATATGCGAAATGTATCAATTGCATCAAATCAAATCATGGAAAGACAGTCTCTCTGTGAGGTGATCCCACAACAACTTTGTTCTTTTGAGATTCAAAGTCATCCCTTGCTTGCTCATCAAGTTTGGGGACGTTAATCATGTAAATAGCAGGTGCTCTCATAGAATGAGCCCTTCTTTTAAGGTTATCTCTTCATGCACCATGGCCAGGTAGCACATAATCATTGGTAGTCTGAGGATACAAGATAGTAGAAGTACCCAATTCACCAACGGGGGCTAGCGGGGGACCCAGTGCTATAAATATGGTATGCTTGGTAAGGACTATATGGGGAACCAGTAGGTCATCAAACTGGTTAAGATGCTACTCATTTAATTTTTTTTAATGTATCCATAACCATAGTGGGAGCAGTTTGAGCAGTACGTGGAGGGAGACCTGGTGTGTTTTTAGACACCATTTGATGCACATTTACTAAAAAAGGGAGAGTTAATACGTTTATAGTCCCCAGAATATCCTGTGTTCTTTGTAGTAGCTGCTGCGTCTGGAGTTTTAGTTTCATCACATTGTGTGCTAGGAACAGTGGCGGCTCCTCCATTGGGGGGTGGAGGCGAAGCCCCACTGCTTTCTCGCAGTGCGAGAGCAGAAACATAAAATCGTAAAACTACCATTTTATGTTTCTGCTTCTTGCACTGCGAGAAAGCAGAAGTGCCTAAAATGCTTGGTGGGGGGCGGGCAGGTGGTCGGTCCTGCTCGAGGGCAGGGGGGGGGGAGTTGCTTGCCCACTGTTGTGGGTACTGACTGTTTGGTCAGCCCCAGGGCCAACCAACTAAGTCATGTGCACTCTCCCTTTTTCTCTATGCAGTCTGCATGCAGCCTACATAAAGAAAATGGCCTCCCAACAGGCACCCAGCTGGGGCGCACTCCGCTGCGCCTCACCAATCACAACGCTGCCATTGCAGCGTTGTGATTGGCTTAGGGTAGGGGCTGCCTGTTGGGCTGGCTGCTTCCTGTTCCTGCAGGAAAACACGGGACCCAGCTGCACCATTACACGCCTGTAGCGGAGGCGGCGGGGTACCCGGGAGTAAGGTAGGTAACATTTTAATTATTATATTTTTTTTTTATTTCCCGCCCACGCCCCCCCTCCTTCCCGCGATCATGCCGGCTGCGGCTGGTATAATATGATTTCAGGTCTTACAGTTATATGGCCTTATTTGCACCCGCGCTGTTTGCACTCGCTTGCGTCAATAAGCTGCCACCACCTGCTTCCCCCAATTGTCTCACAGAGACACCACCAGAGTGGAAGCACCCCGAAATCCCCTCTATGTCCACCTGAAGTGCTGACGGGGTTGTGAGAGATGCAGAGTCTGACTTTGCATCCAAGAGATACATTATCAGCCGCTGCAGATGGATCGATACTTCTGATCGGAGCCGATCGGATCACTGTCTGCTTCACAGCCAGAGCCCTCGCGCATTCAAGGAAATGTAGTATTTAGAGTGAGAACAGGCTGAGCAGCGCAGGCTCTCGCAGGCAGGGCCGGCATTAGCGCTCATCTTCCCATGTTTAACTGCTGCAGGGGGCCCTAGGAGGCCCGGTGAGTGAATATTGTAGCAGAGGGGGTAACCTTTAGAAGGGATCAGAGCCCGGGCTGAGTCAAACTCTTTTAGTCTTAGAATGAACCAGGCAAATGGAGGCGATTATCATGGTAAGACGGCTCTGTGAGCTACACGCTCACTGCTGACAACTGCTATGATCTGCAGGCCACAGGAGACAATCCTGGGAATTCCTATTCATCCTCTCAGCCTTCCGACAAGCAGCACCTCTTGTGTGCAGTACTTAAAACCAGCAGGAATGCAGCACAGAGTGGTGCCTAAAAGATGAACCTCCACCCTGCTGTTCCAGTGGCCTCAAGGTCAGGGTACCCCTCAGCGTGCACCAGCCCGAACAGCTAAGAACCCGCAGATTCACTTTAACTCTGAACTCCAGTTTATGCCGTGCGTCCATGCAGCTGTCAAACCCACTGCCAGCTTCCACTCTCCCACAAATCCTCCTACCTCTCCAGAGTGATCCCTGGGACCAGTTCACAAGAGCCATTGGCATGGCACATGTGGATTACTGGATCATCTACACAGGCCTACCCTAGACAACCATCTCAGGCCTTCAAGGCAGCGTGAAGATGGCATTGGTGGATAGGGTGAGGTGCCAGAAACAGTGGACACTGTAAAAGTAAGCACAGGTGATCTCTCTCTTCCACAGTCTATCTTTCTGTCGGTCTATTAACATACTTTTTTTCTGCCACACTCTCAACATCCCTGTGTGGTCCTCTGTGTAATAACCTCCCCAAAAAAATCCAGCACCAAGAAAATTCTTAAATGATTAATAATTCAATCGTATTGCTTTATTAACCTTTCCGCTGTCTCAAGTTTGGTTGAAAATGCATAATTTGTCCACCCTCTTTTAAAAAATTTCTCGGGGGGAGAACCCCTCCAAAGGTTATTCC
Source organism: Triturus cristatus (assembly GCF_964204655.1). Lineage (NCBI taxonomy): Eukaryota > Metazoa > Chordata > Amphibia > Caudata > Salamandridae > Triturus > Triturus cristatus. The sequence goes on from NC_140592.1 coordinate 492,671,973, forward strand.
ACTCGCTCACTACGCACGCTCGCCGTAGTGCAGTACGGCAATAATTTTACGCCGCACCACTTTCAAATGTTACTAGCCGCCACTGGCTAGGACACACACTTCAGTGTTTATAGAATCAGGCACGCGTGCACCTGTCTTTCAGAGTTATTCAGCACTTTACCAGTAGTAGAATTACCTGCTGAATTTAAATCCACTAAGGGGACAAAAAAAAGTATATATATATATATATATATATATATATATATATATACACACACAAAAATATATATATACATACAAATTTAGAAGTTCCTCACTCATGAAGCTAATATTTTGTGGAGTGGCAGAGTAATTCTTCTATGTTTATGGAGGAGGCCATGTGACTCACAAAAGGGGTTGGACACCTAGCAACATTTTGCAGAAGCCGAACGGAGAACGAGGACGACTGGGTCGGAGGACCCGTTGAAAATGCAATCCGGCGGTGAGTGAAAGGAATAGTGCTGCGTGTAGGTGGGGAGGTAACGGCTCGAAGGCAGTGGTGGGGAACGGCGGACGCCGACTCCAGTATACAAACTCTTTCCACTCTGAGAAAATGTCTGCCAGTTTAGAGAGAGAACGGGAAGCCGCAGCTGAAGAATTATTCGGCAATCTGCCAAAAGCGAGCACCAATACACAGGGCAGTCAAAGTATAATTAATCAGAATGTGAAACAGCTATTAAAGACATTGGAAAAGAAAATGAAAAGTGAAATCACTAAATGGTGGGAGCACAAGTCTCTCACGAAGTACGAAGAGGTGGAACGAGTCCCCCGATGTTTGACGAACCTAATCCCGCCATATTGAGGGAATGGGGGAAAGTAATTTGGTGGCATCTATGAATTTAGTGAAAATTCTTATTAAATATGCAATAATTGATCGCCAAGCCCTGCTGTAAGATATCAATAAAATTAATGAAGAGCTAGACAAAGTAGTCCAAACCGAACTAAAGGAATTAATAATGAAGTCACGGAAAGAAATAAGCGAACGACTGCGCAAACATGAGGATAGGATTAAAATCCGTAATGTGCACAAGTTTGCCCGGGATCAAGCTGACTACGAGCTGGGGCAAATCTATACTTTTTCACGCAAATTTGAACATGCGAAAAAGTTAAAATTTGATGGCAAAAATTCTAACAACAAACCAACTCAACAACAAAGCCACACTGAGCATGTATGAGACGGAAGGAGACACAGTATCTCTCTCAAGCGCATCATGCTCAGATTACAGTAATCATGAAGGGCTTAATTCAAAGACTGTGTTAAATCTGGGCGAAGAAGTTGATTTTTTAGTAGAAGAACGAAGAGAAACGCTCCACCCGAGAAAACAGAACAATCAAACAGAAAAAGGAGGAATGCAAGGAGAAGAGCAAGGAGAAAAAAGCAAAAATAACAAACCGCAAAAAAAGAAAAAACAACAATGGTACAGGAAGCAGCGGTAGAGGACTTGAACATTATGAATCTGTCTGACATCACCCTAACGGTAGCAGAAAAACAACAACTCTCTCTGGGTCTCAATTTTTGCCCTGTAAGTACGTTCAACTATGCGAGCACTAGGGGTGATATATTTTGCTTTATAAGAAAACTGAAACTAAAAAGTTTCTTCACGATCAAAGCGGGCAATACCAGTCCTAATGTACTCACTGATAAACACAGCAATGTGAACATGCTTCCAGCGCTTCCAGCACTTCCAGCATCAGATGCTGAGATTCTTTTAACTCTTCATGACTTAGGAGCATCCACCAAAGACCTTCCACAACCAATTGACACAGACGGAACTAGTACACAGAACCGCCTACAGAGAATAGACATTCCACAAAAGGAAGCAGGAGAGAGTCCTTTTAAATCGAAAAGCACTTTTATCCCCATTATGCCGAAAGACACCATAGACATTTTTCATGAATGCGTAACTGGGGATTTAAAGCGATTGAATCTGATAATCAACAAACAACATCAGCATAAGAAAAGCTACAATGAAATGCAATATGGGAACTTGAGGAAGAAACTGAGTGACAACCAAGAAGAAATAATCAACAAATCAGACAAGGGAGGAAACATAGTCGTATGGCCCAAAAAAGATTACATAAGGAGGCTATGAGACAATTGAGCAATGAGGAATGCTACAAAAGAATAAATGGGTTTGAATACAAGAAAGCAAAAGAGGTGTTGAAAAAACTACTGTTTCAATACAAAAGAGAGGGTTTGATTTCCGCTACAGAATTCAACTTCCTACATATTGAGAATCCAGTCATTCCTATTTTGTATTTAATTCCCAAAGTGCATAAGATGGTCTGTCCAACGCCAGGCAGACCCATTATTTCTGCGATTAACAGCGTCAGCGAACATATCTCACAATATATTGATTATTACTTGCAGGATTTTGTTAAGAATCTTCCTAGCTATGTAAAAGACACTGGGGATTTTTTTAAACAAACTAAACACTGTAGAATGGGAAGATGGTTGGTGTCTAATAACACTTGACATTGAGTCACTTTACACCAGCATCAATCATGAAACAGGACTAAAGGCTGTTAAGTATTTTTTTGAAAAGAGATCATGCGAATACTATGGCCATAACAAAATGATATATGAATTGATTGCTTGGTGTTTAAATAATAACTTCTTCATGTTCAGAAAAGAAACCTGGAAACAAGTAAGGGGTGTGGCTATGGGATCCTGTTTCTCCCCCAGCTATGCTTGCGTGCATGTTGGCTGGTGGGAGGAACAGGTCCTGAAGAAAACACCAAATGTACATCATACACGTTATTGGCTAAGGTTTATAGATGATGTTTTCTGTGTGTGGGATGGGGATGAGGGAAGCGCACGAGAATTTGTCAACACATTGAACAATTCCAGCAACCTTATCTTTACATCTAACATAAGTAAAGTGAGAGTAGACTTTTTGGATGTACAAGTCTCAGTCAGCAACCACGCAATAGTGACATCTCTATTTAGAAAAGCTACAGCAGGGAAAAGCATACTGCACGCCAGTAGCGGACACCCGAGACACCTCATTGAAAGCATTCCATATGGCGAATTACTAAGACTCAAATGCATATGCAGTTCACCACACGAATTTTGACAAGTGCTCCAAAGAAATGGTAGAGAGACTCAAGGAGAGAGGATATAGTAAAACAGTGCTCTCTTCAAGACACTGAGAAAGGGGTATGAAAGGCCCAGAGAGTCTCTACTGCTCCCTAGAGATAAAACTAACATGAATATGGAAGATAGTCCCCGCCTAATCACTACCTTCAGCAAACAAGAAAGAAAAATTTAGTCAATCATCAGAAAGAATTGGCCTATGGTTCTCACTGATGGAGTGTTGGGTAGCAGACTTCCGAAGATACCTACCATTACTTACAGAAAACCTAGATCAATGCGGAGCCAATGGGTAAGAATGAGTCCTGAACTCGGCGTAGCCAGCACATGGCTCAAACCGAAATTAGGCTTCCACAAATGCTCATCCTGCCGAGCTTGTAAGTTCGGCATAAATACCACCCACTACATTACTCCATTTTCGGAGAGTAGTGTGGTCATTAAGGGTAGCTATTGCTGCAGAACTGAGTATGCTGTATATGTTCTGATGTGCACCTGTGGCCTGCGTTATGTGGGAAGCACAAAGCTGCAGGTGCACGTGAGAATTCAACAGCATCTTAGGGCGATCGTGAACAACGACAACGCCTATCCGGTCACTAGGCATTTCAAATCTGTACATGACAATGAACTGAAATGCCTTACTTACTACGTGATCAATGCAGTGCCACCCCTCAGAAGGAGAGGAAACAGAGAAAAACTCCTAAGAAAACTAGAGACACGTATCATTTTAGAACTAGAGAGCAAGACTCCCAATGGGTTGAATACTACCGAAGACATGTACAATTATTTATGAGCATTTTAGAATAGAGCTGTGCCTTTTACATTGCAGTAAATCTATTTAATGGTTGTATTATGCATATCTTTTGCACATTGGTTGGTTCAAGTCTAGAAATAAGTAGGATCATGCAGGGTAGGATGAACCAACTAACACTTTCATAGCTGCTTCACTGAAATATACTTTAGAGTATGAATTAGAGCAAAATTCCTGTTTTGTAACCAATTTTACTTGCACAGTTTGGGATTTTAATAGAAGTGTAGGTTGGGTGTTTTATGTATTTAAAATTTTATATTTATTTGTTATTAATATAAATATTTTTTGTCACTGTAGGAGCACTTCAGCACTTTATTAACACCACTTTTGTATATAGAAGAATTTTTCAGTCAGTCTGTATCAGGAATATATACTTGTAGATTGTATTTTGGGGACAAGTTTAATGGCAAAATGTGTTATGCATTCATGAAGATAAAAAGATGTCTATATTTTCTGTTGACAAAGATATATATACATGTTCTCATGTGGATCAGTATAGCATTTATACTCCAACATGGTTGCTGTTATACTGATGACCCATATTTGCAGAATTTGCACAGAATGCTAAGTTTGCACAAATGATTGTTTACATATTTATTGATATTTTAATTATTTATGTATTTGGGTCAAATTATCTATTCCACAATGACATCAGAACATAGTTTACATTTTTTAATGTTTTTTTTATATATAGATATATATTTATTTATATATTTATTGCATTTGCCAGTTTTGCAACTTTAAGCATTGATGCTGTTTACAAAAAATCTGTCTTGCAAATTTAGAAGTTCCTCACTCATGAAGCTAATATTTTGTGGAGTGGCGGAGTATTTCTTCTATGTTTATGGTGGAGGCCATGTGACTCACAAAAGGGGTTGGACACCTAGTAGCATAAAAACAATGGCAGACGCTGTATTTTCGGTGTGGTCAAGGGCACAGCGTGCTCGAAACGCGCCGCAGAGGGAGAGATTGGATAATAAACATCTACCTGCCAGAGCCATTTGGGTTAGTTTCTCTCATTTCGCCGCAGTGGAAGTCTTGAGAGTTTTGCTTTTGTGATATATATATATATATATATTTTCTTCCCTCACCGGGGACTCCTTGGAGTGGGAATTTCTATTTGCCGTGCTACTGCGCTACGGACTAGGGGACACCTTCATCCACATGGTTCAGCATTTATGTAACAAGTCAATGGTGAGAGTGCAGACAGGAACCAACATCTCCGCTCAGATTAAGGTAAAATGGGGGACCCAACAGGGATGCCCACTGTCCCCGTTACATTTCTCACTGGCTATTGAACCCCTAGCAGTAGCAATTCTGATACGGGGAACGGATTGGGGAATTCCACTGGGAGATGGTATATATATATATATATATATATATATATATATTTCATATCACAAAGGTTGCCCTTGATAGAAACGCCAACACAGTTGAAATTATGTACCTTTCTTTATTGCAGGCACAGGCACAGCGCGCTTTCTCCCCCATCTCAAGCGCCAAATGCATTTCAGGCTTCGCGCCCTTTCTCAATGGCTTATCACGAAAGTCCTGGCAGGTGTGGACCTATACTCTTTGTAGTAGTGAGTCAGTTTCCCTCTCTCTTATAATGAACCGTATCCAGACTCTTGGTGAAACCAAAGAATTATTTTTATTCGTGATGTGAATGAACATGGGTAATCAAATGAACATGGACAGCCAACACGTGTTTCGCCCCCTTGGCGCAGTTAGGGCTGGGGCTTTCTCAAGGCTGTACGAAAACAAGGGAAGAAAAACAAAGAGGGATAAATCCTGGGGGAAATTATTTTGTGAGCTGAAAGGAGTTAATGTGACCGCACCCTGTGAGAAATTTGGAAAATAAGATTGGATATGTAATGTTGTAGAAACCCGTATCCATAGGTGAATGTAAATGTGACTGGTCTCTTCCAGATTATTGTGAGCAGGTTAGTGTTATTTAGTATTGCTCATCGATTAAGTGGGTATTAGGGCTTGATAGTATTTAGCATGTGTCATTAAATATATCTAGTTCTAATAGAAAGTCACATATAGAGTGAACTGGCAACCTATGCAAAGAGAGAAGTGCTGCGCCAGAGAAGGTTAGTTAAGATTGGTGAAGTATAGGGTCCAATGCCAAAGAGCTTTTGTTCAGGTAGGTGAATATAGTCAGGTTTTTACCTCGAAATGTGCTTCAAATTAATTTCCGTGTGTAACATCTCAAATTTATCATTGTTTCTTCATTATCTCCTCATTCTTTCAAAGGTTACTTGTACAATACAGGTATACCAGCCTCTGCACGAAACAATATATGTATGTGTAATAACAAAATTGCAACAGAGTAAACATATTAAGGAGGGATCAAGAGGAGAAATTGTTGTTCAATACAAAGCAGTACATACAGAGGACCGCCCGGTATTTAGTGATCTGAGTTTTAGCTATACATTAGCATTGTAACGATCTTATTCTCATTGTTGGTCACATCTCTCAGGTTTATTATGGTAGTAGAAAGGTTCCGGGAGCCCAATAGTGGATTGTTAAGAAAAGGAGTTTGTATTTATTATCCGGTTATGGGGAGTAAAGCAACCCGTTTAAATACCATCGTATAGGCCCATGGGGGGGGAAATATTTTTACAGAAATCAGGGGACCCAAGCGCAAACTAAACTTTGTTTAAGAAACGTTTCCTAGGAGCTGATTACTTACTGTTGGGCTTAGAGATCAGGGTCACGGAGGGATAACCGTCTCTGGTGTTCTTCGGCGCGATGTATTCGCGTTCTGGTCCGCGGCCATCTTAAAGGGGTTAGTGCGGCCAGTCACGTATTTCTGACGTTAAACAAGGTCGTTTTCGGCGCCATCTTAGAGTGTTGTTTTATTTATTACGAAAGGGTCTACATCTCAAATCTGGTTTACATATTGTCATCAAAGTAATGAAGATTTTCATCTTATTGTTTTCTCTTTTTATTTGCTCTTTTCCCTACTTCGTTTTTTTAGAAAAAGTTTTATTTCAATTTGCGCGACCGGCTGTAAAGAGTTACTTAGTTGGTCAGCGCCATCTTTTGATGTGGTCATAGAAGTTTAGGAGCTGCAAATGCTCCATGTAGTTAAGTTTAATTTACATCATCCATGTTGGCGATTTTTCGAACAACAGAAAAAGGGGAGATTTATTTTATTCATTATACTGCTGTCTATTTATTTCCCCTTTCACCCTCTGACTATGGGGATAAGGTTGCGGACTTGCAAGATTATATTGTTAATCTTATTGCTTAACACTAGTAGTTTTTTGGAGCCACCGGCGCCATCTTGGAATGGCCACGGGGCAGTGTGAAATTGAGTAAGTTAGTGGCATCTGGTCTATATTTATTAAGAGCAGTGACCGCGACTGTGTAGGGTTTACTTTACTCCTATAATATTATTGCATACGTATCCTTTTGGATTGTAATTACTTTGTTTTAGTTTTCCGTGTTTTTTTGGTGAGGAGGAAACGTCTAAAAGAGTTTTCATTTATAGAGCTTATTGCTCATTTTGTTCACAGAGTTTTTTGTAGGGCTAGTCAGGAGAAAAAACGAGAATAATTATAGCTTTCAGGTCGAGGGACAGGTTAATTGAAAGAGAAAAGCAAGGCATTGTTCTTCTTGGGGGTAAACCGAATTGTATATATACACATAAATGTCATCATCATTATGTCTGAAACAGTTCAACATCCATTTCTATCTTTTCAGTAGCACTGTGATGTGGCAAGGTAGGATAGTAGTGCTCTTCGACCTTCGGGGTACTTCTTCTGTTTGGTGCCCAGATTTTAGATTGATATATATATCTTACAACCAATGATGCCACTCGTGATCTTTATTGAGACCAGACTCTACAGTCCCACAACGGATTATGTAGGAACTTTCCTTCTGTCTCAGACGTTGTTCCAGATTGCCTCCTCTGTCGGGTTGTCGGATCTTTTCTAAGCCGCAGAAGACAAAGTTCCGATTGTGTTCATGGTACAGGTTGTAGTGTTCAACTAGAGGTTGTCTATCGTCTGTTTTATGGATGTTACGATAGTGTTCCTGTATTCGCTTTTTGAGTGGGCGGGTTGTGCTCCCAATGTAGTGTTGCCCACATGGACATGTGACAAGATAAATCACATAGGTGCTCTCACAGTTAATGAAATCATTGATAACAATAGTATGTCCATTTATTGTTGTGTGTTGTAGTTTTGATTGGCCTAGTTTACATATCGAGCAGTTGGAACATGTGTAGAATCCATGTGGTCTCTGTAAGAAAGATGTCGTTTTTTGTTTGGCTTCAAAAAATGATGTTCAAAATCACAAGAGCAACCCTTATGTCCCTGCGAACCGGGTAAGTACAACGTACTGAAAAACAATGTTCACAAGGAACTCATTTGGAATTCATTTCCTATCACAAACAACAACAATAGTCGTCTTTGAATGAATCTTTCACCAAGTTAACAAAAAGTTAACAAATCTTACGGTAAGCCTACACACAGTAATTATTTTACAAAGCCTGTGCCGAGGTCTTTTATTGGACTAGAAAATTGTCAAAACACATATAAAAACATATCATATATACAATATTCCTCTCTTATTCTATTGTATTTACAGTGCAAAGTGACCCCAGTGAAACCATAACCATACAGACACCAGTATACAAAATAGCAAAAGAAGGTTATTGGAGAAATTTAAACAAGGACAGTTTTGTAAATGTTATAATGATGCAGTCAGAACTGTCTCTTATTGTGTTTGTCGACGACGTTTCGACCCACTTCTAGATACCGGGTCTCATCAGGACTGTTAATATGGGGACTAGTGAAAGAAAAAGAGAAGGAAGTGTATGACTATATTGGGACAGAATAAAAATGTTTTCAATTAAGCACTATAAGTGTTTTATGTATAGTTGTAGGCTTACCTAGTTTATGGCATACACATGTCCATGTTGGATCCGGTATGCAAATTAAATAATAGTATCCGCACCTATAGATAATGAATATATATTTATTATGGGTCAGAGTTCACAAAGAAATTTAGACAATTTCTTATCAGTACACCACAGAGTGCGATAGTCAAATATACTCACTTAACCAATAGAGCGTCTATTTTTAGCTTCCACTGATATGGATAAATTGGTCGGAGTAGGACAGAATTCCTATTGTATGGGGAATAGGGACAGTTAATTAAGGTTAAATGATCTTTCACATTAGCACCATGGTGTCAAATATCCCGGTAAAACACTTACTTGGGATTCTATGTTATGAGTATCCCTTATTTTCGTGAAGCCCCATCATTCTAAGGAAATGCGACCCGTTCTTTTGGCGCTTTAGCTGTGATGTGTTAAAAACAAAATCATTATGATGTTCTATACATCATTTTCACAACCTTTTGCCTCTGCCACTCGATTGCAGATACTCACATAATGCTGAGTTGTAATGTCACAGCAAAAAGGGGGGTTCCGTGATAATAATGGCAAATAAATTGCACCTTCAACACGCTGTTAATTCATGTTGTATCTGCAACGGACCGAATCACGCTGGCTCCTAGACTCGCAGGGCGCGCCCTGCTCTCTATTTATGTCCGATTCAATGAAGGAGTTGATGGCGGCCATCTTATAACGGCTAAAAATAGCGCGAAGTCTCTTCGCGATATGGTTCCAATAACCCATCCTTACCTTCCAATATACAATCGATATTATGCCTCAGTGTTAAATAATCTATGACAATCTGTGTCACTACATGTGTTAGATCGAAAAAGATGCTTCATCTACCTGTGTTACGAAATGGTCGCCATCTTGGACTGGGATTATCTTCTGACCAGCATGGCACTTTCATGTCCATGACAATCACTATCACTGCATATGTTAAATTGGAAAAGAGGCTCCATCTCGTTATTCGGAGTTAGGTTACGAGGGGGTAGCCATCTTAGACTGGGATTGGCAAGGAAAATGGTTGCAGCCATCTTGTAATGGATAAAGTAGTCCGAAGACTCTTTACGATATATTTTCAATACCCCATCCTCACAATCTAGTAGGCAATCAATGCTTTGCATCAATGCCTAGTAGCCCATAAGGATTCTTATCACTGCATGTGATAAGGAGAGAGCTCTATCTCGTCATTTAGAGTGAAATTACGATGTGGCGGCCATCTTAGATTGGGATTGTATGCTAGCCAACTTGTCGTCTCTAAACATATTGTATGTCTCAGATCCAAATTCACATTGACATTCATATCGGTGTATTGGGAATGACCTGACATATTTAATACTAGTTGTCTATCTCTTAGTTAGTCATTCTAAATAGGGTTAGAATTGGCCAGCTTAATTGGACAGAACAACATATTGCCTGTACCTACTGTCTTGGTGTATTCCATATGGTGTTTATATGTAATGGTCCTCAATTGTCATTATTTTCAATGTAAACAGATATTGTTATTTCATCACCATTAGATGACATTTTACTTCAAGCCGACTAACGTAAAACCTTAGAATAGAGTAAAGATACAGGCTGCAGAGACATAATAACACATTTTTTGTCTAATGCGCAAAAACACCACAATAATCCACATTCATTACAATGTTGCTACCATCTCAAAATAGTTTCGTTCATATTAACACATCGTATGGTCGAGTTCATGTCTGAGGTTTTCTTCATTACCATCATTACGTAGTCATCATTACATGGTCAAACCGCATCAACATTACATTATACCATTTGGATTATTATACATCATGAACATTATTATAAAAGTTACTTTTTTTTGTTCGTTAACTACTCACTGTAGAAACAGTTACTGAGATGTACAAAAACACAGTGCTGTACAGAGACGGTATAATTAGCTGAACCCTGCTTGTATATCTAATGCAGGCTAATGAATTTACGCCACTCCTCGAGATTATTCAGACCTTTCTTAATAGACCCACACTTGTCTATCCATTTACACTCCAAGGTCTGGAGAATCAGGGACAGGTCACCACCTCTAGGCGGAAGTGTAGCCTTCTCTACCACCTGCCAGGTCAAGTCATTGGCTGTGTGGTTTTTTTCAATGAAGTGATCGACCAAGGGGGCATTCAACACTTTGCATCTAATTCTACTCCTGTGTTGGCCTATCCGTGCTTTTACTGGTTGCATGGTTTGTCCAATATAGATTAGGTCACATGGGCACCAAATGCAATAGATGACATTCGGAGTAGAACAATTCGTTAGGGCCTGCAATTTGATCTTAATGTCTCCATGTTCAAAAAATTTAGTTTCTCTCGTAAGGCTACAGGCTACACAATTCCCGCATTTATAGTGCCCTGTAACTACTGGTAATGACCAAAGCTCTTGTATACTTTTTTCTTTTTTACATATACTAGTGTCCGAGTGTACCAGATGGTCTCTGATGTTCTTTCCTTTTTTAAAAGAAAAAAGGGGCATTTCTTTGCAGCAATCTACGGTGACAAGGGTAGACCAGTGTTTTTTGATTGTCCGTTGTATCTGTGTGCTCCACGGACAGAAAGTGGTGACACATACAACTTTCTTTACAGGTTCTCTCACTGACTTTTCCAGTAGAACCTCCCTCGGACTAAACCACGCCCTCTTCATTGAGGTTTTTACCAATCTCTTGGGATATCCCCTCTCTCGTAACCTCTCACTCAAAAGATTGGCTTCTACGAAAAAGTCTTGTTTCTCTGTACAATTTCGTCTCAACCTCAGAAACTGGCCATAGGGTAGGCCATCTCTGAGGGACCTTGGATGGAAACTGTTGTATTGTAATAAGGTATTTCTATCCGTCGGTTTCCGATACAAAGTGACATCTAAATGGTCGCCTTTACATCTGATTTTAAGATCTAAAAAGGGGACCATTTCTTTATTTTTAAAGTAGGTGAAGGTCAATGCAGACTGGCAAGTATGTAAATATGTTATGAAATCATCCAAATACAGGCAATATGTTGTTCTGTCCAATTAAGCTGGCCAATTCTAACCCTATTTAGAATGACTAACTAAGAGATAGACAACTAGTATTAAATATGTCAGGTCATTCCCAATACACCGATATGAATGTCAATGTGAATTTGGATCTGAGACATACAATATGTTTAGAGACAACAAGTTGGCTAGCATACATTCCCAATCTAAGATGGCCGCCTGTTGGAAACAGCCCACCTCCACTCCGCAGGGTGGTGGTGGACTCCCCGAACACACTGTGGTAGCTTGGCTCGAGTGGTCAGGAAACAGGCGCAGTGCTAAGCATACAATATACCCATACAATAACCATGCGTGCATCCGTTCCAAAAACGACTCTACACCGTAAAAATTATGAAAATATCCTTTCTTTATCTTTTTCTCTTAGTTGCTGATTGGAAAAATAAATAAGACAATCACAATATACAAATTCTTAAATAGAGCAGGTCAAATAAATATTTGCTGTTTGCTGAAATAAATAGGGGTGATCATAAATAACAGGGCATAAATACAAGTGCAATATATACAGACAATTAAATACTTTGAGGTAATAAATACTGTACCAATAAATACTGTACCAATAAATACTGTACACCAACAAGTCCTGTGGACCTATAAATACAGTGCAGCATTAAATAGATAAGAACTTAATAAATACAGTTTCCTCAATAAATAATTAGAAGTATACAGTAGCACTCATGAATCAGATGACACTTCAATACTTAAGGGCTGATTTGGCCCAGGCACAGCTTGTAGGGTGTGGAAGGCTTGAGGGGGGGCTACTCCCTGGCTGGGACAAGGCTGAGGCCTAACCTGAGGTAGATCAAAAGGGGGGAATACCAGAGCCCTGGCTTTCTCTCTCCACACAACCTCTCTAGGTTAGTCCCAGTTCACCCCTTGCACAGTCAGGTGGGTTTCAGCACCTCCCTAGCCCCTTAGAGCAGTCTCTCAGGTCTCCACAGGGCCTTAGGCGCCCTCTACTCCACTTACTGCCCTTTTCTGATGTTCCGACGCCGCTGGAGTCGTGTCGACGCCGTGAGGCGGTTCCGGTTCGGTCTCGGCGGCCTCGGCACAATGTCAGTTCTTTGACGACGCCGGCAGGCCGTTCCGGTCCGATGTCGGTGGCCTCGGTTCGATCTCGACCTCCGATTCGACGGCGTCGGGCAGTCTCTTCACGATGTCGACTTCGGGCGGCTCCGGTCCGATGGCGCTCTCGGCTCCGATGACGTCGGCCGGCCTGGCCTCGCTGTCGACTTCCGGCGACTCCGGGGTGCGATCCTCACCCCCGACCTCCGGTGTTCCTCCTCACAGGTTCCGGGCGACTCCGGAGTGCGATCCTCACTCCCGACCTCCGGTGCTCCTCTACCTCGGTCTCCGACGACTCCGGAGGGCGGACTTCACTCCTCCGATGACGCCGCTCGCTCGACCTCGGTTCACTTCCTTCTCGACCTTTGGTATTCCTCTCGACCTCCGCCGGCGCCCTCTTACGACCTCAGGCGGCTCCGGGTACGACGTCTGCTACCTCAGTCAGCGCCGCTTCTCCTCCTCGGGCTCCAGGTCTTCGGCTACTCGACGCCAGGCTCCAGGGAAACCAGTTCTCAGGTCAGAATCTTACTGCTTTCTTGGTTCTAAGGCCTGTTCCTGCTGTCCAGGTCCTTAGGATGGTTTTCTTCTGACTTCTTCCCACACAGGGCTATAGGCTGGGATCCATCAGTAGGGACAAGTATCAAGGGTGGGTTTATGGACCCCACTCCAGGCACAAGTTTCCACCCCTGCTGCTTCACTCCTTCCTCCTTCACTGTTGTGCTCCTCTCCCTTCACCAGTCAGGTGCCAACTGCCAGCTCCAACTGCCAACTGCCTCTCTTATCCTCCCAACATTCTAAACGGTTTCCAACTGTCACACAGTTCTGGAATCTCCTGGAATGTTCTGGAAGGTGCTGGTAGGTTCCAGTGGATGCTGGTGATGTCACAGGAGGCCACCATTTTGTGCTCCAGGCCCTCAGACAGAAGTTTCAGGGGTAGCTAAAATGGCTCCCTGAATCTGTAGCAACACTAAAAAGTCTGGTGGTTCCCAAAAAGGAAAAATTCAAACAGGGTTTGAGGCAAAAGTGGGACAAAATAAATAATGATGAGGAGGGACCACCCAAAGGGCTGACAGGTCTAACACGCGTCCCCCCCAGCTGAAAGTGGGGAGAGCTACCCAACCCCTTGGGAGTTCTCATCACTAAGGCGGAAATACCTTGAGAGACCGTCTGCATTGGCGTGGTCCACTCCAGGCCGATGTTCCACCTGAAAGTCCATCCCCTGTAGGGAAATAGACCACCTCAACAACTTGGGATTCTCCCCCTTCATTTGCATCAGCCAACGAAGGGGTCTGTGGTCGGTCTGAACCAGGAAGTGCGAGCCAAACAGGTATGGCCGCAACTTCTTCAGAGCCCATACCACTGCAAAGGCTTCACGCTCTATTGCACTCCACTTCTGTTCCCTGGGAAGTAGTCTCCTGGATAAGAAGACCACGGGTTGATCCAGACCCTCTTCGTTGAGTTGCGATAACACTGCCCCAATGCCATGTTCTGATGCATCTGTCTGGACAATGAACTTCTTGGAAAAGTCTGGGGCCCTTAAGACCGGGGCCTCGCACATGGCTTTCTTCAATTTCTCAAAGGCTTGCTGACAAGCCTCCGTCCAGACTACCCGTCGAGGTTGTTTCTTGGACGTGAGCTCCGTGAGAGGGGCTACGATGGTACCGTACCCCTTCACGAAGCGGCGATAGTATCCCGTGAGGCCCAAAAATGCTCGGACCTCAGTCTGTGTCTTGGGGGGTTCCCAGGCCATGATGGCCTCGATCTTCGCCTGGAGGGGCTGCACCGTTCCCCTACCCACCAAGTGTCCAAGGTACACTACCGACCCCTGCCCGATCTGGCACTTGCTGGCCTTGATCGTCAATCCAGCTTGTCTCAGGGCCTGGAGAACAGCTTGCAGGTGACGCAAGTGATCCTCCCAGCTGTTACTGAAGACGGCTATGTCATCCAGATAAGCAGCAGAGAAACTCTCCATTCCGGTGAGGATCTGGTTTACCAGGCGCTGAAACGTGGCAGGTGCGTTCTTGAGCCCAAAGGGCATCACACAGAACTGGTAGTGGCCATTGGGCGTGGAGAAGGCTGACCTTTCCCTTGCTCCATTTGTCAAAGAGATCTGCCAGTACCCTGAAGTAAGGTCAAAGGTACTTAGATATTGGGCAGCTCCCAGCCGGTCAATTAATTCATCCGCCCTAGGGATCGGATGAGCATCAGTCTTTGTCACTGAATTCAGTCCCCGGTAGTCCACACAGAACCTCAGTTCTGGTTGGGCACCCGGTGGTGCAGCTTTTGGTACTAACACCACCGGACTGGACCAGGGGCTGCTAGAAGGTTCAATCACTCCTAGCTCCAGCATCTTAGTGACTTCACTATGAATGCTGGCCTTCACCTTGTCTGACATCCGGTAGATCTTGGACTTCACAGGTGGGCTGTCTCCTGTGTCCACGTCATGGACGCACAGGTGAGTCCTACCCGGGACAAGGGAGAACAACGAAGAGTACTGCCCCAGGACCTGGCGACAGTCCTCCTGCTGTTCAGGAGTTAGGGATGGGGAGAGAATCACTCCCTCCACCGACCCATCCTTTTCTTGAGACGCAAACAGATCAGGGAGAGGCTCGCTTTCCACGTCCTCTCCTCCGTCAGTCACCATCATCAAGATGACTTCGGGCCTCTCGTGGTGGGGTTTGAGGCGGTTGGCATGCAGCACCCGCAGGGGCTGACGAGGGGTCTTCAGGTCCACCAAGTAGGTAGCCTTACCCTTCTTCTCCAACACCTCAAAGGGTCCTGACCAGCGATCCTGGAGGGCGCTAAGCTCTCCTGGTTCGATCACCCACACCTTCTGGCCAGGCTCCAACTCCACCGGGTGAGCATTGTGGTCATACCACGCCTTCATTACTGCTTGGCTGGCTTCCAAGTTGTCAGAAGCTTGCTTCCACAACTTAGCCATTTGGCTCCGGAAGGCCAGCATGTAGCTCACCACATCCTGGGGAAGCTTTCTGGGAGTTCTTTCCCATCCGTCTCTCACCAGGTTGAGAGGTCCACGTACAGGGTGCCCATACAGAAGCTCGAAGGGGCTGAAGCCCACTCCCTTCTGTGGCACTTCCCTGTAGGAAAAAAGTAAACAGGGTAGGAGGACGTCCCATTTCCTCCGCAGGCTTTCAGGCAGACTTCTGATCATGCCTTTCAAGGTTTTATTAAACCTCTCCACCAGACCATTGGTCTGGGGGTGGTAAGGAGTTGTGAACCGGTAGGTCACTCCACACTCCTTCCACATTGCCCGCATATACGCTGACATGAAGTTGGTCCCCCTGTCGGACACAACTTCCTTGGGAAAACCCACTCGGGTAAAGATCCCCATCAGGGCCCTAGCCACAACAGGTGCTGTTATGGTCCTCAGAGGTATTGCCTCTGGGTACCGTGTGGCATGATCCACCAGAACCAGGATAAACCTGTGACCAGCTGTAGTCGGTGGATCTAATGGACCCACAATGTCGATGCCCACCCTTTCAAAGGGGGTGCTAACGACAGGAAGTGGTTCCAGGGGAGCTTTCAGCTTCACCCCTGTTTTCCCACTGGCTTGGCAAGACACACATGTCCGGCAGTAGGTATCGGACGACACTTTCATCTGAGGCCAATAAAAGTGTGGGACAAGACGGGCGAAGGTCTTGTCTTGCCCCAGGTGTCCTGCCAATGGTATCTCGTGAGCCAACTCTAAAAGGAAGGCTCGATAACGTTGAGGGACTACCAAGGCTCGTGACGATCCATGTAGGGGTGCCTTGGGTTCACTGTAGAGGAGGCCATCCTCCCAGTAAACACTGTAGTTCCCTTCAACGTTCCCTGCTGCCTGGGCTTCGGCCTGTCGCCTCAGCCCCTCAAGGGTAGGGCACTCCCTCTGGCCCTGGCAGAATTCCTCCCTGGACGGGCCTCCCTCCACGTGCCACTCGGCCGGGATGGGTAGGTCCTCCAGGTTGGTAACGTCCCCCTCCGCAGACTCCTGGTCCACCACCTCCGGTGGCCTATCCGTCCTACGGGGTGGAGACGCCGAGACAGGCTCCTCCTGTCCTCGGTTCTTCCCTTGACTGGCAGCTGGCTGGGCCTTTGTTCCAGGCTCCAGCCGGAATGAACTCCCTCTTCGGGTAGTCACGGACCTTGTGCTAACACAGGCCCAGTCAGGTGTACCCAGCATCTCGGTATGAGTCCGGTATTCCACCTCCTTCCAAGCGTTGTGCTCCATGTCATTGCCCAGTAGACAATCGACTGGCACGGCAGGGCTTACGGCAACTCGAAGTGAACCTGCAACCCCCCCCCATTCAAAGGGAACCTCAGCCACGGGATAGTGGCCGGTTCTGCCGTCAGCCATCGCGGCTGGGTGGAGTACATCGGGAATGACTTGCTCTGGAGACACCAGTTGGCTACGTACCATAGTCATACTGGCTCCTGTGTCTCTCAGAGCCTCCCCTCTTTGGCCGTTGATGGTGATCCACTGCCCATACTTTGCGGTATTTGCGGGCACCTGGATCTTGGGAACCATCTCCCGTTCTCCCAGGGACACTAAAGTGACACCCGCCCACTCCCTTCCCTTAGTTAAGGGCATCTCCTCCCCGAGCACTACACTAGCTACTCCGGGGGGCTTTCCTCCAGTGGGAGGGGGTGATCGTTTCTGACACTTCGGATCTCCTTTATAGTGTCCAACGCCACCGCATTCGTAGCAATGGACAACCCTTGGCTGCTGACTCTGGCCAGGATTAGGGTTTCTGGGTGGGTTAGCCTTAGAGGTGAATCCTGTTCCCTTCCCTTGGAAGTTATTTTGGGGGCCTTTGGAGAACTCCTTTTTCTTTTCCCCTCCCTCTTTCTTCTGGGGGGCGCCCTGTCCGGCCTTTTGAGTATCCCCTCCAGTCCCCCTTGTGGACACCCGGGTACTAGCCCAAATGTCCGCCTCCTCAGCAAGCTTCCGGGGACTGGTCAGCTTGCTATCCACCAGGTGTTGCCGCAGTTCAGGGAAACATTTCTCGAGTAGGTGTTCCTTCAGTACCAGGTCAAACAGCTCCTCGTAGTTCCTTACTTCACTGCCCTGAATCCAACCTTCCAGTGCCTTCTTTGCATAGTCCAGGAAGTCCACCCAATTCTGTGTGCCCAGCTTGTGACTACCCCTGAACTTCTGTCTGTACTTTTCAGGTGTTAGTCCAAACTTTCTGATGAGCGCCAGTTTCATGGTGGGGTAGTGGGTCTGCTCATCCTCTTCGAGGGCCAATAAAGCATCCCTACCAGCTGGAGGCATGTACTTATACAATCCCCCTCCCCAATACTTCGCTGGAACCCCATGGGCCCTCAATGAGACCTCATAGGCTGCTAGCCACTTGGCGATGTCGTCACCCGCCCCATAGCTCGCTACAATGTCCTTTGGCAGGTAAGGTTTGGATTCCCTGGTGGACTCTTGGTTTTGGCTGCCACCATTAGGAACAGGTTGTGCCCCGATTCTCAGAATCTGAAGATCTATTTCTTTCAGTCGCAATTAATGGGCCATCCTTTGCTCCTCTTTCTCCTTTTCCAGCCTTGCTAAGTCCCATGTGAGCTGTCTCTTCTCTCTCCGGTCTGCTAACTCCACTTCGGATAAGCCCCCACTAGAGACAGTGCTGCCCTTCCTAGAAAGTGTCCTGGGCCCTGCTGACAGGTTCCCCACCTCAGGTT
Source organism: Triturus cristatus (assembly GCF_964204655.1). Lineage (NCBI taxonomy): Eukaryota > Metazoa > Chordata > Amphibia > Caudata > Salamandridae > Triturus > Triturus cristatus. Next base: position 492,690,594 of record NC_140592.1, read on the forward strand.
GGTACATCTCAGCCCCCTCGGGGTCAGGCTCTCCATCCCTGTCTTCCTCCTCAGCCTTGCTTTCCCTGCGTGCCTCCCCCCAAGCCCTTAAGCTGGTTTGAAGTGCACCCTTCTTTGCTCCTGGGGGACAGTACACCCCCTCTCGCTGGCAAAACTCCCTGAGTTGGGCCACAGTGTACGTGTCTAGATTTTCAAGAACAAACTCCATCTTGCCCACTCAGGTTAGAGGACAGGTTTTGTGCAGTAACAATGTAGGGTGGTACCTTTAATAATACCTCCTCCCACCACCAGAGTAAATTTGGAAAAAACAAAAACCCACAATTAGGAAGGCCGCTGTGAGAAAACTCCCGGTGTAGGCCTATGGACTACCCACAGTTATTGTTGAGTATATGTAGGCACAGCTCTATCCCACCACTGAACACCAATTTATGTTGGAAACAGCCCACCTCCACTCCGCAGGGTGGTGGTGGACTCCCCGAACACACTGTGGTAGCTTGGCTCGAGTGGTCAGGAAACAGGCGCAGTGCTAAGCATACAATATACCCATACAATAACCATGCGTGCATCCGTTCCAAAAACGACTCTACACCGTAAAAATTATGAAAATATCCTTTCTTTATCTTTTTCTCTTAGTTGCTGATTGGAAAAATAAATAAGACAATCACAATATACAAATTCTTAAATAGAGCAGGTCAAATAAATATTTGCTGTTTGCTGAAATAAATAGGGGTGATCATAAATAACAGGGCATAAATACAAGTGCAATATATACAGACAATTAAATACTTTGAGGTAATAAATACTGTACCAATAAATACTGTACCAATAAATACTGTACACCAACAAGTCCTGTGGACCTATAAATACAGTGCAGCATTAAATAGATAAGAACTTAATAAATACAGTTTCCTCAATAAATAATTAGAAGTATACAGTAGCACTCATGAATCAGATGACACTTCAATACTTAAGGGCTGATTTGGCCCAGGCACAGCTTGTAGGGTGTGGAAGGCTTGAGGGGGGGCTACTCCCTGGCTGGGACAAGGCTGAGGCCTAACCTGAGGTAGATCAAAAGGGGGGAATACCAGAGCCCTGGCTTTCTCTCTCCACACAACCTCTCTAGGTTAGTCCCAGTTCACCCCTTGCACAGTCAGGTGGGTTTCAGCACCTCCCTAGCCCCTTAGAGCAGTCTCTCAGGTCTCCACAGGGCCTTAGGCGCCCTCTACTCCACTTACTGCCCTTTTCTGATGTTCCGACGCCGCTGGAGTCGTGTCGACGCCGTGAGGCGGTTCCGGTTCGGTCTCGGCGGCCTCGGCACAATGTCAGTTCTTTGACGACGCCGGCAGGCGGTTCCGGTCCGATGTCGGTGGCCTCGGTTCGATCTCGACCTCCGATTCGACGGCGTCGGGCAGTCTCTTCACGATGTCGACTTCAGGCGGCTCCGGTCCGATGGCGCTCTCGGCTCCGATGACGTCGGCCGGCCTGGCCTCGCTGTCGACTTCCGGCGACTCCGGGGTGCGATCCTCACCCCCGACCTCCGGTGTTCCTCCTCACAGGTTCCGGGCGACTCCGGAGTGCGATCCTCACTCCCGACCTCCGGTGCTCCTCTACCTCGGTCTCCGACGACTCCGGAGGGCGGACTTCACTCCTCCGATGACGCCGCTCGCTCGACCTCGGTTCACTTCCTTCTCGACCTTTGGTATTCCTCTCGACCTCCGCCGGCGCCCTCTTACGACCTCAGGCGGCTCCGGGTACGACGTCTGCTACCTCAGTCAGCGCCGCTTCTCCTCCTCGGGCTCCAGGTCTTCGGCTACTCGATGCCAGGCTCCAGGGAAACCAGTTCTCAGGTCAGAATCTTACTGCTTTCTTGGTTCTAAGGCCTGTTCCTGCTGTCCAGGTCCTTAGGATGGTTTTCTTCTGACTTCTTCCCACACAGGGCTATAGGCTGGGATCCATCAGTAGGGACAAGTATCAAGGGTGGGTTTATGGACCCCACTCCAGGCACAAGTTTCCACCCCTGCTGCTTCACTCCTTCCTCCTTCACTGTTGTGCTCCTCTCCCTTCACCAGTCAGGTGCCAACTGCCAGCTCCAACTGCCAACTGCCTCTCTTATCCTCCCAACATTCTAAACGGTTTCCAACTGTCACACAGTTCTGGAATCTCCTGGAATGTTCTGGAAGGTGCTGGTAGGTTCCAGTGGATGCTGGTGATGACACAGGAGGCCACCATTTTGTGCTCCAGGCCCTCAGACAGAAGTTTCAGGGGTAGCTAAAATGGCTCCCTGAATATGTAGCAACACTAAAAAGTCTAGTGGTTCCCAAAAAGGAAAAATTCAAACAGGGTTTGAGGCAAAAGTGGGACAAAATAAATAATGATGAGGAGGGACCACCCAAAGGGCTGACAGGTCTAACACCGCCACATCGTAATTTCACTCTAAATGACGAGATAGAGCTCTCTCCTTATCACATGCAGTGATAAGAATCCTTATGGGCTACTAGGCATTGATGCAAAGCATTGATTGCCTACTAGATTGTGAGGATGGGGTATTGAAAATATATCGTAAAGAGTCTTCGGACTACTTTATCCATTACAAGATGGCTGCAACCATTTTCCTTGCCAATCCCAGTCTAAGATGGCTACCCCCTCGTAACCTAACTCCGAATAACGAGATGGAGCCTCTTTTCCAATTTAACATATGCAGTGATAGTGATTGTCATGGACATGAAAGTGCCATGCTGGTCAGAAGATAATCCCAGTCCAAGATGGCGACCATTTCGTAACACAGGTAGATGAAGCATCTTTTTCGATCTAACACATGTAGTGACACAGATTGTCATAGATTATTTAACACTGAGGCATAATATCGATTGTATATTGGAAGGTAAGGATGGGTTATTGGAACCATATCGCGAAGAGACTTCGCGCTATTTTTAGCCGTTATAAGATGGCCGCCATCAACTCCTTCATTGAATCGGACATAAATAGAGAGCAGGGCGCGCCCTGCGAGTCTAGGAGCCAGCGTGATTCGGTCCGTTGCAGATACAACATGAATTAACAGCGTGTTGAAGGTGCAATTTATTTGCCATTATTATCACGGAACCCCCCTTTTTGCTGTGACATTACAACTCAGCATTATGTGAGTATCTGCAATCGAGTGGCAGAGGCAAAAGGTTGTGAAAATGATGTATAGAACATCATAATGATTTTGTTTTTAACACATCACAGCTAAAGCGCCAAAAGAACGGGTCGCATTTCCTTAGAATGATGGGGCTTCACGAAAATAAGGGATACTCATAACATAGAATCCCAAGTAAGTGTTTTACCGGGATATTTGACACCATGGTGCTAATGTGAAAGATCATTTAACCTTAATTAACTGTCCCTATTCCCCATACAATAGGAATTCTGTCCTACTCCGACCAATTTATCCATATCAGTGGAAGCTAAAAATAGACGCTCTATTGGTTAAGTGAGTATATTTGACTATCGCACTCTGTGGTGTACTGATAAGAAATTGTCTAAATTTCTTTGTGAACTCTGACCCATAATAAATATATATTCATTATCTATAGGTGCGGATACTATTATTTAATTTGCATACCGGATCCAACATGGACATGTGTATGCCATAAACTAGGTAAGCCTACAACTATACATAAAACACTTATAGTGCTTAATTGAAAACATTTTTATTCTGTCCCAATATAGTCATACACTTCCTTCTCTTTTTCTTTCACTAGTCCCCATATTAACAGTCCTGATGAGACCCGGTATCTAGAAGTGGGTCGAAACGTCGTCGACAAACACAATAAGAGACAGTTCTGACTGCATCATTATAACATTTACAAAACTGTCCTTGTTTAAATTTCTCCAATAACCTTCTTTTGCTATTTTGTATACTGGTGTCTGTATGGTTATGGTTTCACTGGGGTCACTTTGCACTGTAAATACAATAGAATAAGAGAGGAATATTGTATATATGATATGTTTTTATATGTGTTTTGACAATTTTCTAGTCCAATAAAAGACCTCGGCTGAGGCTTTGTAAAATAATTACTGTGTGTAGGCTTACTGTAAGATTTGTTAACTTTTTGTTAACTTGGTGAAAGATTCATTCAAAGACGACTATTGTTGTTGTTTGTGATAGGAAATGAATTCCAAATGAGTTCCTTGTGAACATTGTTTTTCAGTACGTTGTACTTACCCGGTTCGCAGGGACATAAGGGTTGCTCTTGTGATTTTGAATATTGATTGTGCAGTTTTTCCTGCAAGAGCTTTATATAATATATATTGCTTTTACCCAAAGAAAGTCCTTTTTTTGGGTGGTTTGTTCTGTAATTGTTGTGTCTAATCGTGTGTATGTTTATATAGTGTATAAACTGTATAAAATAAAGTGACCCAAATAATATACAGGTCACAAGACTATGTCAGAAAAAGAGGCACCCCTATACACTGAAGAGTATATTGCAAGAATCATCAGTGGCCCCTCTCTTTTTTCGAATACCACACAATTTATAAACTCCAATCCTAGAGCGGTTTTGTTGGATAAATTAGAACGAGCTAAAAAGAAGCATGTCCGAACCGAATTACATGCCCGAATGTTGACTGAGTATTTACGGGCCAACATCATCCCGCAGGGATTAATTGTGAGAAATATTCCAGGTATCTTTAGAGACGATAATAAATTCAAAGGGGGCTTCTCCAATATATCAACTACATGCTCAAGGCACTGGATGGTCTTGGGCATTGAGACTGCTTTAGAACATAGTAAGCAGGAATTGATTGAAATCGAGAATCTGGAGAAAGAACTATTTGGCTGTGATAACATTGAAGAGTCAAAAGCAGCCCTAGAGAAATTAAATAAAACTATACAAGAATTCAACACCTTTGAGCTAAAGAAAAAAGCAGACAAAGTCCAAAAAGATATCCACGCCTATAGTAAGGAAAAAGCTTTTCCTTATTTGGTGGAAGATTTCTACGTACAACCACAACAATTCAAGAAGAACGTCACCTGGGGACGGTTCAAGAATAACAGTCTGGTTGGGTTCTCGGAATCATCTGCGGGGTCAGAATCCTCAGACGACGCAGGGGAAGGCACGAGTGCACTGCCAAGACAACAACTACAGCAGCCTTTTTTAGGACAGGCCCAGAGGGGGAGGGGATCCAATCGGAACCAACGAAGAGTTTGGCACCAGTTTGCCGGCGAAAGGCAAACGCGCCGCCAATACTACAAATGGGGCCCGAACAACTAGAAATACAAAGTAATCTCCATACTAGAGACCCATACCAACAACTGGGTAATACCAGCAGAGAAGAATTGAGTAACTTAGACACCACTATGAAGGCTGACACCATACGTAACAAAGAGTGTATACCGATTTTCAATTTATCCAACCATGTTATGAATTCCCACGAGCTATCACTCCTTAGTAAGGGTTTGTCCTTTGTTTTGACGGAATCCACGAATTTTTTCCAATTGCAGACTGAGTTACATAAATTTTTCAGGTCATTACGTCTAAAAGTCTTTTTCAGTGACCGTGCACAAGTCCCCACTCATCCCAGATCTCTAATGCGTCCTAAATCCACCTTCTTTCCAACAAACGTCATGATGCCACCTGAAGTCATAGCATTTGAGAAGGGTGTTTTAGAGGATATCTCGAAATTGAAGACACAAAAAAAATTCACCCCATATAACATCTCAAAACATGAACGAGAAGCCTTGATTTCTTTAAAGAACAATGACCAGATTATTCTGAAACCCGCCGACAAGGGTGGCGGTATAGTCATTCAAGAAAGATCAAAATATGAAGCTGAAATCATGAGGCAAATCAGTAACGAAGAACATTACAAAAAATTGCCCCGAGATCCCCTGAAAGATATACAAAAGCTAATACAGTCTGTAACATCCAAGGCCTTGGAAGATGGTTTCCTAACTAAACCAGAATTCGATTTTTTGAATAAGACCTACCCTAGGACACCGGTCCTATACACTCTACCTAAGGTGCATAAGGACTCGGTTAACCCCCCAGGCAGACCTATTCTATCTGGCTGTGGGTCTGTAATGGAACCGTTGGGCCACTATATCGATAGTTTCATAAAGGGGTTTGTACCAGATTTGCCCACATATGTCCGAGACAGTACCCACATGATCAATTTGATTGAAAATATGGAGTACAATCCTGAGACGGAGACTTTGGTTACAATGGACATCAACTCGTTGTACACCAATATTCCCCAAGCTGACAGTATTAGAGTAATCGAACAAATTTTGAATAAAAGACCTGCACCATTGGAGATTCCCACGGAGTTCATAACTGACCTGTTGAACATTGCTTTGACTAAGAATTATTTCAGTTTTAATTTGGACTATTATCAACAATGTTCCGGAACTTCAATGGGTGCTATTTTTGCCCCAAACTTGGCGAATCTTTATGTTGGGGACCTAGAGGAGAAGTTTATCATCAACAACAACAATCCTTTCCACACGAACATCAAGTGTTGGAAAAGGTATATTGATGATATTTTCTTCGTGTGGGTAGACACTAAAGATTTGGATGATTTCATAACATATTTACATACTTGCCAGTCTGCATTGACCTTCACCTACTTTAAAAATAAAGAAATGGTCCCCTTTTTAGATCTTAAAATCAGATGTAAAGGCGACCATTTAGATGTCACTTTGTATCGGAAACCGACGGATAGAAATACCTTATTACAATACAACAGTTTCCATCCAAGGTCCCTCAGAGATGGCCTACCCTATGGCCAGTTTCTGAGGTTGAGACGAAATTGTACAGAGAAACAAGACTTTTTCGTAGAAGCCAATCTTTTGAGTGGGAGGTTACGAGAGAGGGGATATCCCAAGAGATTGGTAAAAACCTCAATGAAGAGGGCGTGGTTTAGTCCGAGGGAGGTTCTACTGGAAAAGTCAGTGAGAGAACCTGTAAAGAAAGTTGTATGTGTCACCACTTTCTGTCCGTGGAGCACACAGATACAACGGACAATCAAAAAACACTGGTCTACCCTTGTCACCGTAGATTGCTGCAAAGAAATGCCCCTTTTTCTTTTAAAAAAGGAAAGAACATCAGAGACCATCTGGTACACTCGGACACTAGTATATGTAAAAAAGAAAAAAGTATACAAGAGCTTTGGTCATTACCAGTAGTTACAGGGCACTATAAATGCGGGAATTGTGTAGCCTGTAGCCTTACGAGAGAAACTAAATTTTTTGAACATGGAGACATTAAGATCAAATTGCAGGCCCTAACGAATTGTTCTACTCCGAATGTCATCTATTGCATTTGGTGCCCATGTGACCTAATCTATATTGGACAAACCATGCAACCAGTAAAAGCACGGATAGGCCAACACAGGAGTAGAATTAGATGCAAAGTGTTGAATGCCCCCTTGGTCGATCACTTCATTGAAAAAAACCACACAGCCAATGACTTGACCTGGCAGGTGGTAGAGAAGGCTACACTTCCGCCTAGAGGTGGTGACCTGTCCCTGATTCTCCAGACCTTGGAGTGTAAATGGATAGACAAGTGTGGGTCTATTAAGAAAGGTCTGAATAATCTCGAGGAGTGGCGTAAATTCATTAGCCTGCATTAGATATACAAGCAGGGTTCAGCTAATTATACCGTCTCTGTACAGCACTGTGTTTTTGTACATCTCAGTAACTGTTTCTACAGTGAGTAGTTAACGAACAAAAAAAAGTAACTTTTATAATAATGTTCATGATGTATAATAATCCAAATGGTATAATGTAATGTTGATGCGGTTTGACCATGTAATGATGACTACGTAATGATGGTAATGAAGAAAACCTCAGACATGAACTCGACCATACGATGTGTTAATATGAACGAAACTATTTTGAGATGGTAGCAACATTGTAATGAATGTGGATTATTGTGGTGTTTTTGCGCATTAGACAAAAAATGTGTTATTATGTCTCTGCAGCCTGTATCTTTACTCTATTCTAAGGTTTTACGTTAGTCGGCTTGAAGTAAAATGTCATCTAATGGTGATGAAATAACAATATCTGTTTACATTGAAAATAATGACAATTGAGGACCATTACATATAAACACCATATGGAATACACCAAGACAGTAGGTACAGGCAATATGTTGTTCTGTCCAATTAAGCTGGCCAATTCTAACCCCATTTAGAATGACTAACTAAGAGATAGACAACTAGTATTAAATATGTCAGGTCATTCCCAATACACCGATATGAATGTCAATGTGAATTTGGATCTGAGACATACAATATGTTTAGAGACGACAAGTTGGCTAGCATACAATCCCAATCTAAGATGGCCGCCACATTGTAATTTCACTCTAAATGACGAGATAGAGCTCTCTCCTTATCACATGCAGTGATAAGAATCCTTATGGGCTACTAGGCATTGATGCAAAGCATTGATTGCCTACTAGATTGTGAGGATAGGGTATTGAAAATATATCGTAAAGAGTCTTCGGACTACTTTATCCATTACAAGATGGCTGCAACCATTTTCCTTGCCAATCCCAGTCTAAGATGGCTACCCCCTCGTAACCTAACTCCGAATAACGAGATGGAGCCTCTTTTCCCATTTAACATATGCAGTGATAGTGATTGTCATGGACATGAAAGTGCCATGCTGGTCAGAAGATAATCCCAGTCCAAGATGGCGACCATTTCGTAACACAGGTAGATGAAGCATCTTTTTCGATCTAACACATGTAGTGACACAGATTGTCATAGATTATTTAACACTGAGGCATAATATCGATTGTATATTGGAAGGTAAGGATGGGTTATTGGAACCATATCGCGAAGAGACTTCGCGCTATTTTTAGCCGTTATAAGATGGCCGCCATCAACTCCTTCATTGAATCGGACATAAATAGAGAGCAGGGCGCGCCCTGCGAGTCTAGGAGCCAGCGTGATTCGGTCCGTTGCAGATACAACATGAATTAACAGCGTGTTGAAGGTGCAATTTATTTGCCATTATTATCACGGAACCCCCCTTTTTGCTGTGACATTACAACTCAGCATTATGTGAGTATCTGCAATCGAGTGGCAGAGGCAAAAGGTTGTGAAAATGATGTATAGAACATCATAATGATTTTGTTTTTAACACATCACAGCTAAAGCGCCAAAAGAACGGGTCGCATTTCCTTAGAATGATGGGGCTTCACGAAAATAAGGGATACTCATAACATAGAATCCCAAGTAAGTGTTTTACCGGGATATTTGACACCATGGTGCTAATGTGAAAGATCATTTAACCTTAATTAACTGTCCCTATTCCCCATACAATAGGAATTCTGTCCTACTCCGACCAATTTATCCATATCAGTGGAAGCTAAAAATAGACGCTCTATTGGTTAAGTGAGTATATTTGACTATCGCACTCTGTGGTGTACTGATAAGAAATTGTCTAAATTTCTTTGTGAACTCTGACCCATAATAAATATATATTCATTATCTATAGGTGCGGATACTATTATTTAATTTGCATACCGGATCCAACATGGACATGTGTATGCCATAAACTAGGTAAGCCTACAACTATACATAAAACACTTATAGTGCTTAATTGAAAACATTTTTATTCTGTCCCAATATAGTCATACACTTCCTTCTCTTTTTCTTTCACTAGTCCCCATATTAACAGTCCTGATGAGACCCGGTATCTAGAAGTGGGTCGAAACGTCGTCGACAAACACAATAAGAGACAGTTCTGACTGCATCATTATAACATTTACAAAACTGTCCTTGTTTAAATTTCTCCAATAACCTTCTTTTGCTATTTTGTATACTGGTGTCTGTATGGTTATGGTTTCACTGGGGTCACTTTGCACTGTAAATACAATAGAATAAGAGAGGAATATTGTATATATGATATGTTTTTATATGTGTTTTGACAATTTTCTAGTCCAATAAAAGACCTCGGCTGAGGCTTTGTAAAATAATTACTGTGTGTAGGCTTACTGTAAGATTTGTTAACTTTTTGTTAACTTGGTGAAAGATTCATTCAAAGACGACTATTGTTGTTGTTTGTGATAGGAAATGAATTCCAAATGAGTTCCTTGTGAACATTGTTTTTCAGTACGTTCAAAAAATGATGGGCATAGTGAGTCTCTTAGATTTTTGCTTCTCTTGAAGCTGAGTTGTGGTTGGTCTTTTATTGCAGATCTGACTGTTGGGTTAAGTGTTAATAGATTCCAATGTTTTTTTAGCACTTTACGTATGTGGTGATGACCATTGTGAAAAGGAGTGAGGAAGCGTATGGTAGGTTCCATCTCCTTCTTTTTCCTGTTTTGGAGGAGATTATTTCTGTCCAGATTGGAGACTTGTTGTTGGATGTTTCTAAGAGAGCAGATGTTATATCCTCGTTGGGCGAGTCTTGATGTGATGTCCCTTGAATGTGTTTCAAATCCTTGGTCTGAGCTACAATTGATTCTGGCCCTACGGAATTCTCCTGATGGTATATTTTTGATGGTATGCTGTGGATGACTACTGGTCGCATGTAAGATAGAGTTAGCGGCTGTGGACTTGCGGTGAAACTGTGTTAGTAAGGAATTGTCTTCAACAGATATTTTTAAGTCCAAGAACTCTATTTCGTTTTTGGATATGGTAAAGGTGATATTGATATCCCATTGATTTGGTGTCAGAGTTCTGAGGAAGTTGAGTAGGTGTTCTTCAGATCCTTGCCATATTAGCAGCACATCATCGATGTATCTTCCCCGCATTACTATATTCTCAGAGTAGTTTGGTTCGATGTCCTTCCAAATCCAGTGGCGCTCTACTTCCCCCATGAAGATACAGGCGTACGGAGGAGCAAATTTTGCCCCCATCGCCGTACCTTGGGTCTGTAGGTAATAGGTACCATTGAATAGAAAAAAGTTATTGTATAGACAGAATTCCAGAAATTCCAAAATCATGTTATTTCTCGCGGTGAAGTGTACTGATCTTCCTAGTAGGCATTTCCTTACTGCCGCTATACCATCAGGATGTCGGATTGACGTATATAGACTGACGACATCAATAGTTGAAAGAAGATAGTCCGGTTGCCATGTGATATTGTTCAGCTTCTGTAGTACATCCTTAGTATCACGGATGAATGAGGGAAGGTCTCTCATGAACGGCTGTAGTTCTTCATCGATATATGCCCCAATCCTGGAGCATATAGAGTCGATACCTGCAATAATGGGTCTTCCTTTCGGGGGTGTACCTGGTTTGTGGACTTTGGGCAACAGGTATAGGGTCGGAGTTACTGGCGTCTCTATAAAGAGAAGTTGTTTTTCTGCTAATGTGAGAAGGCCTTTGTCATACCATTTGTTCAGTAGGCACAGCAGTTTATTTTGTATATCTTTGGTTGGATTATTGATGAGTTTGCTGTAGCAGACCTATACTCTACTGCCACGCCCATGTGGGACTTTGCGCCTCAATGACTTCTGGGACAGGTAGTCCGTGCTCTTTCACCAAAGTGGAATGCTCTCAGAAATTCGTGGTAAATTGTACTCCCCCAGTGGGTTTGGTGGAGGAGAACCGCTTCCGTTCCTGCCAGTGTTCTTTGCTGCAATACAGGTAAGTATTCAACCCCACACAGCACTAGGAACTCCAGGTGCCGGGTCCACTCTCTCTGTGGCAGGGCGTTTCTGCGACGAGGCGCGCCGCAAATTAGTTCCATATCACAAAGGTTGCCCTTGATAGAAACGCCAACACAGTTGAAATTGTGTACCTTTCTTTATTGCAGGCACAGCGCGCTTTCTCCCCCATCTCAAGCGCCAAATGCATTTCAGGCAACGCGCCCTTTCTCAATGGCTTATCACGAAAGTCCTGGCAGGTGTGGACCTATACTCTACTGCCACGCCCATGTGGGACTTTGTCCCTCAATGACTTCTGGGACAGGTAGTCCGTGCTCTTTCACCAAAGTGGAATGCTCTCAGAAATTCGTGGTAAATTGTACTCCCCCAGTGGGTTTGGTGGAGGAGAACTGCTTCCGTTCCTGCCAGTGTTCTTTGCCGCAATACAGGTAAGTATTCAACCCCACACAGCACTAGGAACTCCAGGTGCCGGGTCCGCTCTCTCTGCAGCAGGGCGTTTCTGCGACGAGGCGCGCCGCAAATTAGTTCCATATCACAAAGGTTGCCCTTGATAGAAACGCCAACACAGTTGAAATTGTGTACCTTTCTTTATTGCAGGCACAGGCACAGCGCGCTTTCTCCCCTATCTCAAGAGCCAAATGCATTTCAGGCTTCGCGCCCTTTCTCAATGTCTTATCACGAAAGTCCTGGCAGGTGTGGACCTATACTCTACTGCCACGCCCATGTGGGTTCTCCTCCACCAAACCCACTGGGGGAGTACAATTTACCACGAATTTCTGAGAGCATTCCACTTTGGTGAAAGAGCACAGACTACCTGTCCCAGAAGTCATTGAGGCGCAAAGTCCCACATGGGCGTGGCAGTAGAGTATAGGTCCATACCTGCCAGTACTTTCGTGATAAGCCATTGAGAAAGGGCGCGAAGCCTGACATGCATTTGGTGCTTGAGATGGGGGAGAAAGCGCGCTGTGCCTGTGCCTGCAATAAAGAAAGGTACACAATTTCAACTGTGTTGGCGTTTCTAGCAAGGGCAACCTTTGTGATATGGAACTAATTTGCGGCGCGCCTCGTCGCAGAAACGCCCTGCCGCAGAGAGAGCGGACCCGGCACCTGGAGTTCCTAGTGCTGTGTGGGGTTGAATACTTACCTGTATTGCGGCAAAGAACACTGGCAGGAACGGAAGCGGTCCTCCTCCACCAAACCCACTGGGGGAGTACAATTTACCACGAATTTCTGAGAGCATTCCACTTTGGTGAAAGAGCACGGACTACCTGTCCCAGAAGTCATTGAGGCGCAAAGTCCCACATGGGCGTGGCAGTAGAGTATAGGTCCATACCTGCCAGGACTTTCGTGATAAGCCATTGAGAAAGGGCGCGAAGCCTGAAATGCATTTGGCGCTTGAGATGGGGGAGAAAGCGCGCTGTGCCTGCAATAAAGAAAGGTACACAATTTCAACTGTGTTGGCGTTTCTATCAAGGGCAACCTTTGTGATATGGATATATATATATATATTTTTTTTTAAATATGTATTTGTTTTTCAGCGTTTCATGAATAATACAGCAAACATAGCATTAAGGTGCAGAACATGCACAGAACAATTAATACCTAAACAGTGAAGGAGGCATGCACATACTCACACCCACCCTTTCAAGCACAAGGGGCAAAAGCATAACATTTGCATATGCAGGAGAAATCAGAGTGATGATTATAGTAACACTCCCACACATAGCACCACAATATATTTATGTTAAATTAGTCGCAGCTCCCGGTGAGGGATGAATATCCTAGTATCTCAGCCACCCCTCCCCACACTGTGGGATTTCAGCGAGCAACTCCTGCTTTTGTAAGTGATCTTTTTGGCTGCCATATATAGGTCCAACCCTCTTCCATTCCAGTAATATAGGGGTTTCAGGTGCCCCCCAATATCATGCCACATCTTGCTTGGCCACTACCAGTCCCAAAAATTACAAAAAAAGGTGTTGTGCCCTCGGAACGGGTACAAACATATTTGAGCAAGGAATTGTTGGTGACATCAAATCCTTTGCCGGAGATGGATTAGCACATGAGACAGTAGTCTGGGTTTCAACAAGATTAGAAGAGTCAGGTGAGACTCTTTTGCCTGTGGAGGACAGAGAATCATCATTAGTATCAGGGTTGGAGTGTGAGCCTTTGGTCTTCCTCTGAAAATAACAGATTGTCTTTATTGTTGAGATTTAGGCTCTTTGGACACAATACCATGTGAGCCGATGTTTCCACTTCCTCGGTTAATTTGATAATTTTGCTCAAAGTACAATTTGACTCATCTTTGAGTCTAAGAGCCTTCAGTAATCTAAAATTCCCAGTTAGAGACTCATGTGTTTCACGTTTGCCCATGGTGCCAGGAAAAATCAGAACTAGATACAAATGTAAAATATGTTTAATCGTTGATAGAATATAAATTTGTCCAAGGATATGTTCAAAACTCAAACAAATAGTGTCAGGATCCTCAGGTCAGCGCACCGCCGGCCGTGTACTGATTGCGAGCAGGGTACGACACGTTCAAGCCAGAACTCCAACTCCCGACGGGCGTTGCGAGAGACGCATCACGTGACTCACGCTACGCCCGTCGCGGACATAAAGAGGGGAAAGGTCAACTCCGTCGGAGCCGATAATTCTTTGAACGTAGACGCGCCCGAGGAAGCGCTGTGGTTCGGAGACGGAGCACGGAAGGAGAAAGAGTCAGGTAGCGAGGACCGCAGGCACCCCCGGAGTCATCACTACCGATTCACTCCTCGGCTCCCCCTAGACCGAGTTCTGAGACAGAGTCTCAGCAGACCTGAACTTTTGTGTATTCGCCCCTCTGTTGGAGAGACCGGTCGGTCTCATGCAGAGGAGCGGTTGTATAAATATTGGCCAGTTAACCACTAAAGGGCAAGTTTAAGCCCAGTCCAGTCTCTCGAGGTGAGAGAAACCCATGACTTACAAACCTGTGGTGGCAAAGGTCTTAATTTGTGTTCGCTGCCTTTTGTGGCAGGCAAGTCCGACCATCCCATGGTGTGCATATACGAATGAGGGATGTTCGGTTGTGTGTTGCTCGTAATTACTGGCAGAAGCAGGCCGTGCTAAAAGATACGACCCCGCCGCCAGTCCTCATTTTTGTTTCTTTTTATGTTTCATTTATTCAGACATAAGAGAGAGCCTCATCACGAAAGGGTGGTGCCAACACCGGTGGCTTGGGACTAGAAGGGCATTCACAAGTGGGTACATGTAAGAGAAAAGTACTAAAGACATGTCGTGTTCCCTGTGTTTGCTCGTTGAAGTGTGATCCATACGTGGGATCTTTCTTTTCGTTTGTATTAGTTGCCTGAGACCACTGACCACTGCCTCTTGCTCTCCCATATATGTCTTGACGTACCTTCTTTGCTTTACAGGTGAGGGGGTGAGCTAGAATAGAAATCGCGGATGTTCATGTTAAAACACGCTTATCAGTATATCTAGAAGAGGGTCTCATATGGTGTCTTGTTGTCTTTTTGCCTTTCAGATCTCCCTCCCAGCAGTCCCCACCCTTTCCTTCCCCCGCTCAATCACCCCAAAAGTCCGTGTTCACACTCAAGCCGGACTTGGGGTCATCCAGAGGTGGGCCCCTTTAGAGCATCAACACAGCCCCGGGGACATCTGAACGGAGGAACCTGACAAATAGAATTAGAATGTATGCCCTTCCAAGCATGTTCAAGGGATAATAAATCTACCTAAGCCTTATATATCGTCAATGTATGTGGAAGAAGAACCAGGGAGGGTGGCCAATCCCAGTTTCTTCCGGGCGATCATAGGGGAGGACGGGCCTGAGTTTTCCCAGGGTGCATTTCCCTCCTCAGGTTTAGAGACACGCTTTATAGCTCTGTTGATGCTGGCATGTGGGGTCTTCCTCCTTTTCATCCAATCTTTTGCAGGCAGTGTTTCTGGGGCTTGTAGTCCCTCATGAAAGGACATCCTGCGCAATGGGTTAAGTGGCCATCTTTATAGCACTGTTGATACTGGATTGTGGGGTCCTCCCCCTCCTTTCCTCCCTCCTTCGTGAAAGTGCATCCCTTGGAGTAGTTACTTCATGCTTGAAAGAACCAGCACTTCAATAGATAGAAGATCAGGTGGAGTTCATACAAAAGTTACTTTAATATGGACTTAGGTTCTCAAGACCTAGTGGCAGTTTTGAACACTTCAGCATTAAGATCTATTGCTCCCAGATTTGTAGTTACCTTTTCCGTTCCTTAAGTCTAAATTTGCATTTGTGTCAAAAAGACGCAAAGTGCTACCGAGGAGCAAACATTAGACAGACCTGAATGAGCTGAGGTGTGGCTACTCTGATCCTGACTGAATATATATCTTCGTATATATATATATGTGTGTGTGTGTGTGTGTGTATAAATACACTTAAAAAACCATAGGTTTCAGGTAGGCCTGGGCGGTAAATCCCGTTCCGCTAGCGGAATTTGCGGAATTTCGGTAATTTTGCGTTCCGCAGAGAACGTGAAATTACCCAAAATTTAGCTTTCCGCGACTTCGCGAAATTTTTTCTTGTTCGCATTCTCAAAATGCGTGTTCGCGAGATATTTCTCCCCGAGCACGCAAACAGCAACTGTGAACAGGAAAAAAGCATCGCGAACATGCAATTCCGCGTGTTCGCGGAATTTCTGCATGTTCGCGGAGATTTTTTACCGTTTCACGGAGATTTGCGTAACGCGATTACGCAAATTCCGCCCACCCCTAGTTTCAGGCACGTTATAGTTAGGAATTAGCATTTAAAAAACCTTGCAAATTCACTTAAAAAACCATAGGTTTCACACATGTTATAGTTAGGTGGACATTTCACTCGTAAAAAACCAATGAAATTCCACCGTTATAGTTAGTTCAGATAACTATAACTCGCGCGCCCGCAATCCAGTGCTCATGACGTCACATATTTCATCACTCATGACATGGTCAGTGGCATCACTCATGACATCACTGATGACGTCATCCTTGTGATAGAGTGGCGGTTGCGCGAGTTATAGTTATCTAAACTAACTATAACGGTGGAATTTCATTGGTTTTTTTACGAGTGAAATGTCCACCTAACTATAACATGTGTGAAACCTATGGTTTATTAAGTGAATTTGCAAGGTTTTTTAAATGCTAATTCCCAACTAGAACGTGCCTGAAACCTATGGTTTTTTAAGTGAATTTGTACGTTTTTTAAAATGCTAATTTTTTTAACCCCGCGATGTAAAAAAAAAAAAATGTTTTTTCACCCTTCAGGGTCCTTTAGGGACCCCCTGACAAAGGCTAGGGGGTCAGGAACTCTCTACCCTGCCCCCTTTTCACGTTCGCCACCTCTCTTTTTCACTCTCACACCCACAACAAACAAAATGGCGGCCGACACTTCCTGATTTCGACCGATTCGAACGTTGACTGACATGTAACCACCAATCAGAATTACGCTCGCGCATGTTAGGGTGCGCGCACGGTGCACGGCTATAGATATGTATGTGCTTTTAAATGCAATTTTCTCAGGAACTACTGAACAGATTGACTTCATATATGCAAAAGGCACTTCCCTGACCTGAGGACTACCTCTCTGCCAAATTTCAAGTAATTCTGTTCAGCCGTTCGGGCTGTACCTTCGACTAAAGGTCCTATGGGAAAATGCATGGGGAAAACGCGTTTTGGGACCCCCCTTTTTTCTCGGCCCCCGCTTGACGAATCACGCCAAGACTTTCAGGGTAGGAGCTGAGCGGAGCGCCGCATTAGTTTTGAAAATTTCGCGAGGATTAGTCAACCAGCGCCAAAGTTATTCAAAATAGAATTTTCGGATTTCCTATGGAAACACGGTCCTAACTATAACTATCTACTGGCGACCGCCAGTAGATTATATATATTACCTACTGGCGGTCGCCAGTAGGTAGTTATAGTTAGGACCACGTTTCCATAGGAAATCCGCAACATTCTATTTTGAATAACTTTGGCGCCGGTCGACGAATCCTCGCGAATTTTTCAAAATAGGTGGGGCGCTACGCTCCGCTCCTACCCTGAAAGTCTCGGGGGGATTCGTCAAGCGGGGGCTGAGATAAAAAGGGGGTCCCAAAACACGTTTTTCCCATGCATTTTTCCATAGGACCTTTAGACAGGGCTACAGCCCGAACAGCTGAACAGAATTACTAGAAATTTGGCAGAGAGGTAGTCCTCAGGTCAAGGAAGTGCCTTTTGTAGGTTTGGTGTAAATCTGTTCAGTAGATTCTGAGAAAATAGCCTTTAAATCAATATATATATCTGAGCCAGCTTACCGTACGCGTACGGTGGCGTGCGCGAGCGCGATTCTGATTGGCTCTTAGATCTTAGTAAACATTCGAATCGGCCGAAACCAGGAAGCGGCGGCCGCCATTTTCTCTCTCGCACTGAGAGTGATGTTTAAAAGATAAAGCACAAAAACATGTAAAGGGGCTGTTTAGACAGCTCCCACACACATAGCCATGTTGAGGGAGTCCCCAAAGATCCCCCAAGGCCAAAAACGGAATTTTTATTTTTTCGGTAATTTCGCCGATTACGCTTACCGTACGGTAAAAAATTATAAAAAAAAAAAAATTATCCACACTCTCCCCACCCCGTGTGCAATTTGTGCCTGAAGGGCACCAATTGTGCATGGCTAATTAGAGATGAGATAAACTAAAATTTAAAAAAAAAAAATAATAAAAAAAAAAAATTATCCACACTCTCTCCACCCCGTGTGCAAATGGTGCCCGAAGGGCACCATTTGTGCATGGCTTATAACATATACGAAAAATTAAAATATTACCTTTCAAAACGAAGTGCATCATATGTCCTCCATGTGCGCACGGTGCGCGAAGCGCATCGTGCGTACATGGCCCATCTAGCGTAACGTGGGCACGCGGTGCGCGTAGCGCACCGCTTGCCCACCATGCGTGCACGGCACTAACTGCGTAAAGTGGGCGCGCGGTGCGCGAAGCGCACCGTGCGCGCACGGAACGAACTGCGTTAAGTGGGCGCGCACGCCACGAATGGCGTAAAGTAACTTAGCATTTAAAAAACCGTACAAATTCACTGAAAAAACCATAGGTTTCACACACGTTATAGTTAGGAATTAGCATTTAAAAAACCTTGCAAATTCACTGAAAAAACCATAGGTTTCACACATGTTATAGTTAGCGGAAATTTTACTGATAAAAAACCAATGAAATTCCCCCGTTATAGTTAGTGCAGGCAACTATAACTCACGCGACCGCAATCTTCTGCTGATGACATATGTGTCTTTATGAAAAAAAAATATTTGTAATATAAGTATAGCTAAAAATTTATGGAAGAAGACATGGGCAAATAAGTGTCTAAATACAGTATTAGCATCAGCAGAGGATTGCGGTCGCGTGAGTTATAGTTGCCTGCACTAACTATAACGGGGGAATATATAAATAAATACACACACATGTTAAATGTTGCAATTATTCCGTCAGCACTGCACAAGTCACTTTACTTTGGTAACAACATTGGACTCAGACATATAGAAATTTGGAACCCACTCACTGTGTACGTTATGGGGAAAATATGGCCATATCCCTCGATATATGCACTTTATGAGATTGTACTGTAGAACTTACTGAAATAGCAGAGAGCAGATATAATTATACTTAAATAAATTTATTGGACTGTGGGATTGACCCAATGTATCTGCTTCTCAGTTCAACTACTGCACCTTAGCATGATATCTTGCAATCTGGTGGTTTAACCCGCATGTCTAAAATGAATTCTTTAATCTGATTCTTGGAAATCCTATCCCCTTTGCTCATATCTATATTTTTACAATATCATACGATTATATACATATCTTGTGGTTTGAGCCATGATTTACATATCAGCACGGAGTCCCTTTATGATTTGTCTACAAATGCACCTTAGTAAATTGCTTTTGATGTTTATAAAACTATACTTGCTATAAGGCATTTTTAAGTATATTGACAAGTTATGACTCTTGACATGGGTTCATGAATGTTTAGTTTTAGGAACGTGTAGTTACACTTGATGGATAACGGGCTTTGAACATTTGTTTCTATTTTCGTCTGCCTCTAATAGATGAGTGTTATGCCTGTCCCTATCACTCGTATTATTTTTGTTCCCTTGATGTGATAGTTTAATTGCATGCTGTGAATCATAATGAAATGTTTCAGGTAATTTTGAGTGTTGCGCGATTGAAATCTCAGAGACATGTGGAAATGTACTGCAATTAATCATATCATGGGCCGATTTGAGGAATGGTCAAAATTTTAACATAAAATGGCTGTGAATATATAGCAATCTTTTGCACAAATAACTGAAAAACAAACAGACTTATTGAATAAAGGCTTTACATTCTGTTCCTCAGTCAAGATGGACTTGGCAACGGCCAGGACAGATTTATACAAGCTTTCAAGGAATCTTAAAATAAAAAAAGTATTTTCTGCAGGAAAGTAACATCAAGTCAGAAAAGTTAAAAAGCAGGAGAAATACAACATCTGTACTGACCCCAAAGGATATGATACACTTGAATGCATTCGCTTCTTTAGAGATGGAATCGATAGATATGCCATCACAAGAAGGTACTGCAAGTCTATCTACCTCACAGTTGTGTTAAACAATGGGCTATCAACAAAGGAATCAACCACTAGCAAAATGCAAGCCAAATCCAAGTTTTGTCCGCAGCTCCCTCCAGGCAATAAGATAGACAACTTTCAAGAAATAGTGAAAGAATTGCATAGGATCCACAAGAAAGATAAAAAAAAGAGCTAACAAATCCTCTAATATGACAAAAGATGATAAGTGGGCAATTAGGGATTTACAGAATAATGGAACTATCATCATTTTTTTGTTAACATTTGCTTTATTGATTTTCCATTAACAGAGCAGACATTCACATTAGAGTTCACAGTTTGTTTAGATTACATTAGATCCTTACACCATACGTAACTGACATTTGTACAAAGCTGGTTTGTTTATAATAGGAACATTGAACACATAGGGTATTCAGCCATTGTGTCTTACTGTATACATCTCGTTTGGCCCCCAACCCCAGGGGTCAGTGGGGGTCAGCCGTTAGGGGCGTTTCATCTACACTATAATGGTACTTCAGCTGTGAATCAGTCTGCCAATTCAGGAGTCAGATAACATGTGGCACAACGTAAACAAAAATAGGGGGAGTGGTGTTTTTTATCTAGAACTAGAACAGCCCTCTATCCCCACTTCATAAGGAATGCGCGCGAGCCTCTTCATCGTGGTCTGGAAGCGTATAGTACTATGACTATGTCAAGTGATGTCCGATCTTGATTTCTTCCAGCAATCCCTCACTCATGCTCTCCTTGTTATCAGCACCACTCCCCTAATTCACACTTTTCAGTGATGCTGGGGATTAATTTGTCTGTAATGTCATTAGTTTGACTGTGCAGGTCACGTAGAATTGTGTCCCAATGTGCTGCATTTGGGATTTTGTGAAGGACTAATGCGTCCTCCCAATGCAGCTCAATGCTTTCCACCCAAGCCCACACCTGCAGGGAGTGCCTCCAGACCAGCACATGGAGGGGTTTCAGGGGGATTCTATTAGCCGCTTCGCCACCACCAGCCAAAAGCCAACAAAGCAAGAGGTCACTCTCTGGCACTTGCTCCTACGGTAAATGTG
The DNA here is from genome assembly GCF_964204655.1 of Triturus cristatus. Classification (NCBI taxonomy): domain Eukaryota; kingdom Metazoa; phylum Chordata; class Amphibia; order Caudata; family Salamandridae; genus Triturus; species Triturus cristatus. The sequence continues at coordinate 492,711,864 of NC_140592.1, forward strand.
TAGAATGCACTTCCCCCATACAAGTGTCACCGTGAGCTCCGTGTGGTGATCCAGGGCGTCGGTCACCACCCCTCAGTATTCTAGGGAAGATCCACAGCATGTGTAGTAGATCCACAGCATGTGTAGTAAATCCACAGCATGTGTAGTAAATCCACAGCATGTGTAGTAAATCCGCGCCTGTGGTGCAGCATCGCGGGCAGGCGGTGTCTGCACGGTTGAAATATCTGTTGACTTTGACCGGGGTGAGATAAGCCCTTTGTGTGATGTAGTATTGTATTAACCAGAGTGCTTGTTCCTCAGCATGTTGACAGGACCTTCTAGCCCAGTTGCCCACTCAGCATTAGTGAATGGGTGGCGATGGTCCTCGTCCCATCTCTGTCCCAGGGGTGACAATGTTGTCACTGTGTGGTGACTAAGGGATGCAGCAAACCATTTTGTAAGGTGCCTGCCCTGCCCCATGACATGCAGGTATGAATTGCTAAGTACATTGGTAGTTCCTGGGTCATGGCACCCCAGTGCTTGCTCAGTTTTGGTATGAGCGTGCGATGCAAGAGGAACTGACCCAGATGGAGCCCATCTTCCTCAGCCGTTGAGGCAAATGGTAGCAGGATGCCATGACGGTATAGATCTACTACATTGTGGATCCCCGCCTCCCCCAGTGGCGCAATTCAAACAAGGTGACGGGTGCTGGACCTCTGGAAGTGCCCAGTAATGCCAGTGCAGGTGCGCATATGGTTTCGCCCTTTGTGTTATATATAAGCACCTGCGGGAGCAGCGGTGTGCTGTATTGAGCAGCAGGGGAGTTGGTGATTTCTCCTTAGTACATGGGTGGAACAAAGTGAGCAGGGCATTAAAGGGTCTGGGCGGAGGAGCGGCTGACGTGTCAGGCAGCTGGCATCCAGAGTCTCATCTGGCCACCAACTGCAGTTGTGCAACGAGATAGTACTACTCTAAGTTGGGCAATGCCAGGGGGAAACATCATTTACAACGCATGCGATACATCGCATGCCATTACAACACAAATCGTTACAACAACTCGTTACATCGCATGCCATTACAAGACAAGTCATTACAACGACTTGCTGTAGAGAGCAGAAGGTGTTGGATTTGTTGGATTTTCAATCTAAAACCTTCCCTACTGTTGCACACACTGGAGTTGGAATAGTAAATTATACTATTCCAAAGTCCAGCGCCCCCTACAGCAAGTCGGTGTAACAGCTTGCATTATAATGGCATGCGATGTAACAACGAGTCGTTGTAACGACTTGCATTGTAATGGCATGCTTAGAAAACGCATTTGTTGTAACGAGCTATTCAATGCCAGGCCACCCTGGTTTGTCGGTAGATAGAGGCTTCGGAGAGCCACTCGGTGGTGGGAGCCCCCCAAATAAAGTCTCTCACCACACCCTCGAGGGCCCAGGAGAAGGACGGTGAAATGTACAAGGGCAGGTTTGTGAAGTGAAATGAAATGAAAATGAAATTAAAAAACATATATATAGCGTATGGCTACCCGGGAGCATCTCAGCGCTGGGCAATACGAGAGAGAAGAAACAGAAACTAGGGAAACAGTAATGTCTACAATTGTTCACGGAAGGTAAGATGGCTAGATTCCCTGCGAAGATACAGAGGCAAAGAGTTCTAGAGTTTGGCAGCGTAATTCGAGAAACGCCGTCCACCACTTCTGGTTCTAGGGACCTCAACCAAATGAAGCTCATCCGAGCGCAGTTTCCTGTTGGCCTTATAGGGGTGAAGCATGGCCGAGTTTATCGGTGGTCCATTCCCTTGCAGGGATTTATGGACAATGCAAACAGCCTTGAAGCTAATTCTTTCCTGCACCGGAAGCCAATGAAGGGAGTGTAGTGCAGGTTTTGCAGAATGGCTATTGGACACTCCCATCAACAATCTGGCTACACAGTTTTGTATGGTCTGGAGTTTCTTGACTACTGCAATTGGGGCAGCCAGATATAAAGCGTTTCCATAGTCTATCCTGGAAAGAATAAGCGATTGAACTAGTATTTTTTTGGCTTGAAAAGGGAGAAGAGGAAGCACTTTGCGGGCTATTCTGAGCAGGCCATAACAAGTGGCCGCCGTCTTCCTGGCCAGCACCCTGAAGGTCAGGTTCTGATCTACCCAGATGCCCAGGCTCTTTATCTCGGTCTTAGGGGTCGGTATTGGGCCCATGCACGCTGTCCACATGGTGCTGGATTTAAAGCTTATAGGATCGCCCAGGATCATGAGATCAGTTTTTTCACCATTAAGCTTAAGGTGAGACACAACCATCCACTTAGATACTTCCTCAATACATGAATAGAGGCCATTAGACCTCTGATCTTCTTGGTTCAATGCTACAACCAATTGAGTATCATCAGCTTAGGACATCATGTGGATCCCGAAGTGGGCTGCAATAGCCGCCAGTGGGGCCATATAAACATTAAAAAGAGTCGGGCTCAGCGGTGAGCTCTGAGGGACTCCATACGGTAAGGGGGTGGGTGGGTACCCCTCAAAAACCTGGAAGAGTCTTCCCTCCAGAAAGGAACATAGCCATTGCAGCGCAGTACCCGTTACTCCTACGCTCCTGAGACGGTGAACCAAAATGCGATGGTTCACTGTGTCAAATGCTGCGCTCAGGTCGAGGAGTATAATGGCTGAAGACCCTCCTGAATCTAGAAAGTTTCTGCTTTCTTCCACCACGGCTAACAGAGCAGTTTCAGTGCTTTGTCACGGGCAGGAACCCTGTTTGGGAGGGATAAAGCAAGTTATGAGATTCAAGAAAACTAGAGAGAGTATGGTTTATGAAGTAATATAGGAGCCGTGGCAGGACCTACATTTTAATCAGGACCACGCAGCCCACAACCGTCAGAGGAAGCCTGCCCCAGAATGACATCTGAGAATGAATAGATGCCAGTGACCTAACCTGATTTCTGTCAAATAGGTATGCATGTTGACGGAAGATCCTTACCCCAAAGTATCAAAATGTGTCTATTCGCCATTCTAATCAAGCATTGTTGAGCGTGTACCCTGGATCTGCGTACTCAAAGGGGTATAGACACGACTTGGTTGCGTTTGCTTTCAGTCCTGACAGATCGGCAAAATCTCAGAGTGTGCGCCAGCAATAGAGTAATTGGTTGAACGTCCTTGACGTATAGAAGAAGGTCATCCGCATACATTGAGATTGTGTGTGCCGTCTCCCAGTGGAATTCTCCAATCCGTGCCCCATATCAGAATGGCTACTGCTAGGGGTTCAATATCCAGCGAGAAATGTAACGGGGACAGTGGGCATCCTTGTCAGGTCCCCCATTTTACCTTAATCGGAGCTGAGATGTTGGTTCCTGTCTGCACTCTCACCATTGGTTTGTTCTATAAATGCTTAACCATGTGGATGAAGGTGTCCCCTAACCCGTAGCGCACTAGCACGGCAAATAGACATTCCCACTCAAAGGATTCAAAGGCCTTCTCCAGGTCTAATATCAGACAACCCGAATAGGGCCATTGGCCTATTGAGTATGCGGCTACCCTGAAGAAGCACTGCAAATTCAAGGAGGTACTGCATCCCGGCACAAACCCATTTTGGTCAGTGTGAACCAGGGATAAAACCAGAGGCTCTAATCAATCAGCCAGTAATTTTGCCAAAATCTTATAGTCCGTGTTTAACAGGGTCAAGGTTCGATATGAGCCCAGCCCAGCAGGGCCCTTATAGGGTTTGGAGAGTGAGACTAGTCAGGCCCCTGCACAGCGATATGGGGAGGGCAAATTCTACCACAGCAGTGGTATATAGGGCATGTAGGCACGGGGTCAGAGCAGGGGCATAGGGTTTGTAATGTTCAGCAGGCAGCCCATTGAGTCCTGGGGTTTTGCCCATTGCTAGCGCCACAATGGCTTCTCAGATCTCGTCTGGGGCAACTGGTGTGTCAAACGCTGCGCGTTGCTCAGGTGTTATGACTCGTCATCTCCACATGTGTCTCATGCTGCATGTACACTGTGTCCTGCAGCAATGCGTATAGTAGGTATAGGGTGTCGGGCTGCTTCTGACATAACAGCCCTGCCAGCACCAGCCTGGCCTATCTGACCCTGCATGTGTTTGTGCTGTGCGCAGCATAATTCAGACATTGTAATCTTTCCAGCAGTTCTACGTGTTTGCTGCATGCTGCATCCAGTCGCTGCAGGTCACTTGTGCCCATCACTACCCGTGTTTCATGATGCAATAACTCGCGCTCTACCCTACCAACGGCTTCGCTTAATTGATTGTGTATTTTCCATGTGAATCCCATACTATGTCCTCTTATGGTTCCTTTAAAAGCATCCCATTCAAAAAGCGTGTTTCGTATGGAGCCCTCAATATGGTCCAGCCTATAATGCAAGTTGTGCGCGTAGGAGCAAAAGCAACATATGCATATGTCTGGGTTATGGGCACGTCCTATGTCTGTCAGGGACCAGTGGGCTTGCCAGGTGGTCAGAGCTAGGATATTCGATAGGGCTATGGCGCATGTCAGAGTGGGGAATGAGCGGTCTAAGGTGACGTCCAGTATGGAGTTCAAGTCTCCCCCCAGTAACCATGGGATCCCGCTCTAGCAGGCCAGGATACAAGTGAGGAGGGGAAGATATGCTACCAGGTCAGTGTTTGGAGCGTAAATTGATCCTACTAAGATGGTTTGGCCATTCAGCTGACCTTTAGCGGGCCCCCCATCTGCCTCCACCACAAAAGGAGTTCTCGCTTTCACCCATAACAGTACCCCCGTGCCCGAGAGGAAAAGTTGGTGCTAAACACTTGACCACGCCATCGTCAGTGGAGACGGGTTGCCTCTGACTGCTTTAGGTGTGTTTCCTTCAAGAATGCTGTGTTAGTGGCTCTACGCTGTAAGTATGAATATATGGAGTAGTGACGCGCAAGCGTGTGTATGACCTTCACGTTTCAGATAATATTGTCGTGAGCCATGGTGTGGGTTCAAGTGCGCCCGCAATGCTCACGGGAGGTATATGGCCTAGTCCTACCTTATTACATAGTTGTGTATGTAGGAATCGGGCATCATCTCTCTCCTCCATGGATGCGAAATGCAAATCAGGGATGATAACTAGAACATGTACAACTTCATGATCGTGGGTCCACAACAAGGGTCCCCCCAAACTACCGTGCATAACCCTGGCGAGTACTGAGTGTGTAGGTGTCTGTTAGGGGGTCGTGTGTGGTGATACCAGCTCTTGAGTGCCCCTGCAGTGTCACATGTTAAGAGCCATGTGCATTTATTTACATGCCTAATGATACCTCGTGAACTCACATGGTGTGTCAACCCTATCCCGTAACAACCCGTTGCTTTATCCCATTCGCATGGTTGAGTCCCTGTCTGCTCGATCTGAGCACTTGGATCACCAAAGCAGGGTCTCCCCACTACAGTCATTGAGAACCACAGGCCTTTGCCCAATGAGTCACCACCTGCTGGCCACTCATATTATTTCATCGGAGGTCTGCGGTGTCACTACTGGCAGGGTCGGCGAGTCTGGCCCTCCGAACCATAGGCCTGTAGAGTCATCTTCATTCAGTGACATAGCTGATTCTGTGAACTGGTCTGAACTGTGCACCTGGTTGCGGATTGCTGCCGGCACATGCAGGGCCTCATGCCACTCTATTAATAATTACTCCAAGTTGGGGACAGCCTATGGTGGGACCAGTTGGGTTTCCCCCTTGCTCTTGGTTCTTCTGCGTTTTCCTTTTCCCTGGCACAGTCCTGTCTAAGATCCTGGGGATGTGCATGATGTTGCAAGCCCCAGCCCCTCCCGCTAATCCCAAGCATCTGATGGAGAATCAAAGAAGGCACCACCCAGAGTCTAGCAGGGAGTAGCGCATGTCTAATTCACATAGGTAAAGTTTCACTGACTTGGAAAGCGGTCCGGCGTCTTTGCACCTGTGCCGTATAGTCAGGGAACAGCAGGACGTGTGCGTTCTGGAGTTTAACTTCAGCCAGCTTACAAGTTTCCCTCAGGACAGTTTCCTGCCTCTTTGGATCAGTAGCTAGAACAAAAGCGCCCCAGGATGTGCTCCTGGTGGCGGTCTACAGGCTGGTACCCTGTGTGCACACTCCACCACAAATTGAGGCAACAGTGTGTTTTCGGGCAGCAGTTTCTTAAACCAATTTTTCACATAGGATACTGCATCTTGGCCTTCCTCAGCTTCCGGGAGGCCCACCACCTGCATATTGTTCAGACATGATCGGCCTTCTGCATCTTCCTGCCTTTCTTCCAAAGTGCTCACCCTATCTAGAAGATTTTGCAGTGCGGTGGTGTTTGAGCGTGTTGTTGGGTGTAGTTATGACAATGTGAGCTCATTGGCGTGTACCTTGTCAGCAAGCTTGCGGTGATCAGCACGCAAATGCGTAAAATCATTTGTGATGTGGTCAATTTTGGCTCCCAAGGATGCGCACATTTGGTCAAGGGTTGTGCCTAGTCTTTCAGCCGCACTCAGCACCTTCTATAATTTAGCAGTCAAATTTGGGTGTGGGAACTCATGGTTCGCTGTCTTTTCTGCCTGATACGCTCTATCCATGCCAGGGTGTGGCATCGTCTGTGTTGTATTTGATCGCAGACAGCCCTTAGATTGCTGTTGGGCCATAGGCATGTGACAATACCTCTCCAAGCTTCCAGCGGGATTTAAGTGTGGCCCAGCTGTACCCACCACCCAGTCAGGTGCGCTCTGATCACTCGCTGCCACCCTCTGAGCCCCAGCTGTGGGGCAGTCACAGCCTCTGTGCTCTCGATAAATCTGGGGGGTGGCTTCCCGTGCACCCAGAGCCCTCAGCCTCTTTGCATAAAGATTTTGATCCGCACTCAAATATAAAAAACAAGTCCATCCGATTTTTGTATTTTATATGTTCCTTTATTCTTGTATCTTTTCTTCCTAGTAGCCAACGCGTTTCGTTCTGTTTTAGGACTTCTTCAGGGCTACAAACACAAACAATAACTAATATTAAAATCTTATTAGAACAAGACTTCTTGTATAATTAAATTCATATACATAGTCTATATAACTAATCAGTGCAATTTCATTTTCAGCACATCATAAATATACCACACCAGGCACATGACTCCTAACAACAGTAATAACATATGTTCCATTGAGAATCATAACATATGACAGTATGGGAAACTCATAGAGTAATGTCAAACAGTTAGTGAGAGAACTTTAACTTATAAAAAATTTCATTACCACACATTAAAAACAATACATTTATACACTATTTTAAGGAAACACATTCCATAATAATGTCCATCAGTCAGACCAAAAAGTCCCTGTATATAGATCTCTGTACATCTCATAGTGTTGAGAGATCTAATATGAACTATTAGTATCTTTTTAGTTCTATTTTTGCATGGACTACTTCATTTTGGAATACAACACAAACCACATGTTTTAGAGCTATAATTAGACAATCAAAAAATCAACCCATTATTGAGAGGTCACATTTATAGATACCTCAACTGCTGTCTTTCATGTTGTATTTTGATCTCTTCTTGCTCTCATCCCCTCTACCTTGTGTTATTCTCTCTAGAAAATATGCATACAAAAATTCAAGGATATTATAGTCCTTAATGATGATATCTTTATATTGTAAATTTAATGGATAGTATTAACCTCAATTGGTGCTACATATTCAGTTATTTTATTCTCTAGTTATATGACAATATACCAATTTGTTGCAACAGTTTTCAAATTGGCACATAGTTCGATATTCATCAATAATCACAAAATCCTTTTAAAAACATAAGTTAATAGTACATGTCAAACCCAAAATATTACAGAATTGTAATATCTCTATATGAGGCCCATAGTATCATACCTTTATCGTCATTCTCAATTTCGTAGTCATGTAAATTCAGATATACCACCTATTCTATTTACATCATAGGGTGTGCATGTGGAAAGATCTATGTAGGCAGCAGTATACGCTGTCTTAAAGTGAGAATACAGGCACACGTGCGCGCAATAAAAAGAATGGATGAGAGATTCTCTGTTGAGATGCATATAAAGAATGACCTTCCAGAGAGTAAAGATATCTGGTTTCATGCCATAGAACATTTGGCTGTAGGTAAAAGAGGAGAACTTCATCAGAGAGAGGCCAGATGGAAATGTATCTTGAGAACAATGCCTCAGGGTCTGAACGTGAATTTAGAAATGCATTACTTCCTATAGATTCTATCTTTCTCTTGTAAATACATGTCCTATTTTCTAATAAACTCTGGAAGTGGGATAAATGTAATGAGATTGCTGGAACCATATGTGAGGTTATGATAATGGATGCGTGCCACTATCATTGATTAAAGATTGTTATCTTGTTAGAAGAATAGATTGCCAAATTACATCATATGATTATCCTTCGAGCAACAATATTGCTATGTCTAAGATTTATTTTACCCCAATTGTGAGAAGAGTAACCCCTGTGATAGAATAGATTGATTATTTGAGACGTCTGCCCATGGTTTTACATGCGCTATATAATTCTTGAATGGCAACTAGCAATACAAATGAGAAAATAATTGTATTGTAGGTTATCTTAAGTTTGATTGTTTACTGTCAAGCTAGCAAGCTAAATACAAGACAAAGTGTTATATATGTTGAACACGATATAGTTTAGGCTATATAGGAATGGCTAATATGTATATATGTATACCATCACATGTAATGTAGTGGTGATACCACCCTAGGATGACCGTCCACTGGCGAGCTGGCCTATTGAGATACTAATAACAAGCAGTGTTTATTCCTGTGAGTAACCACTCCAGCCTTATATGGTAGTCTAAATATCAAAAATGACATTCTAATGTAAGTGCGATAAAATAAACGTAAGTCCAACAATGATATAGAATGTATGGGGTTACACCTATGACTTAATTGTCAATAATCATGTGAACCGTTAAACAACTGTTTTATGGGCTTACATATTAGTATCGGTTAGAACTTAACAACACAAGCAGTTTGTCTTTGGACATCATTGAGAAAGATAGAGATGCTGATTAAAGTAGTGGTGGCACCATTCTAAGATGACCGCCATTAGACCTTAATATTCTGGCGTCGTCATAAGAATAGCCAGATTCTCGGGACTGTGATTAATAAACAGCAGGCTCCTCTATAATATAAGCAGTTTGTCTTTGGACATTTTTGCAAGATATAGAGATGCCGATGTCAAGAATTCCTGTCATGCGAGGGGAGGAAAACGGTAACCAGCGAAAACGGACTACATCTCCCAGGATGCTTAGCGGTTGAGAGGTTATGTAAACAGGAGAGCTGTTACATAACTCAAGGAAAACACGCCCTTATGTAAACAGGAGAGCTGTTACATAACTCAAGGAAAACACGCCCTTATGTAAACAGGAGAGCTGTTACATAACTCAAGGAAAACACGCCCTATAAAGGGAGGAACCGGGAGGTACAACGCTGTCGGATATTGTGTTTACACCGACGTACCTGCTTAGTGAAGAGCAGTGTTCCGGAGTGGTGCTCCAGTAAGGCAAGAACGGAGGTAGGTCGAGTCGTTACTCCCTGGGCCGTGTCTTGCCCCATCGTCACCTGTGAAGGACCCGGAAGCTCTACCGGATAACCATTGAGCTTCGCTTTTTGACTCGGCTGAGTCAAAGCGCAGTGGCGCTTTTGCTGGTTGGAGTCGTAACTCCCAGCCCGACCAGAGATACAGGGACTGCTAGCTGTAACGCACACCAGGAGGTGTTTGCCGCGTTACAGACTCGGAAGTCCACAGGATCGATCGAGCGGCTGCTCTCGGTTCAGTCTTCTTTGCTTGTGATTGGGGTATCGGTGACGCATCACCAGGAGGTGACTCCGCGTCCCGGTGCAGTCTGAGGAAGAGGTTGAGCGGCTGCTCCCTTCAGGTAGAGACCCCGGCTGGGTGTTTCCCTGACTCCTCGATTCTCCCCAACACTCTTCGTGCCCCCTCACAGCCTACCGATTGGCATTGTCGGCCATTTCATTTCTGCCTTCTGTTGGCATACGCCGGGATCGGCGTATATGCAGAGGACGGTTAGGACCATCCGTGCTGTGGGCTGGTAACGTACTTAGCCTGGAGGATTCCAGTGACTATAACCTTTGTTTATTCCTTTTATTATTTTTGCCTTCATTAAAATAACTAAACCTTCACAAGTGGTTGCGTTCTCATTATCGTGTCTGTTAAACGATCCTGAGACGTTCAGGGCGTTACAAAATATCCGACCTTAATAGCACTAACTGTCTCCCGGTCGATAACAGACATGGCAACACTTGATGATGTGCTGGCTGCTTTAGCGACCGTGCAAATTGAATTGGCTGCCTCCAGGCAAGAAACAGCCGATGTAAAAGCCAGACTGGATGCTATCCAATTGGACCCGCTCACGCCCAGCACCTCCCTCACGAACCAGACCCCTGCGGTAGTAGTGGAAATGCCGGTAGCCGTCCCCTTGGCAACACCAGAGAGGTACAGTGGGGATCCTAACACAGTGCAGGTATTCCTCACACAAGTGGCGCTACATTTATCGTGCAAACCAAGGGCGTTCCCCACGAGTCAGGCTTGTGTGGCTTTCCTTATATCCTATTTGGCTGGAAACGCGGCACAATGGGCCGTACCTCTGGTGAGCAGGGACGACCCCATCTTATGTGATTGGGGTGCTTTTCGCGAGGAATTCCTGAAGGTCTTCGACAGAAGGGCTGACTCGTACACGGCGGACCGTGAAATGCTTGAGTTGAGACAGGGATCCAACGACCTGGTGCAGTATCTCAACGCGTTCCGAAGGCTGGTTGCGGAAACCAAGTGGCCTGTTGCTAAACAGACGGCGCTCTTCCATCACGGGCTGTGCGATGAGCTCAAGGACGCCGTGGCTCATATTGACCCACAACCCAAGACATGTGAGGGCCTTATCAACCTGGCATTACGGCTGGAACATAGGCTAAGTGAAAGAAAGGGGGATCATGGGAGAAAAGGAAAATCCCTTCCATCCTATGTGACAGTGGGAAGTCCTGAAACTTCCACCGCATCCAAGGGAGAACCCATGGACATCGGCGCAATACGAGCGAGCCTCACAGCCACGGAGAAAGAGTCACGCCGTAAACAAGGATTGTGCCTATATTGTGGCAAAAAAGGCCACTACGTACGTGAATGCTCTGCCAAACCGAAGACGTCACGTTATCGGGCCAACCGGTCGGTAACAGCCGTGGTGGACGTACCGGCGGAAAACTAGAGGACTCCCAGACCAAAGAAGGGGCATCTCGGAGTCACTCATCCATCCCTTCACTTTCCAACTCGGTCACTAAGGGACAACGACACCTGTTTCTCACGGTGCACGTGGGAGTGCATGACCAGTGGATACCCGTTGTGGCCATGGTGGATTCAGGGGCCACTGGCATGTTTATGGACCACAACGAGGCATGCAGGCTAGGGCTAGTGCTTCTTCCCAAAGCTGTACCCGAAGACGTCTATGCTGTAGACGGAAGGCGATTGGTGACGGGGCCCATCGGGCAGCACACGGGGGTCCTTCCGATGAGATGTGGGAGGAACCATTTGGAACAAATCGATTTTAACATCATCCGAGCGCCCCAATATGGCGTCATATTGGGATTGCCGTGGCTACAGAAACACAACCCCTCTGTGGATTGGCCAACACATCGCATCGAACTGACGTCACCGTATTGCATCCTGCATTGTGGAATAAGAACGGAATCCCTTGACGCAGATGAGAGCGGGAGTCAGACGGTGGCTACAGCGGCAGAAAAAGATGTGGCTCTCCCCCAGGCTTATCACAGTTTTGAGGATGTATTTGATGAGGTGAAGGCGGAAGTGCTACCACCACATAGACAGTTTGACTGCCAGATCGACCTGGTGCCAGGGGCCAGCGTTCCCAGCGGCAGGCTGTATGCCCTGACGGAGCCTGAAAACGTGCATCTCCGGGGGTACCTGGATAAACTCCTCAAGCTAGGATTCATCCGCCCGTCCAAGTCTCCGGCCGCCTCGCCACTCTTCTTCATCCCGAAGGCTAATGGGGAGCTGAGAGCCTGTGTGGACTTTAGGGCATTGAATGCGATAACCGTAAAGAATCGGTACCCCTTGCCTCTCATCAGTGTACTTCTGGAACAGGTCAAGAAAGCTCGTATCTACACCAAGTTGGATTTGAAAGGGGCATACCATCTGGTGCGCATGAGGGACGGAGACGAGTGGAAGACCGCCTTTAAGACCAGGTTCGGCCTTTTTGAGTACCTCGTCATGCCGTTCGGTCTGTGCAACGCCCCGGCAGCCTTTCAGTACTTTTTGAATGAGGTATTCAGAGAGGAGTTGGATATCTACGTGGTCGTATATATCGACGACATCCTCATCTATTCGTCCAGTGTGGAGGAGCACGTACACCACGTCAAAGCTGTGCTCCAAAAGCTGAGGGAAAACATGCTGTTTTGTAAACTCAGCAAGTGTGACTTCCACGTCACATCCGTGGAATTCCTCGGAGTGATGCTGAGTCCAGAGGGACAGGAGATGGCAGAACGAAAGATCAAGGCGGTGAAAGAATGGCCGATGCCCCAAAGCGTGAAGGACGTCCAAAGTTTCATTGGCTTCGCCAACTTTTACAGGCAGTTTATAGATGGATTTTCAGGATTGGTGGCCCCAATCACACAGCTACTGAGGAAGTCCAAGGAGTTTGTCTGGTCCCCTGAAGCGAACAAAGCCTTTGAGGCCCTGAAAAGCGCCTTTGGTAAGGCGCCGGTGTTGGCTCACCCCGATCCGGATCTCCCCTACGTGGTGGAAGCGGACGCATCGGATGTGGCGCTGGGGGCTATCTTGTCCCAACGCAACCACGACACAGGGGTGCTTCATCCCGTTGCGTACATGTCCCGCAAACTCAACGACGCCGAACGCAACTACCATATTGCGGAGAAGGAGCTTCTCGCAATCAAGGACGCCTTCACCGAATGGAGGCATTGGTTGATGGGGGCAAGACATGTGGTATCGGTGTACACGGACCATCAGAACCTACAGTTCATGACGGCCACAAGACACCTTTCTCCCAGACAGCTGCGGTGGATGATCTTCTTTGCGGGGTTCAACTTCCGCATCACATATCGGCCGGGGACGGAAAACCGGAAGGCGGACGCCCTGTCCCGTCAATCTGCGGTTAGGGAACCATTGCCTGCGACCGAGCATTCCATCATTTCCCCGAGGATGGTATTGGGGGTTATCCAACCGGATACTTTCCTGAGGGGAATAAAGAGAGGGATCAGGTCATTCGCATGGCGGAGGTGGCTCCTCAGTCACAGAGAATGGCAGCTGAAGGACGGGATACCCCTGAAGGGCAGGTGCCTATTGATACCCACGCCTAGGCTAAGGAAACAAGCATTCATCTGGTGCCATGACTCTCCATGCGCAGGTCATTTGGGCTTTGAAAAAACAGTGGCTAGCATGGGACGGCATTTCTGGTGGCCAACCATGAGAGTGGATGTCAGGAGGTGGGGACAGGAGTGTCCTACGTGTGCTACCATGAAGGCTGACCATGGCCGAACCCAAGGGCTCTTACATCCACTTCCGACCCCGGATAGACCATGGGATAGCATATCACTGGACTTCGTGGTGGGCCTACCGGTAGACCAGGGGATGACGGCAATACTGGTGGTGGTGGATTACTTGACGAAAATGGGGCACTTCATCCCCTGCAAGAGAGTCCCTACGGCCGGGGAATTGGCGTCACTACTCCTAAAGAATGTGGTACGACTGCATGGATTACCTGGGGTGATCGTGTCGGACCGGGGGTCGCAGTTTACTGCGCAATTCTGGAAGACTTGGTGCACTGCGCTGCATGTTAAGACCGCCCTGTCCACCAGCTACCACCCTCAAACGGACGGCCAAACCGAGCGCCTGAACCAAACGCTCAAACAGTATCTGCGATGTTTTGTGGACCAGGGCAGGGAAGAATGGGTCGACTTGCTATGGGTTGCAGAGATAGCCTATAACAACGCCACTCACAGCTCCACACAGTCATCTCCGTTCTATAGCAACTATGGCCAACATCCCAGGTTCTTGCCATTTCTACATCCGTTCAGAGAGGACAGGATTCCCGCCACAGCGGACAGGGTGGCACACATAAAAGACACGTTGATGCGCTCAAGGGCTGTCCTAATAGAGGCCAAGAGAAGATACAAGGCTGCGGCAGACAGGAAGAGAAGGCCCGGGCCACTGTACCGCACTGGAGACTACGTCTGGATATCCACAAGAAACATGAGGTTTCGAAAGAACAGTGTGTTCCATCCCAAGTACATGGGCCCCTATCGAATTACCAAGTGTATGGGTCCCGTGAACGTGAAGGTGTGCTTGCCCCAGTCATTGCGGGTACACCCTGTCTTTCATGTATCATTGCTCAAACCAGCACCCTCTAAGCCGTCTGGGACACCTAGGCCGGTATGCGTGGAGTCGGAGGTGGAGTATGAAGTGTCGGGCATACGGGCGTCCAAATGGCGCAGGGGGAAGCTGTGGTACCTGGTTGCGTGGAAAGGCTATGGCCCGGAGGAGCAGTCATGGGAACCGGCTGAAGGGGTTCATGCTCCGCGCTTGGTCTCCTTGTTCCATCGGCGTTTTCCTGCCAGCGCTGGACCCGTGGGGAGCCGCTGAGAGGGAGGATGTACTGTCAAGAATTCCTGTCATGCGAGGGGAGGAAAACGGTAACCAGCGAAAACGGACTACATCTCCCAGGATGCTTAGCGGTTGAGAGGTTATGTAAACAGGAGAGCTGTTACATAACTCAAGGAAAACACGCCCTTATGTAAACAGGAGAGCTGTTACATAACTCAAGGAAAACACGCCCTTATGTAAACAGGAGAGCTGTTACATAACTCAAGGAAAACACGCCCTTATGTAAACAGGAGAGCTGTTACATAAATCAAGGAAAACACGCCCTATAAAGGGAGGAACCGGGAGGTACAACGCTGTCGGATATTGTGTTTACACCGACGTACCTGCTTAGTGAAGAGCAGTGTTCCGGAGTGGTGCTCCAGTAAGGCAAGAACGGAGGTAGGTCGAGTCGTTACTCCCTGGGCCGTGTCTTGCCCCATCGTCACCTGTGAAGGACCCGGAAGCTCTACCGGATAACCATTGAGCTTCGCTTTTTGACTCGGCTGAGTCAAAGCGCAGTGGCGCTTTTGCTGGTTGGAGTCGTAACTCCCAGCCCGACCAGAGATACAGGGACTGCTAGCTGTAACGCACACCAGGAGGTGTTTGCCGCGTTACAGACTCGGAAGTCCACAGGATCGATCGAGCGGCTGCTCTCGGTTCAGTCTTCTTTGCTTGTGATTGGGGTATCGGTGACGCATCACCAGGAGGTGACTCCGCGTCCCGGTGCAGTCTGAGGAAGAGGTTGAGCGGCTGCTCCCTTCAGGTAGAGACCCCGGCTGGGTGTTTCCCTGACTCCTCGATTCTCCCCAACACTCTTCGTGCCCCCTCACAGCCTACCGATTGGCATTGTCGGCCATTTCATTTCTGCCCTCTGTTGGCATACGCCGGGATCGGCGTATATGCAGAGGACGGTTAGGACCATCCGTGCTGTGGGCTGGTAACGTACTTAGCCTGGAGGATTCCAGTGACTATAACCTTTGTTTATTCCTTGTATTATTTTTGCCTTCATTAAAATAACTAAACCTTCACAAGTGGTTGCGTTCTCATTATCGTGTCTGTTAAACGATCCTGAGACGTTCAGGGCGTTACAGCCGATTACAGCAGTGGTGGCACTATTCTAAGATGGCCGCCTCTAGCTGACTAATATTTATTAGACATTAAGACTCTGGCCTCGCTATGAGAACAGTTAATTTCTCAGGCCTGTGATTAATAAATAGTGGGCTCTTTTATAACTTGATAAATTTCTTTTTCTGTGGTGAGGTTTCCTAATACGATGACTTTATTATGAGATGTAAAAGAAAATGTGATCTATAGTAGCGCGGAAACAACTAAATGGTGGTAACTCATTGAATAACATTATCGCATAAATAATTATATAAAGAACGATTTACACCTCTAAGTTTTTTCAACAATTTCGAGTCTAGTAATGTGTTGTTAATGTATAATGAGTTTGGACTTTCGACTCAAGGTTATATTGGATATGGAAGTTCAAAGCAAGAACCCCGTCCAAGATGGTGGATCCATATCTGTAATATGTATCTGTTAGCGCATGCGCTAACTTTAAAGCCCAAGCCTTAAAAGCCCGCGATTTGTTAAACTCGTCTTGCCGGTGTAATATGGTGATAGAGGGACAGTCTGCCCGTGATTGATCTCACGGTAAACAACTAAGACGTAAATGACTAAAAACAGATTACGAAGTAATGTGTAGCTTTCCGTTATGCAAAACGAACGTTGTCTGCTTTGTTAAGACATAGACTCAAACTAATCTTGATTTTGGCTGATGGTCATTCTGTATATTTACTTACGAAAGAGAAAAGTAAGGAGAATCATGCCCGCCATAATGGGCTCTTTGCTGAGCTGCAATAGAACCTGAGCTGTTAACTATTTACGTAGAGCGAGCAGTCTGCCCGGGATTGTGTTTACAGAAAATATTAACCCCTTCAGCGCTGCGCGGATTCCTCCGCGGTGCTGAAGGGTTCGAGCGTGGGCGGGGCCATGACGGAACGGTTCCGTCATGAGCACAGCTCAACCGATGCTCATGACGGAACCGTTCCGTCATGAGCATGGAAGGGGTTAAAGACGGAACTGATCTGTAGGCTTGTTTTGTAAAAACAGATTAATAATGCGTAGTCCTCCGTTGCGTAGAATGAATGGTGTTTCCTCCGTTGAGGACTACGTATATATTGACCTTGGTATTTGTTAACGGATATCTTGCTTAAGGAGAATAATGCTCGTTGGAGCCGACTTCTTGCTAATGGCCTTAACATTTGATGAGTGTCCACAGAACGCGAATGGATAATTATTTATGTAGAGCGAACGGTACTGTACAGTTCGTTTAATAACGCCGGAGTTCAGTCATCTGTTAGTGACTGTTATTAGTGACGTAAAGCGCGTTTGAGTAGAATAGATGAAGGAATGATGTGTGTGCGATATCGTCAAGAATGGCGATTACCTTTGCCTATTATAGATACATGGTGTCATACCTGTTGGTTATATTTATTATAGTGGACGCTACAATTGTGGATGCAATATATATTGTATGCTCCAAAACACTGTGCCTTCCATTTGATGTATTTAATTATTGATGCTTGCTTTGGCATTTATAAGTTAATGCCCCATGATATGAATTCAGGAATATTGTGAATGGGACAAATGTGTTTGTCAAAGCGAAGCTATAGTCCTACATATGACGAAGAGCATGAGCTATAGAATGCTATACATCAAATACTGTCTATAACTGAGTATTAGAGCACGCAAATTGAGAGGAGATGGTATATGACTTAAGACATAAGACTTTTGTCTTGTTTTCCTGTGTACAGATATAATTTGTTTTCATATATATTTCTCTATATTTTTTATTAGATTATTGAGTCAACCATGACCTGAGGCTACCGAAAGGAATGTTCTTATATGCAAAACATGCCCCTATCTGAATTTACATGACTATGAAATACAGAATGACGATAAAGGTATGATACTATGGGCCTCATATAAAGATATTACAATTCTGTAATATTTGGGGTTTGACATGTACCATTAACTTATGTTTTTTAAAGTATTTTGTGATCAATGATGAATATCGAACTATGTGCCAATTTGAAAACTGTTGCAACAAATTGGTATATTGTCATATAACTAGAGAATAAAATAACTGAATATGTAGCACCAATTGAGGTTAATACTAGCCATTAAATTTACAATATAAAGATATCATCATTAAGGACTATAATATCCTTCAATTTTTGTATGCATATTTTCTAGAGAGAATAACACAAGGTAGAGTGGATGAGAGCAAAATACAAACATGAAAGACAACAGTTGAGGTATCTATAAATGTGACCTCTCAATAATGTGTTGATTTTTTGATTGTCTAATTATAGCTCTAAAACATGTGTTTGTGTTGTATTCCAAAATGACAAAAGTTACAGGAAGCAGAGCAGAGCAGAGAGCGTATCGAGCAGAGGAGCTGAGGAGCTGAAGAGAGTAGAGCCTGGAGGCCTGGAGGCCTTGGCGGAGATACTGCCCGGGTCTGTTTTGTGACCGGCTTGCGACCAGCCCCCTCTCCTGCTATCGCCCCCGCTCTCGAAAGTTTCTCCACGTCCTGTCATACGGGCGTTTTAAGTTTTTTCGATCTGCTGTGGGATTAGGGAACGGCCGCGGCCGGTTCCGCGAAGACTCTGCGGCGCGACGACTCTGTGGTGTTGCTGTAGCAGCGATTTGCTCCAGGGGTCAGAGCAGCCTTGGCCTACGGCGCCGTGGGTGCGGCAACAACTTTAGGGGTCAGAGGAGCCTACCCCCTTTACGCAAATAAACACTGCAGCAAGGCTGTGGGAGCCAGAACCAGACGCTGCAAAAGCGCCGGAAATTTGCGGATTGCGGACTGTAACACAGCTTAGTGGCGGCCCAAAAGGTAGTTTGTTACTCCACTGCCTGCTCGCCCGCCCGCTACCCGCCTGTCCACCACACCGCCACATCATCCTCATACCGCCTCAGCACTGCCGTGCCGCAGCCACGTCATTGTTGCCGGAGCCTGGAACGTCTAGTACCGTTGGCGCTGCCGTTACCAACTTGAGAGGCACCGGCATTGGCGCTATCATCGTAACTGCGGCGGGCTTTGGAGGAGGCCACGGAGGAGGCTCTGGAGGAGGCCGGTGGGGGTGCTGTGCCTGTTTCCATCGACGCATTCCCTCCGCGCCCCCAGGTCCTAGTTGCCTCCGGACAAAGAGGTGGTGTGGGCTGGAGTCCGCGGAGTGCAGCGGGGCTCCAGCAAGACACAGCGTGGACCAGAGTGGATCAAGCTTCAGAAAAGCCAGGTGGGGGTGAGTACCTGCCTGGGGGAGTCAGTGTGGCTGCAGGAGCAGACTGTGGACGGGGGTGGTCATTTCCACACGCTAGGGTCTGAAGGCACCGTGGAGGAGTGGAAGAGCCAAGAGGAAAGGGAATACTGCCATAAGAAGCAAACTTAAAGTCAAGGGAGGTTTGGCAGGTGCTTTGTGGTACGGAGAACTAAGGGCGCTTTGCAACCCTGCATCACAAGTCCAGTATGACTGCATGAAAAACGAGAGTGGTGAGACCGGTAACACCCTTTTTATCTTCCCTCCATCCTTTTTCTTTTTCCTTTTCTCCTGCCTCGTCAAGCACCTGTTAAGCACCCGTCTCAGACACATCCGACCCTGTCAAGAACTGACATTAAATAACACGACTTGATCGTCAGTCAGGGCCTAAAGGAGTGTGGGTCCCACAAAGGGGAAATGAGATCGGGGAAAACACGTCTACCCGCGGAAAGCAAAAAAAACCCTAAAAAATTGAGAAAGCTAACCATGGAAGCAAAAAGATCACCGGAATCAGGGACTGAACCAAAAACTAGGGAAAAGTTGGTTTCGGTACCAACCCCCGAGCCAAGACATGACCCCAGACAGAAACCCGGTCTCTTAAAATTCTTTTACCTAAAAGACCCAATGGCACCGATTTATGCCCCAACAGTGGAGGCTTCTAAGCTTCCAAGTCCTCTTGAGCCATCAAACATCCCAAGTACCAAACTAGAGTCCCCAACTACCTCAAAGAGTTCTATTCAAGGCAAAAATGCGTTGGTCACCGCACAAGTGCATTGTCCTAATGCCTCAGCAACCTCTAATGAAATTAATGGAGGCAGCGCTGCAAGGGACACTGCAGATAATGGACTCGTAAAGGCCCCATGGCCGACACTAAGAAAAAATGAGATAACAGCGGTGACAAGTGATGACAAAGTTGATGTTGGTGACCACATTGGAGGAAACAGGGGCGTCCATGAGGGAAATTCAGGCCATAAAAACCAATCCATCCTTTTAGGGCCAGAACCGGAATCATGGTTACCTCCCCTATTTTTATCAAATGACTCCCAATTTGAGGAACTCTCTGAAAGAATTAC